>NC_042986.1:8139925-8452425 GCF_901001165.1 Salmo trutta | reverse complement strand
GAGCCTCGGTCTGATGTCATTAAAAGGTAATTTACCACCTTCACCACAAGTGCAGTCTCAGTACTATGATGGGGTCTAAAACCAGACTGAAGCGTTTCGTATACATTGTTTGTCTTCAGGAAGGCAGTGAGTTGCTGTGCAACAGCTTTTTCTAAAATTTTTGAGAGGAATGGAAGATTCGATATAGGCCGATAAATCAGGAAGAGGTCAATTGTACAGGGATGGGGTTGGCCAGATTAAAGAGCGCAGCCAATCCACCTCAGTTCACTCTAACTCCTGGAGAGCATCAGTGTTATAGGCACAGGAATGGTAGTAGGGATTTAGGAGATTTTAATGGATGTAAGACAGTTGTGAATGTGACAGACTTAGATTGGGAAGTGCAGGAGAAGATTCTTAACCTCACAGCACCTGTAACTGATGTATGGTGGGCATGCTCCGACCAAGGACACATAAGACAGATGTTACCAAAAGGGTGGGTAGGTACTTGCGCCCCAGTGTTATTGGTACAACCAGTGAGGATTAGTCATCAACGGCCAGTGGTGATTAAAATAGTAAGAAATAAAAGAAGTCTGGTCCTAGATGAGAGAAGCCCCATATGGATGGATTCCATAGTGATCCCTAGAGGAGCACCAGATGAATACAAGGCGTTGAATCAAATAGGTGAAGGGTTCACAACTACTTCCTTTTGGTGGGGTACGTGGATTGGATAAACTATATTTATTACAATCAGAAAAGATTCGTAAATCAAACTAGAGATGCAGTGAAGGGAATCTCTGACCAATTATCCGCCACCTCTCTCATGACTTGGCAAAATGGGTTGGCTCTTGATATGTTATTGGCAGAGAAGGGCGGGGTTTGTAGAATGGTGGGGGGTCATTGCTGTACTTTTATTCCAAATAATACTTCACCAGAGGGGACTGTAACGAGAACCTTGGCTGGGTTGACTGCACTAAGTGAAGAATGGGCTGAAAACTCAGGGGTTAATACATCTGTGACCGGTTGGTTTGATGAAATGTTTGGCAAATGGAAAACCATGGTAGCTACTATTGTGGGGGCGGTTATTGTTTGTATGGGTATGCTGGTATTATGTGGTTGTTGTTTTATTCCCTGTGTCCGAGGTTTGGTGGGTAAGGCGTTGGAGAATGCAGTGACTCAGCAGATGGTGAGGTACGGGCCTATGCCAGAGTCTGATCAATGGAATGAACAATATACAGATCCAGACCTGATGGACACCGTGGATACATTCAATCCTGAGGAGCCGGAACTTCATGAGACTATATTCAATGTTTAGAGACTGTTTATTCAATGAAGATCATGAAAAAAATCCTGAACAGAAGAGTTATGATTGGAAGTAGTATTAAACAGCCATCGATGAGTAGATGATGTATATACATGTAATGGTTTGATTGGGTATGATTTTATTTTCTAATAAAAAATGTAAGTATCAGTGTGTAACATTTAGTCAAAGGGTGGATTGTTAGAATAATTTGTATGTGTTAGAATAATGACTAAATTGTTCCACTCTTAAATGGTAGGATAGGGGGTGATAGGTTTGAGAAACATTGGAGAGGTTTCAAACCAAGAGGGTCATAAAGGTGAAAGCCTTGAAGAATGTGGTAAACTTTATGATTCTTTGTGGTGAGTGGAAAAGTACTGGTTGTTTGAGAAGGGAGTGATCTAAAGATAGGAATATGTGTGTGGATTATAAAAGGACTGAGTCCTAATTTTTGAATTTAGAACGTTCTCTGAATAAACTGTACAGACCTTTTGCAGAAAGCTGAGTCCTTGCCTAATTATTATTAACCCAGTGTCTTACAAACCTTGGGGATTAGTCAAGGCTTATTGATTGGTAATTATTAGCATTGGGATTCGAAAATTCCCGTAACACCACTGAATGCGGTTACGACGCCAAACTGCAGTCAGGTCAAGACCCTGGTGAGGACGATGAGCACACCGATGAGCATCACTGAGACCGTTTCTGATAGTTTGTGCAGGAATTCTTTGGTTGTGAAAACCCACAGTTTCATCAGCTGTCCAGGTGGCTGGTCTCAGATGTTCCCGCAGGTGAAGAAGCCGGATGTGGCGGTCCTGGGCTGGCGTGGTTACACGTGATCTGCGGTTGGGAAGCTGGTTGGACGAACTGCCAAATTCTTTAAAACGACATTGGAGGTGGCTTATGGTAGAGAAATTAACGTTAAATTCTCTGGCAACAGCTCTGGTGGACATTCCTGCAGTCAGCATATCAATTGCACGCTCCCTCAACATTTTAGACATCTGTAGTAATTGTGTAGTTTAGAGTAATTATTAGTAACTAGCCAGCCGCGACGCCAGACGTAGTCAACACACCTAGTCATCATTAACCCACTGCTAGCTAGCTAGCCAACAGCTAGCCAACCGTTACCGACTAGCAGCGCTGTAGATACCAATACTTTACAACGGAACGATTTGACTAGTGCAGTGTTGGCTAGCTAGCTACATAGTTGTCTTTGTCATAGCTTGATAATTGTGTAGTTTAGTAATTACCGAGGTTAGCTAGCCAGCTATTGCCGTCCCCCGCGACGCCATTCTTCCAAACCCAGCCAACTATTACCGACGAGTAACACTGTTGAAACTAAATACATTACAAAGGAACGTCTTGATTAGTGTTATGTTAGCTAGCTACAAAGTTGCTTTTGTATCATGACAAGGTGTAGTACTGAAACTATCGAGGTCACCTAGCCAGCTACACCTAGCCAGCTACACGTTCAAACAAAGTCAACAACGCAGCCACTGCTAGCTAGCCTACTCCACCAACCAGCAGTACTGTATCATTTTCGTCATTTTAGTCAATAAGTTTTTATTTTTTTATTTTATTTTTTGCAACGTAAGCTTAACTTTCTGAACATTCGAGACGTGCAGTCCACTTGTCATTCCAATCTCCTTTGCATTAGCGTAGCCTCTTCTGTAGCTTGTCAACTATGTGTCTGTCTATCCCTGTTCTCTCCCCTCTGCACAGGCCATACAAACGCTCCACACCGCGTGGCCGCTGCCACTCTAACCTGGTGGTCCCAGCGCGCACGACCCACGTGGAGTTCCAGGTCTCCGGCAGCCTCTGGAACTGCCGGTCTGCGGCCAACAAGGCTGACTTCATCTCAGCCTATGCTACCCTCCAGTCCCTAGACTTCCTGGCGCTGACGGAAACATGGATCACCACAGATAACACTGCTACTCCTACTGCTCTCTCCTCGTCTGCCCACGTGTTCTCGCATACCCCTAGAGCATCGAGCCAGCGGGGTGGTGGCACTGGAATCCTCATCTCTCCCAAGTGGACATTCTCTCTTTCTCCCCTGACCCATCTGTCTATCTCCTCATTTGAATTCCATGCTGTCACGGTTACCAGCCCTTTCAAGCTTAACATCCTCATCATTTATCGCCCTCCAGGTTCCCTTGGAGAGTTCATCAATGAGCTTGACGCCTTGATAAGTTCCTTCCCTGAGGATGGCTCACCTCTCACAGTTCTGGGTGACTTTAACCTCCCCACGTCTACCTTCGACTCATTCCTCTCTGCCTCCTTCTTTCCACTCCTCTCCTCTTTTGACCTCACCCTCTCACCTTCCCCCCCTACTCACAAGGCAGGCAATACGCTTGACCTCATCTTTACTAGATGCTGTTCTTCCACTAATCTCATTGCAACTCCTCTCCAAGTCTCCGACCACTACCTTGTATCCTTTTCCCTCTCGCTCTCATCAAAAACTTCTCACTCTGCCCCTACTCGGATGGTATTGCGCCGTCCCAACCTTCGCTCTCTCTCTCCCGCTACTCTCTCCTCTTCCATCCTATCATCTCTTCCCTCTGCTCAAACCTTCTCCAACCTATCTCCTGATTCTGCCTCCTCAACCCTCCTCTCCTCCCTCTCTGCATCCTTTGATTTTCTCTGTCCCCTATCCTCCAGGCCGGCTCGGTCCTCCCCTCCTGCTCCGTGGCTCGACGACTCACTGCGAGCTCACAGAACAGGGCTCCGGGCAGCCGAGCGGAAATGGAGGAAAACTCGCCTCCCTGCGGACCTGGTATCCTTTCACTCCCTCCTCTCTACATTTTCCTATTCTGTCTCTGCTGCTAAAGCCACTTTCTACCACTCTAAATTCCAAGCATCTGCCTCTAACCCTAGGAAGCTTTTTGCTACCTTCTCCTCCCTCCTGAATCCTCCTCCCCCTCCCCCCCCCCCCCCTCCTCCCTCACTGCGGATCACTTCGTCAACCATTTTGAAAAGAAGGTTGACGACATCCGATCCTCGTTTGCTAAGTCAAGCGACACCGCTGGTCCTGCTCACACTGCCCTACCCTGTGCTTTGACCTCTTTCTCCCCTCTCTCTCCAGATGAAATCTCGCGTCTTGTGACGGCCGGCCGCCCAACAACCTGCCCACTTGACCCTATCCCCTCCTCTCTTCTCCAGACCATTTCCGGAGACCTTCTCCCCTACCTCACCTCGCTCATCAACTCATCCTTGACCGCTGGCTACGTCCCTTCCGTCTTCAAGAGAGCGAGAGTTGCACCCCTTCTGAAAAAACCTACACTCGATCCCTCCGATGTCAACAACTACAGACCAGTATCCCTTCTTTCTTTTCTCTCCAAAACTCTTGAACGTGCCGTCCTTGGCCAGCTCTCCTGCTATCTCTCTCAGAACGACCTTCTTGATCCTAACCAGTCAGGTTTCAAGACTGGGCATTCAACTGAGACTGCTCTTCTCTGTGTCACGGAGGCTCTCCGCACTGCTAAAGCTAACTCTCTCTCCTCTGCTCTCATCCTTCTAGACCTATCTGCTGCCTTTGATACTGTGAACCATCAGATCCTCCTCTCCACCCTCTCCGAGCTGGGCATCTCCGGCGCGGCCCACGCTTGGATTGCGTCCTACCTGACAGGTCGCTCCTACCAGGTGGCGTGGCGAGAATCTGTCTCCGCACCACGTGCTCTCACCACTGGTGTCCCCCAGGGCTCTGTTCTAGGCCCTCTCCTATTCTCGCTATACACCAAGTCACTTGGCTCTGTCATATCCTCACACGGTCTCTCCTATCATTGCTATGCAGACGACACACAATTAATCTTCTCCTTTCCCCCTTCTGACAACCAGGTGGCGAATCGCATCTCTGCATGTCTGGCAGACATATCAGTGTGGATGACGGATCACCACCTCAAGCTGAACCTCGGCAAGACGGAGCTGCTCTTCCTCCCGGGGAAGGACTGCCCGTTCCATGATCTCGCCATCACGGTTGACAACTCCCTTGTGTCCTCCTCCCAGAGTGCTAAGAACCTTGGCGTGATCCTGGACAACACCCTGTCGTTCTCCACTAACATCAAGGCGGTGACCCGATCCTGTAGGTTCATGCTCTACAACATTCGCAGAGTACGACCCTGCCTCACACAGGAAGCGGCGCAGGTCCTAATCCAGGCACTTGTCATCTCCCGTCTGGATTACTGCAACTCGCTATTGGCTGGGCTCCCTGCCTGTGCCATCAAACCCCTACAACTCATCCAGAACGCCGCAGCCCGTCTGGTGTTCAACCTTCCCAAGTTCTCTCACGTCACCCCGCTCTTCCGCTCTCTCCACTGGCTTCCAGTTGAAGCTCGCATCCGCTACAAGACCATGGTGCTTGCCTACGGAGCTATGAGGGGAACGGCACCTCCGTACCTTCAGGCTCTGATCAGGCCCTACACCCAAACAAGGGCACTGCGTTCATCCACCTCTGGCCTGCTCGCCTCCCTACCTCTGAGGAAGCACAGTTCCCGCTCAGCCCAATCAAAACTGTTCGCTGCTCTGGCACCCCAATGGTGGAACAAGCTCCCTCACGATGCCAGGACAGCGGAGTCAACCACCACCTTCCGGAGACACCTGAAACCCCACCTCTTTAAGGAATACCTGGGATAGGATAAAGTAATCCTTCTAACCCCCCCCCCCTTTAAAAGATTTAGATGCACTATTGTAAAGTGGTTGTTCTACTGGATATTATAGGTGAATGCACCAATTTGTAAGTCGCTCTGGATAAGAGCGTCTGCTAAATGACTTAAATGTAAATGTAAATGTGTTGTGTGACAAAACTACAGATTTTAGCATGGCCTTTTATTTTCCCCAGCACAAGGTGCACCTGTGTAATGATCATGCTGTATAATCAGCTTCTTGATATGCCACACCTGTCAGGTGGATAGATTATCTTGATAAAGGAGAAATGCTCACTAACATGGATGTAAACAAATGTGTGCACAGAATTTGAGAGAAATATGCTTTTTTGTGCATATGAAAAATTTCTGGGATCTTTTATTTCAGCTCATGAAACATGGGACCCATACCTTACATGTTGCATTGATATATTTTGTCAGTGTATAAGTTTGTAATGTCTATGTTAATGTTTAAAATGTATGAAAATTGTAACGCATTTGCGTCTGTAATGTCTTTTTCGTTATGTGTCGGACCCCAGAAAGACTAGCTGTCGCCATTGGTGTCGGCTAAGGGGGATTATAATAAAATCGGAAACCATTCATCGTACAATGGAAATTAGACAGCAAAAACGGTTGTGTTGTCAGTTGTGTTGTGACAAGGTAGGGGTGGTATACAGAAGATAGCCCTATTTGGTAAAAGACCAAGTGTCATGACTTCCTGGAGTTGGTTCCTCTCCTTGTTCGGGCGACGTTCAGCGGTCGACGTCATCGGTCTTCTAGCCATCGCCGATCCCCCTTTCATTTTCCATTCGTTTTGTCTTGTTTTCCTACACACCTGGTTTCAATTCTCTCATTATTTGACGTGTATATAACCCTCTGTTCCCCCCATGTCTGTGTGTGGAATTGTTTGTTGTTAACCTCTGGTATGTGCACTTATGACTGGTTTGCCAAGGGTTATTTTACCTGTATT
Organism: Salmo trutta; assembly: GCF_901001165.1. Classification (NCBI taxonomy): domain Eukaryota; kingdom Metazoa; phylum Chordata; class Actinopteri; order Salmoniformes; family Salmonidae; genus Salmo; species Salmo trutta. The sequence continues at coordinate 8,445,545 of NC_042986.1, read as the reverse complement.
TTGTTTGTTCTGGGTGCAGCTTGTTTGTGCATTATTAAAGTGCTCCAGTTGTTACCCATTTCTGCTCTCCTGCACCTGACTTCCCTGCAGCCAGTTACGCACTGTTGACAGAATTCCACACCTCTCATCTCTCTTCACAGTGCCAGACCAGAGTCAACCTCAACAGGGTCTTCTTTCCCCGCTGATTCCGCCAAGCCCGTTCCCTTGGCTGTGGTTTCGCTAGATAGGTAGGTAGGGACAGTGGGAATCTCGTTCATCCATTCATGCGCGTCACTAATTAGATGACGAGGCATTTGGCTACCTTAATCGAGTCATAATCACTCCCGCCCTTTACCCGCGCTTCATTGAATTTCTTCACTTTGACATGAGGAGCATCCGTCAAGCGGGTGCTTCGTCACCGCTGTCGCCGAAGTGCCGGGGGTTGACTGGGTTCCCAGTGCCGCGCGAGGATCCTGGGCGAGACTGAAGCCTCTTAAAGATTGGAGACCATGTCGGGAAGTCGCGGTTCACCGGCAACCCCCAATCCCCTTCGGTAGCGGCCGACTCACCTGCCCACAGGTGCGTCATGCGGCCGTGCTTAGCGGGGAAAGGGGATGAGCCAGTCGGGTGCAACCCAGGCGATGTGGCGCCCCTTTCTAGGGCGCCCTTCGCAAGGACGTAGGCATTCTTTTCTCACCGAGGTTGGTGGCTAGGTGAGGTTGGGGAGGTTGCCCTCCTTTCCCCCGCCCGCCCTTCGCCAGAGAGAGAGGCCATATTACACAACAAGGTTTGATGCTTAAATGAGAGCATCCGGGTGCTCCGGGAGGGAAGACAATGAACCCCCGCCTGCGCCGGGGCGCCGAGCGGTTTACTGGGTACCCGGAGCCGCGCCCGGGGCTCCCAGCTCTGATTCCATTTCCTAGCTATTTCTGGTTCTGTATAGGAGAACCGGTAACCGGAGGGTTGTGGCCCAAACCGGGATGGGAACCAGGAGTTGCCTGCCACATCAACTCTAGGGTGGCCGCCTACCCCCCTGCCTGGGGAAAAAGATGAGAGGTCTCTACCTTGTTTCGTTTCCGAGATATTCAAGGTTCTGTCTAGCAGCACTGGTAACCGGAGGGTTGTGGCCCAAACCGGGATAGGAACCAGGAGTTGCCTACCACATCAACTCAAGGGTGGCCGCCCTCCACCCATCCCCACATGGGGCAGAGACTCGAAGTCTCTATCTGGTTCAACTTCTGAGATATTCATGGTTCTGTATGCCAGAACAGGCCAGAACCGGCCACTGGGCCGCTGCCTGGGTGCACCACTCCCCATGTCAGGCCACTGGGTCGGACGGAAAAAGACGGGATGTCTCTATCTGATTTCGTTTTCTAGATATTTATGATTCTGTATACCAGAACCGACCAGAACCGGCCACTGGGTCGCTGCCTGGGTGAACCACTCCCAATGTAGGGCAACTGGATCGGACCAGAAAAGACGGGATGTCTCTATCTGGTTCCGTTTCCGAGATATTCATGGTTTTGTAGACCAGAACTGGCCAGAACCGGCCACTGGGTTGCTACCTGGGTGAACCACTCCCAATGTAGGGCCACTGGGTCGGACCAAAAAAGACGGGATGTCTCTATCTGAATCTGTTTCCGAGATATTTATGGTTCTGTATACCAGAACCAACCAGAACCAGCCACTGGGTCGCTGCCTGGGTGAACCACTCCCAATGTAGGGCCACTGGGTTGGACCGAAAAAAACGGGATGTCTCTATCTGGTTCCGTTTCCAAGATATTCATGGTTTTGTAGACCAGAACCGGCCAGCAGCGACCACTGGATCAGCCGGGTTTGGTACTTATTAAAGACAGGGTTTGAGAAATACACGTGTCTCTGGCACCGGTACGGCATGGGGGGACCATCACCACAGGCATCGCTGCCTGGGTACGTCACTCCCCGCACCGTAACACCAATGTAGGGCCAATGGGTCAGACGGGTCGGCTGGGTCTCGCACGGACGGGGCGCGGCTGGAGCTTGTCATTGAAACGAGGATAACCGTCTCCAACAGGGGCTTCCCCGATAGAGGCAATTCCACATGGGGCGGGAGGAACCGTCCGTCAGAACACCGGCCAATGGCCGGCCGACAGGAGCCCTCCCAGGTGGAAAACAAAGACAGTGGGAAAACAGTGGGAATCTCGTTCATTCATTCATGCGCGTTACTAATTATGCCAGCATCCCTGAGTTTCCTCTTCACTGTTGACATTGAGACTGGTGTTTTGCGGGTACTATTTAATGAAACTGCCAGTTGAGGACTTGTGAGGCGTCTGTTTCTCAAACTAGAAACTCTAATGTACATGTCCTCTTGCTCAGTTGTGTACCGGGTTCTCCCAATACTCTTTCTATTCTGGTTAGTGCCAGTTTGCGCTGTTCTGTGAAGGTAGTAGTACACAGTGTTGTACGAGATATTACATTTCTTGGCAATTTCTCGCATGGAATAAATAGCCTTCATTTCTCAGAACAAGAATAGACTGGCCATTTTGAGCCTGTAAACGAACCCACAAATGCTGATGCTCCAGATACTCAACTAGTCTAAAGAAGGACAGTTTTATTGCTTCTTCAATCAGAAAGACAGTTTTCAGCTGTGCTGACATAATTGCAAAAGTTTTTTCTACTGATCAATTAGCCTTTTAAAATGATAAATTGGATTAGCTAACACAACATGCCATTGGAACACAGGAGTGATGGTTGCTGATAATGGGCCTCTGTACGCCTATGTAGATAGTCCATAAAAAATCTGCCGTTTCCAGCTACAATAGTTATTTACAACATTAACGAGGTTAACTATGTCTACGCTGTATTTCTGATAAATTGGAATTATTTTTTAATGGACCAAAAATGGGCTTTTCTTTAAAAAACAAGGATATTTGTAAGTGACCCCAAATTTTTGAAAGGTAGTGTATACATTTTTGATACTTAACCTATCTAGGGTACGTGGGACAAAATCGTCCCACACTATTCAACAGCCAGTGACAAATCAGAGCACCAAATTTAAAACCACAAAATGTCATAATTCAAAGTTCTCAAACATAGGACTATTTTACACCATTTGAAAGATAAGACTCTCGTTAATATAACCACATTGTCCGATTTCAAAAAGGCTTTACAGCGAAAGCAAAACATTACATTATGTCAGGAGAGTACCCAGCCAAAAATAATCACACAGCCATTTTCAAAGCAAGCATATATGTCACAAAAAACAAAAACACAGCTAAATGCAGCACTAACCTTTGATGATCTTCATCAGATGACACTCCTAGGACATTATGTTATACAATACATGCATGTTTTGTTCAATCAAGTTCATATTTATATCAAAAACCTGCTTTTTACATTAGCATGTGATGTTCAGAACTAGCATACTCACCGCAAACTTCCGGTGAATTTACTAAATTACTCACGATTAATGTTCACAAAATACATAACAATTATTTAAAGAATTTTAGATACAAAACTCCTTTATGCAATCGCGGTGTCAGATTTTAAAATAGCTTTTTGGCGAAAGCACATTTTGCAATATTCTGAGTAGATAGCCCGGCCATCACGGCTAGCTAATTTGATACCCACCAAGTTTGGCCCTCACCAAACTCAGATTTACTATAAGAAAAATTGGAATACCTTTGCTGTTCTTCGTCAGAATGCACTCCCAGGACTTCTACTTCAATAACAAATGTTGTTTTGGTTCCAAATAATCCATAGTTATATTCAAATAGCTCCATTTTGTTTGTGCGTTCAGGTCAGTATCCGAAGGGTGATGCGCGAGCGCATTTTGTGACAAAAAATGTCAAAATATTCCATTACCGTACTTCGAAGCATGTCAAACACTGTTTAAAATCAATTTTTATGCTATTTTTCTCGTAAAATAGCGATACTATTCCAACCGGGCGACGTTGTATTCATTCAAAGACTGAAAGAAAAACATGGAGTCGTCTCGTGGACGCGCATCTCCAGTGTCATTGTTCCCTGCCTGACCACTCACAAAAACTCCTGCTGTTTTCGCCCAGAGACTGCAGAGACGTCATTCCACATTCTAGCGCCTTTTGAGAGCCAATGGAAGCCTTAGAAAATGTCACGTTACAGCAGAGATGCTGTATTTTTTATAGAGATGCCACAGAAGAAGAACAAATTGTCAGACAGGGCACTTCCTGTATGGAATCTTCTCAGGTTTTGGTCTGCCATATGAGTTCTGTTATACTCACAGACACCATTCAAACAGTTTTAGAAACTTTAGAGTGTTTTCTATCCAAATCTACTAATTATATGCATATTCTCATTTCTGGGCAAGAGTAGTAACCAGTTTAGATCGGGTACGTTTTTTATCCGGCCGTGCAAATACTGCCCCCTAGCCACAACAGGATAAAGGGGTCCTAAAATTCTAAATCCGTTAGCTTAATGATAATCTATGATCATCTTAAAACAACTCCATATGTTAGTTTAGTAGAACCCCCCCAAAGGCTTTAATTTGGAGGTATTAATCTGACTATTCTATCGTCATTGATTTGATTTACTTATTTCAGCAAATTTGGGGATTCCTGTATAGTGGTCTAATGTTGGTGGGGCATTTTACCCTGTTTTAATGTTACTCCCGAATCACTATGATCAATAAAATAGTTTTTCTTGAGTCTACTTTAAACAGAGCTGAGATTTACTCAGAATAGCCTGAAGCCACAGGGCTCTTCTCACAGGCTGTCAAAGCTATGCCAATCCCCCAGAAGGAAAACAGAACCTAACAGGTGGAGACTGGGGTGGTGGTGGGAGCAAAAGAAGCAAACGCATACTACTGTAGCAGTAGCAGCATGTGGTCAGCTTAAATGGACCGCCAAATAAGGTAGGCGTGATTGTTACTAGCATCTAATTGGTGTAATATCAGCTGATGGGTCAGCTGAGGCAGGCACTCCAGTTCCCTTTCTGAACTGGCTTCGCTTTATTTGTGTAACGTTAATGTTACTCCTGAATCACTATGATAAATATAATACCTTTTCTTCAGAGTATTTTTTTTACAGAGATGAGATTTACTTTGAAGTGCAAAGTGTAAGAATAGGCCAGGAAAATCGAAATATCATAAACCAAGAAATTGTGTGTTCAAATCCCAGGTGAAGACATGTTCAATAATGTTTCAATCCAATTAGCAACAGATTTTCATGTGAATATTCTAAAATGTGCATCAAAACAGCTTAATTTTCCCACCAAAGAAGCTACTTCATTAACTTAAAGAGCTGTGCGTGATGACGTAGTGCACATAAAATAACCTTTGCAGTTGAAATTCCCATTAAAAATACAAGTTAAATGGGTTTCCGTCATATTTTCAACTCTACTGATGGTTTGTCACAAAACATGTTGCGTTATGTAGCGAATGTGCCAACTCTGGCCTTGGCACATGCGCTCTAGCCTACAACTTGCTTTTACATTGCGGGTATAGCCTACATGATGAGATTATTATGGGATAAAAAGCAAGATGATTTTTATTTGTCAAACGGCAGCCAAGCATCGATGATCATGTCATCAGAATAAGAATAATATTTATTGGAAAAGAGCATCAAGCTCATCACCATGCACATTCATCACAACTTATTTTATATGTAGCCTAGTAAACGGCATGCTTTCCCGAGTCTCAGTGAGAGGATGACACAATATCAAAGTGTGTAATATATGTAAGTTGAAAACACTATGTTAAAAGCACTGTTTGTGTGTGTGGGTGTCCCTAGCAATGCCGAAAGACAAACAGCTGTGCCTGGATCAGTGGTTCACCAATCAGGGCCTTGATGGGCTTGGCAACAGTAACAAGGGGTGATGTGTGATGAAACTAAGGTGTGTTTGCCCTGGGTAAAATAAAAAAAATTGGGGGGGAGAACGTTTCTTAGCAGCCATCAGCTGACGTCCCCGGGACAAATCGGGAACTAGACAAACAACTCCAAGGGGACCATGAGACAACATGCCAAGAATTTCCTAAAAACAACCGGGAACTAGACAAAACCTCCAGGGGACCATGACGCAACGTCCTGACGACTTTAAGCGACCATGATATCCTGGGGAAGTCCTAACTACTCATTATTGTTTGCAGGGGAGGCTAAAGAAATTCAGCTTGGCCCCCAAGATTGTCACAAACTTCTACAGATGTACCATCGAGAGCATTCTGTCGGGCTGTAATGCCACCTGGTACAGCAACTGCACCACTCACAACCGCAGGGCTCTCCAGAGGGTGGTGCGGTCAATCCAATGCATCATTGGGGGCACACTGCCTTTCCTCCAGGACATCTACAGCACCCAGTGCCATAGGAAGGCCAAGATCATCAAGGACCTCAGCCACCCAAGTCATAACCTTTTCACCCCGCTACCATCTAGAAGTTGGAGACCGTATAGGTACATTAAATCTGGGATCAGGGGACTGATAAACAGATTCTATCTCCAGGCAATCAGACTGTTGAACAGCCAACACTAGCCAGCCTCCGCCCGTTACCCTGCTCTGCATCTTAGACACTGTCACTAGCCGGCTGCCACCCAGTACTCTACCTTGCACCTTTGAGACTGCTGTTTACATATTGTTTTACCCATTTTATATGCATATACTGTATTCTAGTCAAGGCTCATCCAATATATACTGTCCATACAGTCTATTCAAACCATTTATACACATATACAGTGGCAAGAAAAAGTACATGAACCCTTTGGAATTACCTGGATTTCTGCATAAATTGGTCATAGAATTTAATCTGATCTTCATCTAAGTCACAAAAATAGACAAACACAGTCTGCTTAAACTAATAACACACAAGCAATTATACGTTTTTGTGTCTTTATTGAACACACCATGTAAACATTCACAGTGTAGGGTGGAAAAAGTATGTGAACCCTTGGATTTAATAACTGGTCGCCTTTGGCAGCAATAACCTCAACCAAACGTTTTCTGTAGTTGCAGATCAGACCTGCACAATGGTCAGGAGGAGTTTTGGACCATTCATCTTTACAAAACTGTTTCAGTTCAGCAATATTCTTAGGATGTCTGGTGTGAACCACTCGAGGTCATGCCACAGCATTTTAAATCGTGTTGAGGTCAGGACTGACTGGGCCACTCCAGAAGGCATATTTTCTTCTGTTGAAGCCATTCTGTTGTTGATTTACTTCTGTGTTTTGGGTCGTTGTCCTGCTGCATCACCCAACTTCTGTTGAGCTTCAATTGGTGGACAGATAGCTTAACATTCTCCTGCAAAATATCTTGATCAACTTGGGAATTCATTTTTCCATTGATGACAGCAAGCTATCCAGGCCCTGAGGCAGCAAAGCAGCCCAAACCATAAGGCTCCCTCCACCATACTTTACAGTTGGGATGAGGTTTTGATGTTGGTGTGCTGTGCCTTTTTATCTCCACACATAGTGTTATCTGTTCCTTCCAAACAACTCAACTTTAGTTTAATCTGTCCACAGAATATTTTGCCAGAAGCACTGTGGAACATCCAGGTGCTCTTTTTGCGAACTTCAGACGTGCAGCAATAACGTTTTTGGACAGCAGTGGCTTCTTCCGTGGTGTCCTCCCATGAACACCATTCTTGTTTAGTGTTTTACAAATCATAGGCTCGTCAACAGAGATGTTAGCATGTTCTAGAGATTTTTGTAAGTCTTTAGCTGACACTCTAGGATTCTTCTTAACCTCATTGAGCATTTTGCACTGTGCTCTTGCAGTCATCTTAGCAGGACAGCCACTCCTAGGGAGAGTAGCAACAGTGCTGAACTTTCTCCATCTATAGACAATTTGTCTTACTATGGACTGATGAACATCAAGGCTTTTATACATACTTTTGTAACCCTTTCCGGCTTTATGCAAGTCAACAACAATTCAATCGTATGTCTTCTGAGATCTCTTTTGTTCGATGCATGGTTCACATCAGGCAATGCTTCTTGTGAATAGCAAACTCAAATTTTGTGAGCGTTTTTTATAGGGCAGGGCAGCTCTAACCAACATCTCCAATCTCGTCTCATTGATTGGACTCCAGGTTAGCTGACTCCTGACTCCAATTAGCTTTTGGAAAAGTTATTAGCCTTGGGGTTCACATACTTTTTCCAACCTACACTGTGAATTTTTAAATTATGTATTCAATATAGAAAAATATAATAATTTGTGTGTTATTAGTTTAAACACACTGTATTTGTCTATTGTTGTGACTAAGACGAAGAACAGATCTAAATGTTATGAAAAAATGTATGCAGAAATCCAGGTAATTCCAAAGGGTTCACATACCTTTTCTTGCCACTGTACGGTACCAGTTAAAAGTTTGGACACACCTACTCATTCTAAGGTTTTTCTTTATTTTTACTATTTTCTACATTGTAGAATAATAGTGAAGACATCAAAACTATGATATAACACATATGGAATCATGTAGTAACCAAAAAAAGCATTAAACAAATCAAAATATATTTTATATTCTTCAAAGTAGACACTCTTTGCCTTGATGACAGCTTTGCACACTCTTGGCATTCTCTCAACCAGCTTCATGAGATAGTCACCTGGAAGGCATTTCAATTAACAGGTGTGCCTTCTTAAAAGTTCATTTGTGGAATTTATTTACTTCTTAATGCGTTTGAGCCAATTACTTGTGTTGTGACAAGGTAGGGGTGGTATACAGAAGATAGCCCTATTTGGTAAAAGACCAAGTCCATATTATGACAAAAACAGCTTAACTTACATCTACACGTTCCGCTAGCGGAACGTCTGCTCCAATATCCAATGATGGGCGGGGCGCGAAATTCAAACTCCTCTAAATCCGAAAACTTACACTTTTCAAACATATGACTATGTTACAGCTATTTAAAGACAAGACTCTCCTTTATCTAACCAAACTGTCCGATTTCAAAAAGGCTTTACAGCGAAAGCAAAACATTAGATTATGTCAGCAGAGTACCCAGCCAGGAATAATCACACAGCCATTTTTCAAGCTAGCATATCATGTCACATAAACCCAAACCATATCTAAATGCAGCACTAACCTTTGATGATCTTCATCAGATGACACACCTAGGACATTGTGTTATACAATACATGCATGTCTGTTCAATCAAGTTCATATTTATATCAAAAACCAGCTTTTTACATTAGCATGTGACGTTCAGAACTAGCATTCCCACCGAACACTTCCGGTGATTTTACTAAATTACTCACGATAAACGTTCACAAAAAGCATAACAATTATTTTAAGAATTATAGATACAGAACTCCTCTATGCACTCGATATGTCCGATTTTAAAATAGCTTTTCGGATGAAGCACATTTTGCAATAATGTAAGTACATAGCCCGGCGTTACAGGGCTAGCTATTTAGACACCCACCCAGTGTAGCCTTCACCAAAATCACATTTCCTATAAGAAAAATGTTCTTACCTTGCTTGTTCTTCATCAGAATACACTGCCAGGACTTCTACTTCAATAACAAATGTAGGTTTGGTCCCAAATAATCCATCGTTATATCCAAACAGCGACGTTTTGTTCGTGCGTTCTAGACACTATCCCAACGCTAAATCTCGGCCACGAGCATGACGCAAAATATGACAAAAAATTTCGAAATATTCCATTACCGTACTTCGAAGCATGTCAACCGCTGTTTAAAACCAATATTTATGCAATTTATCTCGTAGAGAAGCGATAATATTCCGACCGGGAATCTGCCTGTCTGTAAACTGAGGAAAAAACCAAAAGCCGGGGGCGGGGCGTGTCACGCGCCTAAGGCTTAGTCCATTGACTGACCACTCAGCATTTGCTCTCGTGTGCTTCAGCCAGGGCTTTGAATGACATCATTCCTGTTTTTCCCGGGCTGTGAGACTCCATTGTTGACGTGAGAAGTGTCACGTAAGAGCAGAGATCCTTTGTAAACGACAGAGATAATAAAGAAGGGCAAGAAATGTTCAGACAGGGTACTTCCTGAACAGAAGCATCTCAGGTTTTTGCCTGCCATAGGAGTTCTGTTATACTCACAGACACCATTCAAACAGTTTCAGAAACTTTGGAGTGTTTTCTCTCCAAAGCTAATAATTATATGCATATTCCAGTTTCTGGGCAGGACTAATAATCAGATTAAATCGGGTACGTTTTTTATCCAGCCGTGAAATTACTGCCCCCTAGATGTAACAGGTTAAATAAGCAAAGAGAAATGACAGTCCATCATTACTTTAAGACATCAGAATATTCAAGAACTTTGAAAGTTTCTTGAAGTGCAGTCGCTAAAACCATCAAGCACTATGATGAAACTGGCTCTTATGAGGACCTCCACAGGAAAGGATGACCCAGAGTTACCTCTGCTGCAGAGGATAAGTTCATTAGAATTAACTGCACCTCAGATTGCAGCCCAAATAAATGCTTCACAGAGTTCAAGTGGCAGACACTTCTCAACATCCACTGTTCAGAGCAGACTGCGTGATTATCTAGGAAATGAAGTGAAATTATCTAGGATAATTGTCTACTGAGCCGGTAGACCATACAAGCTCACAGAACTGGACCGCTGAGTGCTGAAGCACGTAGGGTATAAAAATCGTCTGTCCTCAGTTGCAACACTCACTACCAAACTGCCTCTGGAAGCAACATCAGCACAAGAATTGTTCATCGGGAGCTTCATGAAATGGGTTTCCATTACGGTGCAGCTGCACACAAGCTTAAGATCACCATGTGCAATGCCAAGCGTTGGCTGGAGTGGTGTAAAGCTCTCTAACATTGGACTCTGGAGCAGTGGAAACGCATTCTCTGGGGTGATGAATCACGGTTCACCATCTGGCAGTCCGACGGACAAATCTGGGTTTGGCAGGAGAACGCTACCAGCCCAAATGCATAGTGACAACTGTACACTTTGGTGGAGGAGGAATAATGGTCTGGGGCAGTTTTTCATGGTTCGGGCTAGCCCCTTAGTTCCAGTGAAGGGAAATCTTAACGCCACAGCATACAAGGACATTCTAGACAATTCTGTGCTTTCAACTTTGTGGCAACAGTTTGGAGAAGCCCTTTCCTGTTTCAGCATGACAATGCCCCCATGCACAAAGGCGAGGTCCATACAGAAATGGTTTGTCAAGATCGGTGTGGAAGAACTTGATTGGCCTGTACAGAGCCCTGACCTCAGCCCTGATGCATATTCTTGATATCATTTGAAATTAAACACTTTGACGTTTCTGGAAATGTGAAATGAATGTAGGAGAATATAACACAGTAGATCTGGTAAAAGATAATACAAAGAAAAAAACATGCTTTTTTTACCATCATCTTTGAAATGCAAGAGAAAGGCCATTATGTCACGTCCTGACCCTTGTAAGAGGTCATTTTCTATTGTAGAGTGGTCAGGGCGTGTCAGGGGGTGTTTTGGGTGGTTTTCTTGTTTTCTGTTTCTTTGTGGGTTTTCTAGATTTGTATTTCTATGTTGGGGTTGTTGGGATGATCTCCAATTAGAGGCAGCCGGTTCTCGTTGTCTCTAATTGGAGATCATATTTATGTAGGGGGTTTTTCCTTTTGGTTTTGTGGGCTGTTAATATTTTGAGTAGTGTGTTTTCTCTCTGCGTCACGGTTTGTTGTTTTTCGTATTTCAAGTATTTGGTGTATTGCATTACGTTTCGCGGATTAATAAAGATGTGGAACTACAAACACGCTGCGCCTTGGTCCGATCCTTTAAACAGCCGTGACACATTATGTATTATTCCAGCCCAGATGCAATTTAGATTTTGGCCACTAGATGGCAGCAGTGTATGTGCAAAGGCTTAGACTGATCCAATGAACCCTTGCATATCTGTTCAAAATGTTGTATCAAGACTGCCCAAATGTACTTAATTGGTTTATTAACACATTTTCAAGTTCATAATTGTGCACTCGCCTCAAACAATAGCAGGGCATTCTTTCACGGTAATAGCTACTGTAAATTGGACAGTGCAGTTAGAGTAACAAGAATTTAAGCTTTCTGCCCATATCAGTTATGTCTATGTCCTGGGAAATGTTCATGTTACTTACAACCTCATACTAACCACATTAACCTTTGTTAGCTTGACTGTCTCGTGGGGAGGACACTGATCCTGTAGAGGTTATTAAATAAGTCAAATACGTTTTTAGCAAAGATGGGCCTACATTTGCATCTTTAAAGAAAACGTGTTGCGATTGGATCTCTCGATTTGCTATGCTGCATTTTTTTAATAAGAAATAACAGAGATGTGCTTTGGAAGTAGCAACTTGGATTTAATATGACGATGTTGTCAAGGCTCAGGAGAAGACCCAGATGCAGACCATAACAAAAGTTTACTACAAAAACAGGAGGGCAGGCAAACAACAGGCAGAGTTCACTAATCCAGAGCAGTGTCCAAAAGGTACAGAACAGCAGGCAGACTCAGGGTCATGGCAGGCAGAGGTCAGTAATCCAGGGAGGTGTAACAAGGTACAGAACGGCAGGCAGGCTCAGGGCAGGCAGAGTGATCAAATGGACCTTTAAATACTTGATTGAGATTAGTAGGCTAGCCTAGAAAGCCGCCCCTATTTCAACATAATTCCTACTCTAGAGCAGAAATACTTATTTCGATTTCACCTCCGAAGAATGACGCAAGATACTTACACATGTTTACGAATTGGGGGTGGGAAAGAATGTTGTGGTGATGTCCATGTGGAGTGGAGAAACATCAACAAATAAGGAATTGACAGCTGTCAGTTTAGCTAGCTAGCATGCTAACCTTAGCTAGCTATGTTGCTAACCTTATTGAGCTAGCTAATGTTCTGTTGTTGCTGGGTTTTTTTTACTACACCGTATTCAAAAGATTAGCCAGCTGGCTTGGCTGGTTCTGGAGCTGGTTTTGTCATAAGCATTTAGGGAAAACTTCGCTACAGATGGAAACCAGTATATTTAACTTCGCCATCTATTGTTATCGCCAAAGTTTTAGCATCTTCCATAAGTAACATGCGTTTTTTTCTACAGGTACATTGTAATAGACACGATGCAACCTTTAGGTAGGTAGGCTGCTGGCAGGCTTCGGCTGCGGTACAGCAAAGCCTAGTCAGCCAGTGCTCATGGTTTTCAAAGGGGAAGTGAAATGATAGGCTACAATGACTTTGCTCATGATGCACGTCACAAATGACATGTAACAACACCCTGAGCGCATTGGACATGAAACACCAATACAAATGCAACAACAGCACAACAATATATAGTGAACAAAAAAGTAAGTTAGTTACAGTTCATATAAGGAAATCAGTATATTGCAATAAAGTCATTAGGCCCAGAGCTATGGATTTCACATACCTGGGCAGGACTGCAGCCATTGGTGGGCCTGGGAGGGTATTGGCCCACCCACTGTGGAGCCAGGCTCAGCCAATCAGGATGAGTTTTTCCCCACAAAGGGGCTTTATTACAGACAGAAATACTCCTTAGTTTCGTCAGCTGTCCAGGTGGCTGATCTCAGACAATCCCGCAGCTAAAGAAGACGGATGTAGAGGTCTTGGGCTGGCATGTTTACACGTGGTCTGCGGTTGTGAGGCTGGTTGGACATACCGCCAAATTCTCTAAAACAACGTTGGAGGCGGCTTATGGTAGAGAAATTAACATAAAATTATCTGCCATCAACTCTGGTGGACATTACTGCAGTCAGCATGCCAATTGCATGCTCCCTCAAAACTTGAGACATCTGTGGCATTGTGTTGTGTGACAAAACTGCACATTTTAGAGTGGCCTTTTATTTTCCTCAGCACAAGGTGCACCTGTGTCATTATCATGCTGTTTAATCCACTTCTTGATATGCCACACCTGTCAAGTGAATGGATTACCTTGGCAAATGAGAAATTGTATTTTTTTATTTCACCTTTATTTAACCAAGTAGGCAAGTTGAGAACAAGTTCTCATTTACAATTGCGACCTGGCCAAGATAAAGCAAAGCAGTTTGACACATACAACAACACAGAGTTACACATGGAGTAAAACAAACATACAGTCAATAATATAGTAGAAAAATAAGTCTATATACAAAGTGAGCAAATGAGGTGAGATAAGGGAGGTAAAGACAAAAAAGGCCATGTGTCACAGTTGTCTAAAGGATCGGACCAAAATGCAGTGTGTTTCATTCCACATATTTATTAGACTGTGAAACTTTATGCAATACAAAATAAACTGAAGGACGAAACATCAAATCGTGACGCAGAGGAGAAACCAACACTACTCACAAAATCTAATCACCCACAAAAACAGGTGGGACAAACATCAGCTTAAATATGACCTCCAATTAGAGACAACAACGTCCAGCTGCCTCTAATTGGAGATCATACCAAACAACACCAACATAGAAATACAAAACTAGAAACTCAACGTAGAAATACAAAACGTAGACAATCACCCCCTGTCACGCCCTGACCTACTCTACCATAGAAAATAACAACATACTATGGTCAGGATGTGACACCATGGTGGCGAAGTAAATACAATATAGCAAGTAAAACACTGGAATGGTAGATTTGCAGTGGAAGAAAGTGCAAAGTAGAAATAGAAATAATGGGGTCCAACGGAGCAAAATAAATAAATAAATACAGTAGGGGAAGGGGTAGTTGTTTGGGCTAAATTATAGATGGGCTATGTACAGGTGCAGTAATCTGTGAGCTGCTCTGATAGCTGGTGCTTAAAGCTAGTGAGGGAGATAAGTGTTTCCAGTTTTAGAGATTTTTGTAGTTCGTTCCAGTCATTGGCAGCAGAAAACTGGAAGGAGAGGCGGCCGAAGGAGGAATTGGCTTTGGGGGTGACCAGAGAGATTCACCTGCTGGAGTGCGTACTACAGGTGGGTGCTGCTATGGTGACCAGCGAGCTGAGATCAGGGGGAATGCTCACTAACAGAAATGTAAACAAATTTGTGCACAACATTTGAGAGAAATAAGGTTTTTGTCTGTATGGAACATTTCTGGGATCATTTATTTCAGCTCATGAAACCTGGGACCAACACTTTACATGTTGCATTTATATTTTTGTTCCTTTAATTTTCTTTTGCAGGTGCATGTTCATTATAGGATAGACACTTGTGGTTTAGCTGCACCAATCAAAGCAGTAAAGTGTGTAGTTAAGCAAGACTATAGTGGTCAAACAATTCATCGTGGGGTGATGGAGGGAGAAATTATACCATTTATAAATTGTATAATTTCGTGATTTAATTGCTGTATATATATTTTTAATACAGACTAGCTCCAAAATAAGTGAACATTGAGAAATGATCCAATGGATTATGTACATTTTCTGACTATTGGTTTGAACAAGGTGACGCGCAGATTCACTGACCTAAAAATAATCTTGAATTGCGAAATAACCTACACTTTTTTTCAAGTGATCTTTACCCAGGCTTCAAAAATCCTTCTAATTCTGTGTAGCGTCTCCCGCAGGCTGATCCTCTCAACCGCAAGGAGGCCACACGCAGTACAATTTCAACAAATCAAATGCTGCGGTTTCAGAGATTACCCGGTGATGCTGAAGAATGTGGATTTTACAGTAGGGTTTCTCGTGTTGTCTTTTATTTTCCGAGCGATTGAATACACGAGGGGCCTTTGCAAACTTAAATATAGGACTGACCCACTCTTTCTGTTGATGGTGTAATGTTCTATGCCGTCGGTTAGTCTCGAAATGTATGAAAAACAATAGGCTTTTGGAATTCATTGTAGTCTAGGATGCATTCAACGTAGAGGTTTTCCTTCTCACGTTGGCTACAAGCGACTCTGATCAACAAACACAGGTAATGATGATATTGATATTTTGGGACACAATAACTGGTGATAAACAGATGTAATGTATTTTGTCAGATTGGAAAGCTATTGCTTTATCCAAATGATTGACGGTGATAAAATCGTAGCCGTAATTAGCGTCACGGTTATGTTGTCTTGATGGTCTCTGTAACATTGTATCAATGAATCTCCATTCAAGACTGGCTACCGTTGTAAAAATGGCAAATGACAATGTTATGAATCTAATTGTATTTCATCTCTGAAGAATATAAATTCAGAAGAATAGGAATCCTGCAATGAATCTAAACTCTGCTTTTAACTCTCATCAATAATAGACAGAAGATAGTGGTTAAATGACGATAGCTCTAAACTGTATACAATGTTGCCCCTGTGTTATTATTGTGTTGTCACTGTGTTGGACGTGTTTTTCAGTCCTGTGTGCTTTTAAGGCAGGCAGGCAGGCAGCACAGTCTGTCTGATAAGGGGATATGCTTGGCCTACTTAGTGTACATTTTTAACTTCCTCGTCCACGATTAGCGGTCTCTAACCTCAATATAACCTCAATACTACTAGAGTGAAACAGCAAACGGGAGTGGCCAATTTGCTATAATGCAGTCCATTGAGCTACAGCAGAATTTCAGAAGTGACATTTAGAAAGACATTTCAGAAGTGCAATGGAACTACAGAGACATTTGCCACTCACTCCTGTTTGCTGTTTCACTCTAGTAGTTTCACTCTCATCTAAAAGTTATTTATACAACAAGAGGATAGACTTATCTCACTAGGACAGAGATTGGCAATTTAGATGGGGATGGGTGCCACAAAAAAATCTGAACTCATCATGGGAGGCTGCATTGGCTCAAGGGTCTGCATACACACATCCATACCCACACATGTAGTCCGAGCTGGCTCTACCATTTTGGGGGCCCTAAGCTACATTTTATTTCCCACACCTTGAGAGCAAAACATTTTCTACACATTTTGCCATGGGGCGTATAGAAAACGTTTCAGTTTTTAAAGCATTTAGCTGCAAATCTACATATTTTGCAATGGGGTAGAGAGTTGATTTTGCTATTTTATAACTCATTTCATGCAATTCTACTCATTTTTCCATGGGGCGGAGAGAAGAATTTGCAGTTTTACAGCTAATTTCCTGCAATTCTACACATTTTGTCATAGGGTGAAGAGAAATGTTTGTCGTTTTTAATATGAAGAGTCACTAATACAATTAATGGGTGCCCCCCAGTCGGTAATTTGACCATGATTACTACAAATTTAGATAGAATTCCTCTAGACTAATTTACCAATCTCAAAAAGGTTAGCTGATGCACAACCAAATTTTGAAATTGCACCTTGTGTATTCTACTATTCTAACTCTCAACAGTAAGTTCAAACTCCGACTGAGTTCCCCAAAAATATTGATCCGTAGAGATACTCTGGTTAAATAAATATGCCCCAGGGCAGTGATTGGGGACATTGTCCTGTGACGGTTGCCTTTCGAATGGGACATTAAATGGGTGTCCTGATTCTCTGTGGTCACTAAAGATCCCATGGCACTTATCGTAAGAGTAGGGGCGTTAACCCCGGTTTCCTGGTTAAATTCCCAATCTGGCCCTCATACCATCATGGCCACCTTTCAATTGGCTCATTCATCCCTCCTCCTCTCCCCTGTAACTATTCCCCTGGTCGTTGCTGTAAATGAGAATGTGTTCTCAAGTCAACTTACCTGGGAAAATAAAACGAAATAGATCAAGGCCCCTGACTCGGCCTTCAGTGTGTATAATACAGACAGTTGGACAGAACTATCATGTTCCATGCAAGATAAGTAGAGGATTAGTATCATCTATATTCTGAATATTTTGAGCCTGACGAAAACAATAGGTGAAGCAAATGGTCGACATATGTTTCCTGCCTTTTCAATCCTGTTGTGTTCCAATCTCAGAAAGAGATGCTGTAATTGGAGTGGACCAGGAACTACCAGAGAGGAGAAGGGGGAGGAGGAGGAGGAGAAGGAGGAGGAGGAGGATATCACCATGAAAGGTCTGAGTGCCTCCAGGTTCTGCTTCTACTTGGGTTTTGTAGTGGGGACCCTCAGCCTGTACCTCTTCCTACGCCAGGTGTGTACCCATCTATAATCTTGTGGCCTTAAACACCCATATCAACTATTCAGGTAGCCATATAATATTACAATAATATACTTCTGTAATTATTATTCAGTTAGCCGTATACACCTGTAATTACGGTACTCTCTCCCTGCGTTAGTGCACCTACGTAGTGCATCTGTCGTTACTGTTGACTGTGTTGATGTTTGATGCTTGCTATGCAGTGGAGGCTGCTGAGGGGAGGACGGATCATAATAATGGCTGGATAGGAGTCAATGGAATGATATCAACCACATGGAAACCACGTGTTTGATGGTTGATGCCATTCCATTGACTCCATTCCTGCCATTATTATGATCCATCCTCTCCTCGGCAGCCTCCACTGCTGCTATGGTGTCATGATGTTATCGGTCAGTAAACTTTTTTTGAACTTGTACCACACCATATTTCTAATGTGAACATACAGCTATGGTTTGAGAGGAGCATGGAGCTCCCTGTGCTGGGAGGGGTCCAGGGCAGCTCAGTAGCAGCGGTGGCAGAGGAGAGGCAGGCCAGTGTGGCGAGAGCAGCCCTCATCAATCTCAACGTCCCGCACCACACAGGTACACAAGCCCAATAAGGCCAGGACCCATCCCAGTGAAAGGAAATTGAGTGCCTCTGAAGATCTCATAAATCTGTGTTGAAGTTTGAAAGATGTGTGTTGTGAACGTTTTGTATTTTAATATCGAAAATGAACCTCTTGGCTGCCACAATTATTAAGACACTTAATTATGAAAAAAGACTCTTTCCAAAACATACATCTACCCATGTAAATATGAATAATATACGGTGTCCCTCCATAAGGGGAAACTGCACCACTGTTCGTACCCAGTGCCTTTGTTATTGTTTTGTTGGTAAAATCAACTTGTGGAGCCTCCGGCAGCTTGGTAAAACAAATTGCAGTACATATTCTGCTCTTCTATTGCTCGTGCAATGATGTCAGTGGGGGAAAAAAACAGTGTTTGTTGTAATATCATGGAGGTTCTACCAATTAGATGGGCAAACAGCAGTTGCTACATTCATTTTTGGACTTAGAAATTATATGATGTGTACCCATAGATTCTTGTAGAATATATCTTGTAAATGCCTTATGAGCTTAGTTCAACTGTCGTTAACCCATCAGAACACGAAATATAAGCTTGTTTTACGCCAATGTTTGTAAACAAAGTACATGTAAAAAAGCAATATATAGCCTCAAAACATGGTTAAAACTATAATTTTTATATCATGGATGTTCCTCGCATCTATAGCTCTGTCAATGAATTAGCTAAGCTTTACCCTTAGTTTTTTTACCGAAACAGGGGTGGGGACAACACTTTGTTATTGTTTCTACTGCTGACTGCCGCTTTAAGGATTTCAGCTTTAAAGTTGTTTCTAGTGTGGCTATGATTTTCAGGTGACTACAGTCGCGTGGCAGATGAGTTGTACCAGAAGGTGCGCATCCTGTGCTGGGTGATGACAGGTCCCAGTAACCTGCAGACAAAGGCCCGCCATGTCAAGGCCACCTGGAGCCGCCACTGCAACGTGGTGGTCTTCATGAGCTCTGTCGATGACCCAGGTAGGTACCCAGCCAGGTAGCCTAGAGAGTATTGAGGCGGGCCGCTTTGAATCCCATGACCAACGGGAAACATCTGGTCGAAAGTATCCTATATAGATGCTATCTCGTGCCTTGTTTCCCTTGAGCAAGGCCCGTAACCCTAACTGCTGTGATGCACAATGGCTGACTCTGCTTTGTGCCTGACTGACTCTGGGGGAGGTTGCATTAGAAAGCAAAAAAACAGTAGGAAAATAGACAATAACGCATTCTTCTTCTTCTTCACCAGACTTCCCCACCGTAGGGCTGGGGACAGGGGAGGGCCGCGACCAGCTCTACTGGAAGACCATCCGGGCCTTCCACTATGCCCTGGAGCATCATGGGAACGAAGCCGACTGGTTCCTCAAGGCAGATGACGACACCTTTGTAGTGGTGGACAACCTCCGCTGGGTACTGTCCAATCACACACCCGAGGAGCCCCTCTACTTCGGCAAGCGCTTCAAGCCCTACGCCAAGCAGGGGTACATGAGTGGCGGAGCGGGGTATGTGTTGAGTAAGGAGGCTCTCAGGAGGTTCGTGGAGGGGTTCAAGACCAAGGTGTGTACTCATACCACCTCTGTGGAGGACTTGGCTCTGGGACAGTGTCTGGAGAAGATGGGGGTTCTGGCCATGGACTCGAGGGATACGTTGCAGCGGGAGACGTTTCATCCATTCGTGCCGGAACATCACCTGACTGGGAAGTTTTCCAAGAGCTTCTGGTACTGGAACTACTGCTACTACCCCATCGTAGAGGTTAGTCACTGCTGAGCTCTCTCTCTCTTTCTCCTTCTCTTGTTGTCCTTCATTTTGTTGGCTTTCAGTTTCACTGATTTATAAGATACAAGCCAGAGCTCACCTTGCTCTTAGTCTCTCTCTCTCTCTCTCTCTCTCTCTCGCTCTCTTTCTCTGTCATTGTCTCTGTCTTTCTCTGTTGCTGTCGCTCTCTTTCTCTTTTTCTCTCTTTTTTTCTCTCTCTCTCTCTCTCTCTCTCTCGCCATCTCTCTCTCTTTCTTCCTTTCCAGTCTCTCTCTGTCTCTCTGTAGTACCTCACTATCTTATTAGTGTAAGACTGTTTAAGATGAACCCAGATAATAGATTACCGTTGAATTGGTGGTCAAACTGGGTCAGGAAGACAGTTTTCCAAGAGCTTGAACTTGTTTTCTCTTAAAATCCTTTAATTCAATTAATGGCCATCTGTACACTATTGTGAACCAATTGGATATTTGTGGCTCAAGGGTTTTTTGTCTATTAAAGTGTAGTTAGAGCATTTTTTGACCAGGGCATCACTGTCTTACACAAACCCTCTCTGAAACTAGCAGCCTGAATATAGGCTACATGTTATGTAAAGGATATATCACAGTGAAAATGACAACGTTAGATGTCTGTCCTTCCACAGCCTTCATAGATGAAAGAAATGACATTAAAGTGGATGATTGCTAAAGTGGATGATTGCAGTGGAGACAATGCAATGTCCACAGTAGGAACATTTGCCATTTTCTTTCTGCAGATAATTGTGCTAATTCATTGTGCTTTGCAATGCAAATGAGACACGTTTATTATGAGTCTATCAGACAGGGACCACTAAGGCACGTGACAATACACCTGGGGGTAAACAAGCTATTCGGGAGTCTTTGTGGAGGAAACATAGACAGTGTCTCCTCTGCTTAACAATGACTGTTGGTAGTGTGTTATTAGGTTTTCCCCAGTCAAATATACTTGCAGGCATGTGAAATAGACAGTGAACACTCCAAAAGTCAGTTTTAAACAGATGTTTAAGCTATCTGATGTATGCTACAGAGGAGTAGGCGTGTGTGTTCTGAGCTGTATTGCTGTGTGTGCGTGCGTGTGTACGCGTGTGCATATGTCACAGGTGTATGTTTTACAGGTGGGATTCTGTCAAAAGATACAGTGGGAGGCCATATAGCATGTTTTATAGTGGTCGGTTTGCTATTTTCCTCCAGGGTCCCCAGTGCTGCTCAGACCTGGCAGTATCCTTCCACTATGTGGACGCAGAGCTGATGTACACGCTGGAGTACTGGACCTACCACCTCCGTGCCTACGGCTACAGATACCGCTACAGACCTCCACTACCGCAGGGCCTGGTGGAGCGGCTGGCCCAGCCGGAAAGGGCCACTGTGGGGGCAGCTGGTAGAGGGACAATCCCAGCTGGTATTCTTGTCGTTGGTGGTGGAGACCAGTCCAAAATGGAGGCAGTGTCATATAAAGGGGCTGCGGGGGGAAGTAAAATCCCCATGGACAACAACAGGACTGCAGTCACACAGGAGAGACAGCGGTGATTCTCATTGGGCCGAAGCCTAACTTCCACTTAAGTGGAACGTGAACGTGGTCATGCGTTGGTGTCAATGGGACTGTTTGATTTGAAGCGTTTGAATGTGTTTTTAAGGTGGTAACGGGAGTGTGTTGTTGTGTGTGATGGATACAGGACTTGTGAAAGGGTCACGCCAGGGAACAGGTTCGATATTTCCCACATTGTGCACCAGTTCCACCACAGTTCAGGTTTGATTGGTTGGAGGGGATTTATTCATCCATATACTGCACAACTTTTTACTCAAACGTGTTAACTGTTTTTTATCGCTATCTATTGCTGTTTTATCTGAGATTCTGTTTGAATTCCAATGGTATGCCGTTAGTGACCATGTATCTGTATAAACTTCTAGATCGTTTACTTCATGTAAATGCTGCATAAAAACATTCTGACCTGGACATTTCCGATAGCATGATATCAAGCATTTCTGTGTCTTACAGTTGATTCCGAAAATCATAATTTCCACAACTAACAGTGCTCCTGTATTCCGTTCCCTTATTGACCGTCCATAACTATTCAATTCTATATTGGTATTGCACTTTTCGAGAGATATGAAGGGACCTTTATATGTGTGCACTGAACAATGGCCGTTTTTTAACGTTGTCGAATTTCCGTCAGAATATGAGGTTTTCGGCGTCAGGTCAAGCTGATAGAGCACATTTTTGAATGGTATTACATTGCTCTGTGGTGTAACTAAGTGTGAGTGTGTTTCATGTCAAATGTAAAACCCATATGTTTTTAATATCCACTATATTCAAGATAATCTGCTAAGCAGTTGAATGGCCTTAAAGTGGGGTAGATTACACTTACTATAACTACAGTACTAAAGTATTTTTTTGTACAGTACTACTTAATGTTCATTTTTGGTTACATATTCAAAGTGCCGGATGGCAGCATCTTTCTCGTTGCTATGATGGTGGGTTTAAAATGTTGTAACCAAATATCTTTCAGTTAATTGTCAGTATTGTTGCCACATTTTATTATTTATTTCATTTGAATCACAAACATATGGTAAAGAAATAGATCTTATCAGATGGGACTGTTGCGGATATCTTTCAGATAATACATTATATAGCAATTAGTTACTATGACAACCCATCAGGGCACATGTTACAGTAGCAGATTGATTTTGGTCAGTTTAAATTCCATAGATGTTTTCGCAAAATACTTTTGTTTTGTAAAATAAATAGTTGTCCCTTTCTGTGTTGTGTAATAATAACTCCAATCTTCAGAGAAGGGGTTTTGCCTTGGCTGGATGTTAGGGATGGGTTCTGGATGACTGTCTTGTCTACAGCCCACGCTGAAACCTGGATGAGTGAGACAATAACAGTGGATTTTTAGTTATACATTTACAATCAGTAAAGTTTCATGAATGTGTTTTTAAAGCTTCTAGTATTGTTTAATGCAACGCAGAACATGAGAAAATATGAAGCACTTGATAACTTATTGTTATTCAATGTATTCTACACTCTTAGGAAGAAAAAAAAGGCTTCCAAAAGGGTTCTTCTGCTGTCCCAATAGGAGTACCCTTTTGGGTTCCATGTAGAACCTTCTGTAGAAAGAAAGGGTTCTACCTGGAACCAAAAACAGTTAATCAAATGGTTCTCCTATGGGGACAGCCGTAGAACCCTTTAAAGTTGGAGATACCACCTTTTGTCTCAGAGCGTACTACATAGAGAGATGAGCTAATGCTGATACATTTACTGTATTGAAGGCATACATGGAAACCTGCGTAGCATAAAATGCACGCAGTCTACTAAATGATATGGGAGAGAAAATGCCTCACACACACACACACACA
The DNA here is from genome assembly GCF_901001165.1 of Salmo trutta. NCBI lineage: Eukaryota > Metazoa > Chordata > Actinopteri > Salmoniformes > Salmonidae > Salmo > Salmo trutta. The sequence goes on along the minus strand of NC_042986.1, from coordinate 8,421,993 downwards.
CACACCTCAGTCTGCACTTATTAAAGAATAAGCCTCCTCTTCTTGTCTCAGGGTATGCCTCCTTTCTCAAAGGACGCATGTTACCTGTTAGAGAGAACACACATTGAGTCACTGAGCTGAACAAATCTCCACTGCACATTGGATTATTATGGAGGTATAGATGAATTAACCTTTTACTGCAGTGGGCTAAATCAGGGTCACACAGTGTTTCTTGGTAGTCTTAAACACATCTACTTTGAAACAAAAGTACACACCTCACGCACATGGTTATGGACTTAAGAAAAGAAGACATCTGGACCATGTCAGATATAGAGTTAAAATGTATTACATTTTGAGTTTGCATCCCAATATTTCTCTTTATATACATCACAGAAGACTGAATTATAACAAAACCGCTTGACATAGAAACACTGGGTTTTCAGAGTAAAATAAACATGTACTAATTATGAAATTATGAAAAATATTAATAACATTCCACCCATGAGGCCACTAGAGGGCGTTTTGGTCATTTGACTGCAGGTAATGTATGCCACTTAGCAGATGCTTTCATCCAAAGCAACTTAAAATATGATCGCTGTATGAATGAGCCCATGACCTTGGTGTTTATTGCTAGTACCACACTCTTATCAACTGAGCCATACAAGCTGAGCTGCAGAGGACCATTAGATTAGATTAGATTCTCATGCCCACCCACCCACCCACACTCACCTTGTTCCAAGTTTCTTCTGCCCATAAGCCCAACAAAGACATCATCCATCTCTCCTGTGACAAAAACGGTTAAATCATTATCAAATGCCGGTGTTCGCAGTATATGAAATTACATTTGTCGTTATTGTTCTATTAAAGTTAATAACATTTCTATTGATATGTAAAACAAACAGTAAATCAATGGTTATTCCTTACTTTTATGTGGAGAGGGAGGTAGGTCATAAATATCTGTGAAAAAGCAAGTCAATTGTAAAAAAATGCATAAAACCCAATAAAAATGTTTATTCAATAAAAAGTAAATTAGTTCTGTGAATAAAGTAATTTCCCTGCAGTGAACTCCTGCTTCAGCACTGAACATATTTGAGTAGATAAAGACTAGGACACATTGTTAATTTAGTCAAAACAGAGAAGTCTCAGTGACACAGTATCAGTATAACCCCCTCTATACATCATCACAGATTACTCAGTGCATGAATTGGGCAGGAGCTCACCAGAGCTGAGTACCCGCACCTCCAATTATCTCCCATTCCTCTTACAGAATATTAGCTCAAAACTATAGTGGCGCTCCTGCACTTAAATATAAACAGTACTGGCACCCAAATGAGTACAGGAACCTATTTCAGTCCAAGTCAAGCACCGAGACAACTGTTGTCTGCTGAGGGTCTTAACTTTGATTGATTGATGGTAAGATGCAGAGACAGAGCTGAAGCTTACCAGCGCCCCTTCTCCCCATCAGCCCAACGAAGCTGTCGTAATCCAGGTCGTTATATCTCTTCAGAATGGACCGCTTGAGCTTTTCAAGACCTGGAGTATCCTGTAAAGACAATGATGATATGTCATTAATAAGCATCGTTTTCTTCCATTCGTAGACATGAAATCAGTCCCCCCCCACAAAAAAATAATAGGGATGACACGTGAACAAGGTTATCTTTCCGCAGATGCGGCTTTAATTTGATCAGATCCCTACAGTAATTTGCTTTGAATTCACAATTATGTTTTAAACCATTATATTCAAAACATTTTTTTTAACGTTACCATATGAGGGTTAAATAGATACGGTTGGATGAGAAACTTCCTTACCTCTGAGTCAGCAGTTGATCTGTGCGCCCCAGCAGCAGGCTCCTCGCAGGTGGACTGGCTTGAGCGGAGTTTCATGACGAGGAACAGAGTCACCAGTAACAATCCGTTTTTCATCTTCTTAACACCACCTGTAGCCTAGACAAGCTGTGATGTTGGGTTGACAATAATATCAACATTTAGAGATATATTTGTTTGACGCATTACAACAAATAACTTCCAAACTGCAAAAATGCTTCATTAGAGCTCAGCTGAAACCAGCGAACGTCCACCAAATAAAAAAACGGACTCGACACATTGAAATTCCATAATGAATAATAGACTAGAAGACTGCAACAGCAGGCCTAAACATTTGTTTCTCTTCTAAAATGTAGTGATAAATGGTTTTAAATTGTGCGTAATGCGCACGGAATGTTTGCCATTTATTGTGAAATGAAAGGCTATATTACTAAACCTTGACAGTCATTTGATTTGTAGATATGTTTTCCGAATAGGCTACAACAATTACGCTATCATGTAGGCTATAGGCCTATAGAAAAAGTCCGAAATGTTTTTGTTGTTCAGCATGCAGACAAAGTTGATTCGTTGCGTCTCCAAATGTCCCTGCAAAACGCCCGCCATCCAACTGATGGACAAATACATTCGGAATAACTTGAAATAGACTCTATAACAAAAAAAATACGGTACACATCTATCAAAAATATATATATATATTTACCTGTTTTCTGACGTGGTAATATTCGAATTTGAATATTATGTTAGAGACAGCTGGAGAAGACCGTGCGCGCGCCCCGGTGCAGATGCTTAGTGGTGAGAGCGAAACGATGATACGGAAAGCTCCTGCAGTGCAACGACGAGATCCACGAGGACAGAGTGATGTGTACACTTATCTGTTTATTAAATCATAGCTGTGTATCTGCGCGAGTCCAATCAGCTTCAGAAACGTAGGTGGGGTCTCGACGTCTTATATCACATTCTCGTGTATCCTCATAGTCATACCACTGATGATGATGATGATGATGATCAGGATGTTAAAATGGAGCCAATGGCGCCTAGCTGTCATCCGAAAAAAGAACACCATGATCCATTCAGTGTCGCCAAACGTTCCATGATCCTATTCTTTGATAGGCGACATTTACACAAATCTGATTGGTAGGCTTGTGAAGTTCAACGGATGCTGGTCTTATGACTTCAGTTGGTTTTCTTATTTTCAAATGGTTGTGGTAAAGACTGTAGGCCTATAAATCGGTTGGAGTTGATTCATATTTAGGCCCAACGGTTTCATTTTTCAACAGGTTGGGACCAACATTTCAAAGACAGTACCACGTGGAACTGTATTGCTCATTATCTCTCTCGTTGACTGACTTGAATACTGTTTGCTCTGCCCTAGTTCACTGCAAAATAGTTTGTCTCCTCGTGGTGCCCTGTCCTCTTGATTGCTTAATTGTAATGGTCATTGACGAGAGCCCAATCCATCTAGGAAGTCATTAGGCGACAGAGATAGGAGCTGCCACAGCAACATGAGACTACATGGATGGATGTCTTGGAGAGAGCAAATTGAGCGCCTGCCTACGTGCGGAGTTGATTAGGGAAGAGCGAGCGGGAGAGAGGAGTCATCGGTGGCCTATGCGCTCTGATGAGTGATGGATGGATCTAAGAACAGAAGTATGGAGATGAATAAACTATATTATTCAGATGAACATACCTGCACTTTTTTATATACTCAAATAATACCTAAGGAAATTGAAATTCTCTCCCCCCCTTCAAAAACAAAAACATGAAATGAACGCTAAATTCGAATGTAAATGCATGTCCAGCATAATTGCTCTGAGGACAGTTTTAGAACATTTGTTTACTGTGTGAGGGAATTGAAATTCAAAGTAAATTTCAGATTTATATGCAGGTTTGACCTAATTGAACCCAGCAAAGTAATGTGAATGAGTCTGTCGTGACTCATGAGTTGATTGCTGCAGCCATAAAATAAGTCCATGACTCAAATAAGTGTGTGTGTCCGTGTCCATTTGTGGAGTCCATGTTGTCCACAGCCTAGCGAGAGAGAAGAAGACATTTGGTATTGTTTCATCACAATTCAATCGGCTAAAGATGCCAAAGTGATTGGCAGTCAGTCTCTGTGTGTGTGTGTGTGTGTGTGTGTGTGTGTGTGTGTGTGTGTGTGTGTGTGTGTGTGTGTGTGTGTGAGTGTGTTTGTGGGTCTGTGTTTCCAAACGTCTTTTTAAATTGCTTTCTCTGCTGCTAAATTTTTACTTAAACGCTTCTGACAGCCATTGCAAACAAATGTCAATTCTGCAACTTTCCTCAAGCATGACATTAGACCCAAAGGATATGATTCTTTTCCTCACCAGGAAGAAGAATATTGATTGAAGTGTGTGAAGCATAGTATCAGTCATTTGTTGAAGCCTCTGTTTTCTGGGAAATGTCAAAACCACAATGATTTTTGATAGTTTGGTGTTTCCTTCATATGCAAATGTACTATTATACCAAAATAAAACATTTTTATCACTTCATTTTTCAAAAATGAAAACGTAATCTCTTACCAACACTTGAACGCAACTCAAAGCAGTGTTTAACAGCAGTAGGCAAATAAATCAGCAACTATTTTGCCTCACAATTAAGCATATTCTGGCAATCAGATTCAACTACAATGGATGTTTTGTGAATCACAGCATACCACATCTGTACAAGCCATTCATTTTTAATTTATATAAACTTTAAAGATCGTAGCGCCTGGGGACGATGGCTGTGGGGAATATAACAGATGAGAACAACACACACACACACACACACACACACACACACACACACACACACACACACACACACACACACACACACACACACACACACACACACACACACACACACACACACACACCATTGGGGAGATAACAGATATGAACGACTTCAGTCTCTAGGTACTGTGATTAGAAAGAGGAGGGACTACATACATAGAACAACAAAGGACAGGCATGGAAGCAAATGTTCCAATGGTTGCATATTCCAAAAGGTTAACAGTGTAGCGCTTTAATAATGAACTCCAGGCCATATTTGGTTGTTCCTGTATTTTCTAGATACACAAGTAGACCAAAGAGTGGGTGTTGGTGTGTGTGGTGGCCAAGCTGGTGTGCGGAGGTGTCAGGTCGGGGGTCGGGGGTCGGCGGTGGAGAGATCTGACAGCAGTGGGGGCGAGGAAGTCGTTAATCTGTTACATAATTGATGATTTTTTATTGATGATTTTACCCTTCCTTCTAATCAAAGGATCTCACTCTGAATACTAACAGTGGGCTATAAGTGAGCCCTGGGGCTGGGTGCCAGAGGGGATGTTTACCTGCTGGTACTGGTCCCTAGCTGGGGATGGGGAACCCTCTCTATCTCTGTATGTCTCTCTCGCTCTCTCTCTCTCTCCATTGCTCTTGCTCTCTCTCAATTCAATTCAATTCAAGGGCTTTATTGCCATGGGAAACATATGTTAACATTGCCAAAGCAAGTGAAGTACGTAATAAACAAAAGTGAAATAAACAATGCAAATTAACACTAAACATTACACTCACAGAAGTTCCAAAAGAATAAAGACATTTCAAATGTCATAGTATGTCTGTCTACAGTGTTGTAACGATGTGCAAATAGTTAAAGTACAAAAGGGAAAATAAATTAACATAAATATGGGTTGTATTTACAATGGGGTTTGTTCTTCACTGGTTGTGGCAACAGGTCACACATCTTACTGCTGTGATGTCACGCTGTGGTATTTCACCCAGTAGATATGGGAGTTTTTCAGAATTGGGTTTCTTTTCAGATTCTTTGAGGATCTGTGTAATCTGAGGGAAATATGTGTCTCTAATATGGTCATACAGGAGGTTAAGAAGTGCAGCTCAGTTTTCACCTCATTTTATGGACAGTGTGCACATAGCCTGTCTTCTCTTGAGAGCCAAGTCTGCCTACGGCGGCCTTTCTCAAGGCTATGCTCACTGAGTCTGTACAAACAATAGTCAAAGTTTTACTTAAGTTTGGGTCAGTCACAGTGGTCAGGAATTCTGCCACTATGTACTCTCTGTTTAGGGCCAAAGAGCATTCTAATTTGCTTTGTTTTTTTGTTAATTCTTTCCAATGTGTCAAGTAATTATATTTTTGTTTTCTCATGATTTGGTTGAATCTAATTGGTGTTGCTGTCCTGGGGCTCTGCGGGTGTCACGACTTCCACCGAGGGTGGTTCCTCTCCCTGTTCGGGCGGTGCTCGGCGGTCGGCGTCGCCGGCCTACTAGCCGTCACCGATCCATTTTTCTTTTTCTGTTTGTTTTGTCTTTGGTTTTTTCACACCTGGTTTCGTTTGCTTTAATTTCTGTGTGTATGTTTTACCCCTGTTGCTTGCTTAGGTTTGTGTGGGATTATTTGTCTCAGGTTGCTCGTTGAGGTTGTGCATCAGTTTATTTCACGTATATACCGATGGTGTATAAGTTTGCGCAGTGTTGTTTTTTCCTCCTTCCGTGAGTAACTGTATTCTCTTTTTGTCGTGAGTGTTGTTATTGGTATTGTACCTGTCTTTTTGTTGTGGACTTGCCTATTAAAAGACGCTCCTTGGACATCTCTGCTCTCCTGCGCTTGACTCCTTCACCTACAGTACCTCATAATCAAAACCTAACAGCGGGGTCTGTTTGTGTTCATGAACAGAGTACCAGGACCAGCTTGCTTAGGGGACTCTTCTCCATGTTCATCTCTCTGTAGGTGATGGCTTTGTTATGGAAGGTTTGGGAATCGCTTACTTTTAGGTAGGTGTAGAATTTAACGTCTCTTTTCTGGATTTTGATAATTAGCGGGTATCGGCCTAATTCTGCTCTGCATGCATTATTTGGTGTTTTACATTGTACACTGAGGATATTTTTGCAGAATTTTGCATGCAGAGTCTCAATTTGGTGTTTGTCCCATTTTGTGAATTTTTGGTTGGTGAGCGGACCACAGACCTCACAACCATAAAGGGCAATGGGTTCTATAACTGATTCAACTATTTTTAGCCAGATCCTAATTGGTATGTCAAGTGTTATGTTCCTTTTGATGGCATAGAAGGCCCTTCTTGCCTTGACTATAAGCTCGTTCACAGCTTTGTGGAAGTTACCTGTGGCATTGATGTTTAAGCCGAGGTATGTATAGTTTTTTATGTGCTCTAGGGCAACAGTGTATAATTTGTATTTGTGGACCTGGCGACTCAACCTTTTTTGGAACAATATTATTTTTGTCTTACTGAGATTTACTGTCAGGGCCCAGGTCTGACAGAATCTGTGCAGAAGATCTAGGTGCTGCTGTAGGCCCTCCTTGGTTGGTGACAGAAGCACCAGATCATCAGCAAACAGTAGACATTTGACTTCAGATTCTAGTAGGGTGAGGCTGGGTGCTACAGACTGTTCTAGTGCCCTTGCCAATTCGTTGATATATGTTAAAGAGGGTGCAGCTTAAGCTGCATCCCTGTCTCACCCCCTGGCCCTGTGGAAAGAAATGTGTGTTTTTTGACAATGTTTGTGTACATGGATTTTATATTGTCATATGTTTTTCCACCAACCCCCCTTTCCATCAGTTTTTATAGCAGACCCTCATGCCAAATTGAGTCAAAGGCTTTTTTGAAATCAACAAAGCATGAGAAGACTTTTCCTTTGTTTTTGTTTGTATGCTTGTCAATTAGGGTGTGCAGGGTGAACACGTGGTCTGTTGTACAGTAATTTGGTAAAAAGCCAATTTGACATTTGCTCAGTACATTGTTTTCACTGATGAAATGTAAGAGTCTGCTGTTAATGATATTGCAGAGGATTTTCCCAAGGTTGCTGTTGACGCATATCCCACGGTAGTTATTGGGGACAAATTTGTCTCCACTTTTGTGGATTGGGGTGATCAGGCCTTGGTTCCAAATACTTGGGAAGATGCCAGAGCTAAGGATGATGTTAAAGAGTTTAAGTATAGCCAATTGGAATTTGTTGTCTGTAAATTTTATCATTTCATTGACGATACCATCAACACCACAGGCCTTTTTGGGTTGGAGGGTTTGTATTTTGTCCTGTAGTTCATTCAATGTAATTGGAGAATCCAGTGGGTTCTGTTAGACTAAGATTTGTTTTTGATCATGTATATGTTTTTGCTGTTTGTTCTTTGTTATAGGGCCTAAAAGTTTGGAGAATTGGTTTATCCATACATCTCCATTTTGGATAGATAACTCTTCGTGTTGTTGTTGGTTTAGTGTTTTCCAATTTTCCCAGAAGTGGTTAGAGTCTATGGATTCTTCAACTACATTGAGCTGATTTCTGATGTGCTGTTCCATCTTTTTCCGTAGTGTATTTCTGTATTGTTTTAGTGATTCACCATAGTGAAGGCGTAGACTCAGGTTTTCTGGGTCTCTATGTTTTTGGTTGGAAAGGTTTCTCAATTTCTTTCTTTGTTTTTTACAATCTTCATCAAACCATTGTCTTGGTGTTAATTTTCTTCTTTCTGATTGACATTTTTAGATTGGATAGGGAAGCTGAGGTCAAATATACTGTTTAGGTTTTCTACTGCCAAGTTTACACCTTCACTATTACAGTGGAAGGTTTTGTCCAGGAAGTTGTCTAAAAGGGATTGAATTTGTTGTTGCCTAATTGTTTTTTGGTAGGTTTCCACACTACATTCCTTCCATCTTTAACATTTCTTAATATTATTCAGTTCCTTTGGCTTTGATGCCTCATGATTGAGAATTGCTTTGTTTAAGTAGACTGTGATTTTGCTGTGATCTGATAGGGGTGTCAGTGGGCTGACTGTGAATGCTCTGAGAGATTCTCGGTTGAGGTCAGTAATAAAGTAGTCTACAGTACTACTGCCAAAAGATGAGCTAGAGGTGTACCTACCATAGGAATCCCCTCGAAGCCTACCATTGACTATGTACATACCCAGCGTGCGACAGAGCTGCAGGAGTTGTGACCCGTTTTTGTTGGTTATGTTGTTGTAGTTGTGCCTAGTGGGGCATATGGGGGATGGAATGCTGTCACCTCCAGGCAGGTGTTTGTCCCCCTGTGTGCTGAAGGTGTCAGGTTCTTCTCCAGTTCTGGCATTTAGGTCACCACAGGCTAGTACATGTCCCTGGGCCTGGAAATGATATGATTTCCCCATCCAAATCAAATCAAATCAAATGTATTTATATAGCCCTTCGTATATCAGCTGAAATCTCAAAGTGCTGTACAGAAACCCAGCCTAAAACCCCAGACAGCAAGCAATGCATGTGAAAGAGGCACGGTGGCTAGGAAAAACTCCCTAGGAAAAACTCCCTAGAAAGGCCAAAAACCTAGGAAGAAACCTAGAGAGGAACCAGGCTATGAGGGGTGGCCAGTCCTCTTCTGGCTGTGCCAGGTGGATATTATAACAGAACATGGTCAAGATGTTAACATGTTCATAAATGATCAGCATGGTCAAATAATAATAATCATTGTAGTTGTCGAGGGTGCAACAAGCACGTCCGGTGAACAGGTCAGGGTTCCGTGGCCGCAGGCAGAACAATTGAAACTGGAGCAGCAGCATGGCCAGGTGGACTGGGGACAGCAAGGAGTCATCATGCCAGGAAGTCCCGAGGCATGGTCCTAGGGCTCAGGTCCTCCGAGAGAAAGAAAGAAAGAGAGAAAGAGAGAATTAGAGAGAGCATATTTAAATTCACACAGGACACCGGATAAGACAAGAGAATACTCCAGATGAAACAGACTGACCCTAGCCCCCCGGCACATAAACTACTGCAGCATAAATACTGGAGGCTGAGACAGGAGGGATCAGAAGACACTGTGGCCCCATCCGATGATACCCCCGGACAGGGCCAAACAGGCAGGATATAACCCCACCCACTTTGCCAAAGCACAGCCCCCACACCACTAGAGGGATGTCTACAACCACCAACTTACCGTCCGAAGACAAGGCCGAGTATAGCCCACAAAATCTCCGCCATGGCACAACCCAAGGGGGGGCGCCAACCCAGACAGGAAGACCACGTCAGTGACTCAACCCACTCAAGTGACGCACCCCTCCCATGGACGGCATGGAAGAACACCAGTAAGTCAGTGACTCAGCCCCTGTAATAGGGTTAGAGGCAGAGAATCCCAGTGGAAAGAGGGGAACCGGCAAGGCAGAGACAGCAAGGGCGGTTCGTTGCTCCAGCCTTTCCGTTCACCTTCACACCCCTCGGCCAGACTACACTTAATCATAGGACCTACTGAAGAGATAAGTCTTCAGTAAAGACTTAAAGGTTGAGACTGAGTCTGCGTCTCTCACATGGGTAGGCAGACCATTCCATAAAAATGGAGCTCTATAGGAGAAAGCCCTACCTCCAGCCGTTTGCTTAGAAATTCTAGGGACAATTAGGAGGCCTGCGTCTTGTGACCGTAGCGTACGTGTAGGTATGTACGGCAGGACCAAATCGGAAAGATAGGTAGGAGCAAGCCCATGTAATGCTTTGTAGGTTAGCAGTAAAACCTTGAAATCAGCCCTTGCCTTAACAGGAAGCCAGTGTAGGGAGGCTAGCACTGGAGTAATATGATCCAATTTTTTGGTTCTAGTCAGGATTCTAGCAGCCGTATTTAGCACTAACTGAAGTTTGTTTAGTGCTTTATCCGGGTAGCCGGAAAGTAGAGCATTGCAGTAGTCCAGCCTAGAAGTAACAAAAGCATGGATTCATTTTTCTGCGTCATTTTTGGACAGAAAGTGTCTGATTTTTGCAATGTTACGTAGATGGAAAAAAGCTGTCCTTGAAACAGTCTTGATATGTTCTTCAAAAGAGAGATCAGGGTCCAGAGTAACACCGAGGTCCTTCACAGTTTTATTTGAGACGACTGTACAACCATCCAGATTAATTGTCAGATTGAACAGAAGATCTCTTTGTTTCTTGGGACCTAGAACAAGCATCTCTGTTTTGTCCGAGTTTAAAAGTAGAAAGTTTGCAGCCATCCACTTCCTTATGTCTGAAACACAGGCTTCTAGCGAGGGCAATTTTGGAGCTTCACCATGTTTCATTGAAATGTACAGCTGTGTGTCGTCCGCATAGCAGTGAAATTTAACATTATGTTTTCGAATGACATCCCCAAGAGGTAAAATATATAGTGAAAACAATAGTGGTCCTAAAACGGAACCTTGAGGAACACCGAAATTTACAATTGATTTGTCAGAGGACAAACCATTCACAGAGACAAACTGATATCTTTCCCGACAGATAAGATCTAAACCAGGCCAGAACTTGTCCATGTAGACCAATTTGGGTTTCCAATCTCTCCAAAAGAATGTGGTGATCGATGGTATCAAAAGCGGCACTAAGATCTAGGAGCACGAGGACAGATGCAGAGCCTCGGTCTGACGTCATTAAAAGGTCATTTACCACCTTCACAAGTGCAGTCTCAGTGCTATGATGGGGTCTAAAACCAGACTGAAGCATTTCGTATACATTGTTTGTCTTCAGGAAGGCAGTGAGTTGCTGTGCAACAGCTTTTTCAAATTTTTTTGAGAGGAATGGAAGATTCGATATAGGCCGATTAGTTTTTTATAATTTCTGGGTCAAGATTCGGCTTTTTCAAGAGAGGCTTTATTACTGCCACTTTTAGTGAGCTTGGTACACATCCGGTGGATAGAGAGCCGTTTATTATGTTCAACATAGGAGGGCCAAGCACAGGAAGCAGCGCTTTCAGTAGTTTAGTTGGAATAGGGTCCAGTATGCAGCTTGAGGGTTTGGAGGCCATGATTATTTTCATCATTGTGTCAAGAGATATAGTACTAAAACACTTTAGTATCTCCATTGAGCCAAGGTCCTGGCAGAGTTGTGCAGACTCAGGACAATGGAGCTTTGGAGGACTACCCAGATTTAAAGAGGAGTCCGTAATTTGCTTTCTAATGATCATGATCTTTTCCTCAAAGAAGTTCATAAATGTATTACTGCTGAAGTGAAAGCCATCCTCCATTTGCGAATGCTGCTTTTTAGTTAGCTTTGCGACAGTATCAAAAAGAAATTTCGGATTGTTCTTATTTTCCTCAATTAAGTTGGAAAAATAGGATGATCGAGCAGCAGTGAGGGCTCTTCGATACTGCACGGTACTGTCTTTCCAAGCTAGTCGGAAGACTTCCAGTTTGGTGTGGCGCCATTTCCGTTCCAATTTTCTGGAAGCTTGCTTCAGAGCTCGTGTATTTTCTGTATACCAGGGAGCTAGTTTCTTATGACAGATGTTTTTAATTTTTAGGGGTGCAACTGCATCTAGGGTATTGCGCAAGGTTAAATTGAGTTCCTCGGTTAGGTGGTTAACTGATTTTTGTCCTCTGACGTCCTTGGGTAGGCAGAGGGAGTCTGGAAGGGCATCAAGGAATCTTTGGGTTGTCTGAGAATTTATAGCACGACTTTTAATGCTCCTTGGTTGGGGTCTGAGCAGATTATTTGTTGCAATTGTAAACGCAATAAAATGGTGGTCCGATAATCCAGGATTATGAGGAAAAACATTAAGATCCACAAAATTTATTCCATGGGACAAAACTAGGTCCAGAGTATGACTGTGGCAGTGAGTAGGTCCAGAGACATGTTGGACAAAACCCACTGAGTCGATGATGGCTCCGAAAGCCTTTTGGAGTGGGTCTGTGGACTTTTCCATGTGAATGTTAAAGTCACCAAAAATTAGAATATTATCTGCTATGACTACAAGATCCGATAGGAATTCAGGGAACTCAGTGAGGAACACTGCATATGGCCCAGGAGGCCTGTAAACAGTAGCTAGAAAAAGTGAGTGAGTAGGCTGCATAGATTTCATGACTAGAAGCTCAAAAGACGAAAACGTCATTGTTTTTTTTTTGTAAATTGAAATTTGCTATCGTAGATGTTAGCAACACCTCCGCCTTTGCCGGATGCACGGGGGGTATGGTCACTAGTGTAACCAGGGGGTGAGGCCTCATTTAACACAGTAAATTCATCAGGCTTAAGCCATGTTTCAGTCAGGCCAATCACATCAAGATTATGATCAGTGATTAGTTCATTGACTATAACTGCCTTGGAAGTGAGGGATCTAACATTAAGTAACCCAATTTTGAGATGTGAAGTATCACAATCTCTTTCAATAATGGCAGGAATGGAGGAGGTCTTTATACTAGTGAGATTACTAAAGCGAACACCGCCATTTTTAATTTTGCCCAACCTAGATCGAGACACGGTCTCAATGGGGAAAGCTGAGCTGACTACGCTGACTGTGCTAATGGCAGACTCCACTAAGCTGGCAGGCTGGCTAACAGCCTGCTGCCTGGCCTGCACCCTATTTCATTCTGGAGCTAGAGGAGTTAGAGCCCTGTCTATGTTCGTAGATAAGATGAGAGCACCCCTCCAGCTAGGATGGAGTCCGTCACTCCTCAACAGGCCAGGCTTGGTCCTGTTTGTGGGTGAGTCCCAGAAAGAGGGCCAGGTATCTACAAATTCTATCTTTTAGGAGGAGCAGAACACAGTTTTCATCTAGCGATTGAGTTGTGAGACTCTGCTGTAGAGCTCATCACTCCCCCTAACTGGGAGGGGGCCAGAGACAATTACTCGATGCCGACACATCTTTCTAGCTGATTTACACGCTGAAGCTATGTTGCGCTTGGTGACCTCTGACTGTTTCATCCTAACATCGTTGGTGCCGACGTGGATAACAATATCTCTATACTCTCTACACTCGCCAGTTTTAGCTTTAGCCAGCACTGTCTTCAGATTAGCCTTAACGTCGGTAGCCCTGCCCCCTGGTAAACAGTGTATGATCGCTGGATGATTCGTTTTAAGTCTAATACTGCGGGTAATGGAGTCGCCAATGACTAGGGTTTTCAATTTGTCAGAGCTAATGGTGGGAGCCGTTGGCGTCTCAGACCCCACAGCGGGAGGAGTAGAGACCAGAGAAGTCTCGGCCTCCGACTCCGACTCACTTAATGGGGAGAACCGGTTGAAAGTTTCTGTCGGCTGAATAAGCGACACCGGTTGAGCATTCCTACAGCGTTTCCCTCCAGAAGCCATGAGAAAGTTGTCTGGCTGCGGGGACCGTGCGAGGGGGTTTATACTAACGTTACTATCTGTACTTGCTGGTGGCACAGACGCTGTTTCATCCTTTCCTACACTGAAATTACCCTTGCCTAACGATTGCGTCTGAAGCTGGGCTTGCAGCACAGCTATCCTTGCCGAAAGGCGATCGTTCTCCTGTATATTATAAGTACAACGACTGCAATTAGAAGGCATCATGTTAATGTTACTTAGCTTCGGCTGTTTGAAGTCCTGACGAACCATGTCCAGATAAAACCTCCGGGGTAAGAAAGTTGAATGAAAAAAGTTGAGTGAGGGTAAAAAGTAAAAAATATACGGTAATGAAAAAGTAAAAACCGTTAGGTAGCAAAGTAAGATCGGCAACAAAAACGCACAGCAGCGTAAACAAGTCTGCAAGTTGTGACCGGAAACAGGAAACTGGGCCGTAATGACAATTACAGACAGATTATTTCACTTATAATTCACTGTATCCAGGATGGAGAAGCTGGCTTCATTAAAGTATGGGGATTCTAGTGGTGGGATATACAGTTGAAGTCGGAAGTTTACATACACCTTAGCCAAATACATTTATACTCAGTTTTTCACAATTCCTGACATTTATTCCTAGTAAAAATTCCCTGTCTTAGGTCAGTTAGGATCACCACAAGAAGGTGAAATGTCAGAATAATAGTGGAGAGAATGATTTATTTCAGCTTTTGTTTATTTCATCACATTCCCAGTGGGTCAGAAGTTTGCATACACTCAATTAGTATTTGGTAGCATTGTCTTTAAATTGTTTAACTTGGGTCAAACGTTTCGGGTAGCCTTCCACAAGCTTCCCACAATAAGTTGGGTGAATTTTGGCCCTCCTGACAGAGCTGGTGTAACTGAGTCAGGTTTGTAGGCCTCCTTTCTCGCACACACTTTTTCAGTTCTGCCCACAAATGTTCTATAGGATTGAGGTCAGGGCTTTGTGATGGCCACTCCAATACCTTGACTTTGTTGTCCTTAAGCCATTTTGCCACAACTTTGGAAGTATGCTTGGGGTCATTGTCCATTTGGAAGACCCATTTGCGAATAAGCTTTAACTTCCTGACTGATGTCCTGAGATGTTGCTTCAATATATTCACATAATTTTCCATCCTCATGATGCCATCTATTTTGTGAAGTGCACCAGTCCCTCCTGCAGCAAAGCACCCCCACAACATGATGCTACCACCCCCATGCTTCACGGTTGGGATGGTGTTCTTCGGCTTGCAAGCCTCCCCCTTTTTCCTCCAAACATACTGATGGTCATTATGGCCAAACAGTTCTATTTTTGTTTCATCAGACCAGAGGACATTTCTCCAAAAAGTACGATCTTTGTCCCCATGTGCAGCTGCAAACCGTAGTCTGGCTTTTTTATGGCGGGTTTGGAGCAGTGGCTTCTCCCTTGCTGAGCGGCCTTTCAGGTTATGTCGATATAGGACTCGTTTTACTGTGGATATAGATACTTTTGTACATGTTTCCTCCAGCATCTTCACAAGGTCCTTTGTTGTTGTTCTGGGATTGATTTGCACTTTTCACACCAAAGTACATTCATCTCTAGGGAACAGAAAGTGTCTCCTTCCTGGGCAGTATGACGGCTGCGTGGTCCCATGGTGTTTATACTTGCGTACTATTGTTTGTACAGATGAACGTGGTACATTCAGGCATTTGGAAATTGCTCCCAAGGATGAACCAGACTTGTGGAGGTCTACAATTTTTTTTCTGAGGACTTGGCTGATTTCTTTTGATTTTGCCATGATGTCAAGCAAAGAGGCACTGGGTTTGAAGGTGGGCCTTGAAATACATACATAGGTACACCTCCAATTGACTCCAATTATTTCAATTAGCCTATCAGAAGCTTCTAAAACCATGACATCATTTCTGGAATTTTCCAAGCTGTTTAAAGGCACAGTCAACTTAGTGTATGTAAACCTCTGACCCACTGGAATTATGATACAGTGCATTATAACAATTGTTGGAAAAATTACTTGTGTCATGCACACAGTAGATGTCCTAACCGACTTGCCAAAACTATAGTTTGTTAACAAGAAATTTGTGGAGTGGTTGAAAAACGAGTTTTAATGACTCCAACCTAAGTGTATGTAAACTTCCGACTTCAACTGTAGGTAGTACACAGGAGGACATTTTCTCTGTTATGATCATTTCCTTTTGAATTTCTAGCCAAATGTAAAATGTTCTTGTTTTGATTAATTTAATAGATTGAGTTAGGTCTGCTCTACAGGAAATTAGCAGACCCCCTGAGTCCCTTCCCTGTTTCACACCTGGTAGTTTAGTGGATTGAACTACCAGCTCTCTGT
Organism: Salmo trutta; assembly: GCF_901001165.1. Classification (NCBI taxonomy): domain Eukaryota; kingdom Metazoa; phylum Chordata; class Actinopteri; order Salmoniformes; family Salmonidae; genus Salmo; species Salmo trutta. The sequence continues at coordinate 8,405,847 of NC_042986.1, read as the reverse complement.
AACCTAGAGGGCAACTAGTGGGTCCATCTCCTCTATACCATGTTTCTTGTAGGATGACAATGTCTGTATTTCCTATTTCTTTGGTGAAGTCCAGGTTCCTGCTCTTTAGGCCAAAGGCAGATGACCTCAGGCCTTGGATATTCCAGATTGAGATAGTGAAGCCTTTGTGTTCCATAAAGTGTCCAAAGTTGTTGGTTGTGTGGTTTGGCCTCAGACCAGTAAGTGTGAGCAGAGCCTGCTAAGCATCAGGTACATGCCATTGGCTTGGGCTAGTGTAAGAGTGGGGGTTGGGCCTGTTTTCCTGCTCACGGCCTGGGCGTATGTGTGACTTCCATGTTTAGGCCCTACTTGTGGGAGTGGGGTACATGGGTGGGCAGGAGGGGCATAGGTCTAATCGGAGGAGCCTAAATGAGGTGTGGGCATGGTTGGCTTGGAGGGGGTGTTGATTGTTTGGGGTGGGGGTGTGGATGTGGTTGGTGGTGCTGTGGTCTGAATGTAGGTCCTCTCGGCGTGTGTCTTCTATGTGTAGGTCCGAGGGGGAGTCCCGCAGGTCTGGGAGAGTGTCTTACTGGACTGGTAGGGGTGTCTATTGATCTGTTGCTTCTGTGTGAAGTGTTGGGACTGCGTTTAAGGGCAATGTCCTTTAGGGTCCAGGCAAAGGTGGGCATTGCTGCCTTGTATAGGTGGACCTGGTCGTAAAGGCTGTTCATGTCCAGGGTGGAGTGGCGGGACAGGTAATCATTTGGTTTTAAGGCAAAGTCACGGGAAATACTTGCGTTTACCTGCTTTATGGTAGCAGGGTGGAAGTATTTTCGTGGTAGCAAGGTGGAGATAACCATTTGTGCGTTGGGGAAAGTAGAAGAAGCTTTTTCAATCTCTCCCTTGAGTGCTGTGGCCACCCTTTCCTGCTGTGCTCTCAGGTCGTTTGTGCCTGTCTGTATTATTATGTGGCTGGGTGTCCCTAGTTGTTCCTCAGACAGAATGTCTAGGGCGCGCTGGATGTTTGGACACCAGAGTTTAGACACTGTGTTTGGGAAAATGTATATATTTCCCATTTGAGTCCATAAGTAGTACAATCTGTGGCTTGTGTATGTCCTCAGTGGGTGTGGTGGGGTTGTCACTATCATGGTGGCTGATGGGGGGGCTCAGAGGGGGTGGGATCCCCTGGGCTTGGGGTTCTTCATTTGTCTGTCCTGTTGTGATGTCGACGCTATGGTCTGGGGTGAACTGTTCTGCTGTGGTGTCGAGACTTTTGTCGGGAGCTGAGGTGGGCTGTTCTGCTGGCTTCTCTTCGGGGTTAGCCACCTCTCTAGTAGGTTGTTCTCTGTCACACGCCATCCCCTTCACCCTCTCCTCCAGCAGTATGATCCTCTCCTTTAGTGCTCTGTTCTTCTCCTGCTCCTGCGCTTTCTCCTGTTGATGTTGTCTCACCAGAGTCCAGAGTGCAGATATGTCTCTCTCCACCTCCAACTCTCTGGGTCTGGATGATATGTCTCTCTCTCTCTTTCTCTCTCTCTTCCCTTTCTCCTATGGTGGCAAAATTGCAAGATTATGTTATAATACTTTTATTGCATCAAATGGTTGTTTGATTCAACAGAATAGAGTATTCTTAACTATTGTGTGTGTGTGTTCTACTGAGGATGGACCTCTGGGAGATAACACTGACAGAGGAGATTTACGACGCTTTTCGGGTGATAAAACCTAAAGAGCATTCCAGAGCATGAGTTAATGTTTCTGTTCTATACCGTACCAGGGAGAGATGGTTTCAGTTTGGAGTCGGAGGGCCAGACACTGGTCTCTGTACAATGAAAACTGTTGACACAGCAGATACTGTCTGCTATGTATTATAGGTATCTTTCATTCAAATCTTAACCTTGTGACCCATTCTATATATCTGTTGTTCGTCATGTAGGTTGAAAGGGGTGTATCTTGACTATAAAATATCTTTGTACTTTTGTCTCGGCGGTCTCAACAAATCATTTGACCGTGAATCGTCGACCAGCCATGACCAGCCATCATTAGAGCAACTCAATCGATTCACTTTATATGTGTGCGTTGTATTGACCTGCTCCATTATTAATACGTGATTAAAGATTTAGTTTAAGTATAACTCTGACATGTGTGATGAGTTTGTCTCTCCTCATTTGATAGTAAAGAAATGAACCAGCACACTCCTCCCCAGCCCTAGAGAACCAGGGATGTAGGGTGAGGTCTGGTGAGTTCGTGGGAGTGGTGCACAGCTGTGCAGATGTTCTCAAAGAGGGACCTGTTGGTATTTTGAACTCGTTACCAGCGGATCATTCTAAGATCTTTATAATGACACGCGATTGTTTTACAGGTGATTCAACTATATTGAGTCGTCTGTAAAATTATGGGATTCGTTACGTTGACATTTATGATATTGACTTTCATGACATCGACGTAAACTTAAACTTAAAAGGAATTTGTACAGAACTACTTGTCCCAATTTCAATGTTGACTATTATTTGAAGTTGAACCATGTAATAACCATGAGGAACACTTGTACAGGCGGTGGATAAGTTTGGCCGTTGTGACCTGGCTATGGGTGTTTCCATAGAAACATGACGGTTTTTCTATAGAAGTTAGCCGCCGGTGAGGCGTTTTCTTGGGAAATGTTTTGCTACCCTGGGTACATAGAATTGGAATGAAATAGCACTCACATTCTAATTCAATAGTTTTAAACCAGTCTGTTGTTCTTGGAACAATACTGCAGCAAAATAATACATGCGAATGTCAAGTAAAAGAACATTGTCGTGTCGTCGGTTTAGCAGATGTTATAGCGGGTGCAGCGAAATTATTACACAAACAAGTACACAAATAATAATAATTTAAGAAATATAAATCAGCAAATTTGAAACAAATCTGATTAACAACCCAAATAGCATTGTAACAGTAATCTATATGTATATACACCAGATGAATTTGCACCAGATATACTAAGAATGATATATATACAGCAGTAGATATAGTAGAGTGAGCTATGTCAAGAATCCAGGATGTAAATAATTATGCAGTGTATAAACAGTGTAACTAAAACGTAATGTACTCTAGTAAATATATGACAACGTCAAGAATACAATATTTAAAGACACGGAACAAAACCCCATGACACCATGGATAAAATTGCAGGAAATTTGCTTCCGGACCAAAGTCCAGAATATAAATATATATGTATGTGAATGGTGTGTATAGACAATATGGACAGTATATGAATGGAAATGGTGTGTACAGCAGTAATTATATAGAATGAGGCATGACTAAAATACAGTATATACATATAAAGTGGATTAAACAGTATTCATACATTATTAAAGTTATCAGTTTGTCAATTGTCATAGTTGAGTAAAAGTAAAGATTCATAGAAAATTTAAAAGCATAACAAAAAAGTAAAAGTGAAAGTCACCCAGTAAAATACTACTTGAGTAAAAGTCTAAAAGTATTTGGTTTTAAATATACTTAAGTATCAAAAGTAAATGTGATTGCTAAAATATACTTAAGTATCAAAAGTAATAGTATAAATCATTTCAAATTCCTTTTATTAAGCAAACCAGTTGGCACTATTTTCTTGGTTTTGAAATTTACGGATAGCCAGGGGCGCACTCCAACACTCAGACATAATTTAGAAGCGAAGCATGTGTGTTTAGTGAGTCCGGCAGATCAGAGTCAGTAAGGATGATCAGGGATGTTTTCTTGATAAATGTGTGAATTGGACAATTTTCCTGTCCTGCTAAGCATTCAAAATGTAATGAGTACTTTTGAGTGTCAGGGAGTAAAAATGGAGTAAAAAAGTACATTATTTTCTTTAGGAATGTAGTGAAATAAAAGTAAAGTACAGATACCCATAAAAATGACTTAAGTAGTTGTCACAGCTGTCGTGGAAGAGAGAATGGGACCAAGGCGCAGCGGGTTGCGTGCTCAACATATTTATTAAATAAAATGAGAACACCACGGAAAAACAATAAACAAACTAACGCCAGGAACAGAGAAGCAGGCTCAACAAAAGCAGTGCTCTCAAACAACTACCCACAAGTGACGAACAAAACACACACCTATTTATAGGACTCCCAATCAGAGGCAACTAGAAACACCTGCCTCCAATTGAGAGTCCAGCACCTAACCTACACATAGAAAAACTACCCTAGAATATACACATAGAAATACAAACATAGACCAGTGACCAAAAACCCCGTAATACATAAATAAACTACCCTCTGCCACGTCCTGACCAAACTACAATAACAAAATAACCTCTATACTGGTCAGGACGTGACAGTAGTACTTTAAAGTATTTTTACTTAAGTACTTTACACACCTGCCAGTGTTCAATGACTATGTACATAGGGCTGCAGTCTCTAAGGTGCAGGGTAGAGTACCAGTAGTAACAGTGTAAAGGTTCAGGACAGGGTACTACAGGGAAATGTGTGTATTTTATTCTGCTAGCCAGTTATCACATCTACCTTGAACCTTCTTGCATTTGTCATTGTGGTCCAGTTACACTGAGTCATGAAGAACGTTTCACAGTTGGTTCTTTTCAACGTTGAATTGAAGATGGAAGCAACTCATGCAAGTGCTACTTGGCAAAACATTCACATTGATTTGATGTAAAACTTTCCCATTTAGAGCTCTAAATGTGATATTAATATAAACAAAAACAATGGGGATGAGAATGAAGTGTCACACCCTGATCTGTTTCACCTGTCTTTGTGCTTGTCTCCACCCACCTCCAGGTGTCGCCCATCTTCCCCATTATCCCCAGTGTATTTATACCTGTGCTCTCTGTTTGTCTGTTGCCAGTTTGCTTTGTTCATCAAGCCTACCAGCGGTTTCCCCCTTGCTCCTGTCTGTTTCTAGTTCTTGTTTTCCCGGTTTTGACCATTCTGCCTGCCCTGAGCCTGTCTGCCGTTCTGTACCTTGTCACACCACACTGGATTACTGACCTCTGCCTGCCCTGACCCTGAGACTGCCTGCCGATCTGTACCCTTTGGACTCTGATTTGGATTACTAACCTCTGCCTGCCCTTGACCTGTCGTTTTGCCTGCCCCCTGCTCTAGTAATAAACTTTTGTTACTTCGACACCGTCTGCATCTGGGTCTTCCCTGAAACGTGATAGTAAGGGCTATGTTCAATCTGTATCACGGAATCAATGTTCCCACGTTAGCGGAAACTGCATTCATGGTAAACTCTGCATATGTCGGCTCAGTCGGAAATTACCTTTACATTTCTATCCCCCAATCTGTAACGCTCCAACGATACAGACTGAATAGAGCCTAAGTTAGATTTCCTTGAGTGGCGAGGTGCCATCTACAGTCACTGGGGATCAGGGTTGCGTGTCTGGAGCTTGGGACCCCCTGAACCTTGCTCAATTGGTTGAAACCTCAACCACATCCACAGTGCGTCCGAAAATGTACCCTGTACCATACAGAGAGCACCACTTTTGACCAGAGCCCATTGGGCCCTGGTCAAAAGTAGTGCACTATATAGGGAATAGGATGCCATTTCAGACACACCCTCTACTGCCAATCGGAGTTAATATAGTGAGTGATTGAGAGGTGACAGATGACATGATGAAATGATGGGGTCTGACAGCACACTGAATCACACACACACACAGCAGGTTGCATGGGCTCCGCATGGTCAACTCAATCACAGCAGGTGGAGGGCATCATGGTTAGACCACACCAGCATCATACAGTAAATAAACAACACCATTAACAACAGAGACAAAGACAGCATTGGGGCTGCTGTGATTCACAACCATTTGAATCAGGCGACACAAACGTGAGGCTGCTGCCGAGGCAACGACTACTCTCCCTGGGGTCCAAACAGGAAGCAAGACACAACAAATGGAATACATGTGGTATATATTTGCATTGCAATTGAGTAATTTAGTAGATGCTCCCATCCAGAACGACCCACAGCTAGTGCATTCATCTCAAGGTAGCCAGGCGAGACAACCGCGTGTCACATAACACTACAATACTGTAGAACTTTGTTTTTAAAGCTGTATCCGTACCCATTGGATATAGTGATCACCATATTGTGACCAGTAGTGACGCTGTCAATCTCTCCTCAACTTTGAGCCAGGAGAGATTGACATGCATGCTACGTGCTGTTCTGTTCTGCACCAACTAAAATTTGCCTATGTCCTTCTTTGCCGCACCTGACCACACAACTGGGCAGTAGGACCTGTCTGGCTGACTGAGATGTCAAGAAAGCAGACGTACGAGATGAGTGCAACGTGAGTGTGTGCGTGGGTCTCTTCTGGAAGAGTTGAAAACCTAGGGATGCACTGAATCCGTTGACATCGAAAATGTATTTTTGTTTGTTGACTGGGTCGCATTACTCTACGGGCCAATTATGTACTACCCATTTGTTAATGGAATCTCTTTACTGTGGAGTTGGCAGTGTACTGTCATACAGCAGGAAAGGAATCTGAAGCAGTTAATGAAGAGTGTGGACCTTGTGTAACTCAGGAAATGAAACTCTATTATGGCCAAGTCCTTTTCAGCCATTCAAACTCCATCTATATACCTCTCTCCTCTCAGAGCGATTTCTTCTGTTGTAGGTAACATGTAGGGCACTTTCCTCTGCCCTTCACCGTAGCTAGTTTAAGATGTTGTACACTGCAGTCAATGGTAAAGGCGTGCCGGGTCGTCGATGAATCATTTCCCTATGCTCCCTGGCTTCAGTGCCATTCACTTTCCTTGTGCCCAGACACAGTCACCGTAACAGCGAGTTAAATGTGTCTCTGGTGGAGGACATCCACTCTGCTTCGCTGATGTACCATCCATTTGTGCTTTTAAGGACTGAAAGGGAAAAACACAACTTTTTCTAGTTTTGAAGTCTTCAACTCGTCAAAAGAGTAGAGAGTGTGAGTGACGTCACTAGAAAATCAAATCAAACAAAGCAGGTGTAGACTTTAAAGTGAAACACTTACTTACGAACCCATTCCCAACAATGCAGAATTAAAGATTAAGACCAATATTTGCTACAGTAGATAAAAAAGGAAATAGTAACACAATAAAAACAGTAACGAATAATGCGAGTTCTGAGATATGGAAGAGCAGAAAAAGGGGGGGAGAGAGAGAGACAGAGGATGGAGCTGTGAGTGGAGCTTGTGGGTGTAAAAACAGCTGTATCTGCAGGCTATGAGAGGAGACATAACTGATGATCGATTGTCAATGAATCTCAGGGACCGATGTGGTGTGTGTTTGTGTGTGTATGTGTGTATGTGCGTGCATACGTGTGTGTGTGTGCGTGCTTGCGTACTTGTCTGTGTGCGTGTTTGAAGAAGGTGTGAACACACTACCAGGAAATACGTAAACGGCCAACGGCGACACAGCAACGCCAGAAATAAACACAACCAGAGGAAGTCTATGGGTGTATCTCAAACGTGTGTGTGCAACAAGATACTCTTTCATTGTGGGGTGTGTGTGCAACAAGATCTCACAGTTTGACCAATTTGACTTTAGATTCTGACGTTTGTCCACGTTTCTCCAAACATCAACTTTCTAAGTTCCTCCAAACATCAAATTTCAAAGTGCTTATGACACCCTGGGTTTACTCCTGCTCAGTATCGTTATGTTTCTCCAATCATTAAATGTAGAAGTTAAGGGGTTGAGGTTTTGGATAGGTTAAAACATTAAACATCCACTCCGGGATCTTATGCACAACAAATTCGTAACATATTGCACGAACTGGACCTGTAACATTTCACATGAATTGAAATGGTTAATGCCGAATGGTTAAGTTAAGGGTTAAGGTTTGGGATAGGCTTAAAACATTTTTAAATTAGTGTGTACCACTGGGACTGAACACGCAACCGTCGGATCCGGAGTCATGGGAATACTTGATGGTAATAACGCTCAGTGTTGCCCCTAATTGCTGGTTTTGAAGGCATTTCCCGACATCCTCAGGACATGGACAGACGTCCAATTTCGAAGTCAATCTTGAGTGATCTGCCTGGTGTGTAAGTGTATGAGTGCATGTGTGTCTGGTTTCAATGTTCTCCAGTTAGGTCCTGAAAGTGTTTTGTATTCTCTTCAAAAATCTGTTCCTGCACTTTATGACAATGAATAGGATTCAGATGATGAATGCGAGAGAAACCGGAAAAAACAAGACACTTCAATGTTGTTTAGCCTCAAACTTTTTTGAAATCAGCGGACAGTTTTGGTGCTTCTGGTAGAGTTGATGCCCATTTACTGCTCGTCATTCAGTTGATCAAGAAAGAAAAGTGTTTTAGCAAGGAAGAAGACATTGGTGTCCTGTCACAGGGGTAATCAGTGTTTCTGTGTGTATGTGTTTGTGTGTGCGTGTGTGTGTGTGTTTGGCTCCATCAGGAAACATCCTGTTATTTGTATTATTGTCTACAATTGCAGCAGTCTTGAGATGTGTTTTCAACTAGTGAACAGAATCGAAAACCTGAACAGAAATATTCAGGGAACAGAATCAGAACCAGGAACGAAAGTGATCTATACTGTTTCCAGAACATAACCATTATTTTAAAAGCATGGGAACCATGCTTCCGGGCATTTTTTTCCAGTCCTACAAAAATGCAACAAAGCGCCTATGCAAAGCCCTCCCTCTGTCAATGAGAAGCTTTTTCCCGTGTCTGTCTGCCAGCTGAAAATCAGAGTGTGTGTGCATATAGGTTACCTGCCCTTCCCCCCGAAGCATAGTTGTAGCCTACTGTAGTCACAAGCATGATTCAGAAGATAGAGAGAATATTTTTTATTAGAGAATGGATTAACTTTTTCAATGATAGTTAGGGATACTATGGTTATCCAATTTCACTTTGGATTTATTAACTACGAAAAGGTAAGACGTGTTTTAAATTCTGGTTTCTCTCTGCACACACAAGCTTGTTAGCTAGCTAGCCTCTCTGGTCCAATGTTAAGCCAACTCTGAAGTTCAAAGACATTAAAAGACCCTCCACAGAAGCCACTCCTCCATAGGTATAATTCTGTGGGCCTAATTCGGATAATTCATGTCATCACAATCCTCCTCCTCCACCCTCTCGCGCTCTCTCCCCACCTTCAAAATTTCAGTTGTATTTCTCACCCTACACTTGTCTTTCCATCGCACATGTAAACAACTCACTGAACTATAGCTTGCCCGCTCCACAGCAAGCTGCTCTATCCGCACTGCATGATTGGTGAAGTAATTTAACGTAAAAAATTTTTTTTAAATCTGAGGTTTAAAAGGGAACAGAAATGTTCCAACCGGTTCAAAACTTTCTTTTGCTGGTTGAAACAGTGGAACAGAACAAAACAAAAAATATGGTTCTGTTCTGAACGAAACCATTGGAAAATTATTTCGTTTCCAGACCCTCTTTCCAACCAAACATTCAATATTACATTTAACTAACTAACCTTGCACTCAGGCTCAAATGCGACAGAGAGAGCTGGCTTGGGACAAGATTACATTCTATCCAGAAGAGAACATCAGGAATGTTGTTGTGTTGGATTTTCTAAGTAGACATGCAACATGTCAGAGCACAGTGTCAGAAACACTATTTACATTTGTTACAGATAAATTGGATTTGTAAAGCTGCCATGAAAACAGACTTTTGACATGCTTTTCTATTAAGTCCTATTTAGGTAGTCGTCTTGATTTAGACATGAAATGCTCACATTACACTGTACATGTATAGAATTAAAAATTTTATGCCCTCTTATCATTGGTAACTGGGAAGTGATGGGCTGATGTTTTGTACTCATTCATACTGCATGTCGGTGAGATATTAAAATGTTTATTCGCTCACAATTGATATGGATAGTCTGAATAGTCCATCTGTAGATGCTCTACAAATGATACTATCAACAAACTATCTGTTGATAAGGAACTGTTTGCTAAGGTCATGGTTAGGGTTAGGTTTAGAATAAGGGTTAAGGTTAGGGTTAGAGCTAGGGTTAGGGTGAATTGAAATGTTACGTAGAGATAATCTGTAGAGCATCTACAGATGGACTATACAAATAAAGTGTCAATGTTTATTCTGTCACTTTCTGACAGTAATCTACTCGGGAAACCTTTTTCTAGATTAAGAGTATTTTAATTAACAGAAAGCACAGCTCTGTACATGGGCTGTGTTTGTAGACTGTCCCCAGACTGTTAACCTGTCAGCATGCCATTTTCCTTGCTTGTGCCCATATGGCAATGTGGACTGTTAGGGGGCCCTATCTGTAGTGTTGCTTTTATCTGTAGCTAACCACTGATGCACTGGTATGTGTGTGTGTGTGCGTGTGCATAGGTGCCGTGCGTCTGTACGTATTTGTCCACTGTACATGCTGGTGGACATCTGTGATTGAATCCAGTCTTTTCTGTCTCGTGACCACATGTGTTCTGATCAGGTCACTTCTGCAGACCAATACAGGATGTCAGGATGCAGACAGGCAATGTTCAGAAAGCAGTTAAGGTAGCATAAATTCATAAAAAGATAATGTCATTCAGGAAGGGATACGTGGAGTGTTGTGGACAGTTGAAATGTATCTGGTGAGTATACTTGAGTGTGATCAGAAAGCCATCTCCAAGCTAATGTGTTGCACATCTCTCCCCAGTGATGTTTGTTAGACCTACTCTCAATGACCAAGATGAGTGGTATTATATGATGTCTTACTAACCAAGAAATTAACTACATGTGCAGGTGCATGCTACACGCTGTGGCTCCTGGAAAGGGGTTTGTGCTCTGTGGCTTGGGGGGGCTAGCCAGCTGTGGCAAGGATAGAGGAGCCCACTGAGAGCTGTGTTGCTCTGCCAGGTGTTCTGCCTTCAGCCTCTGGAGCCATGGATGAGACCTAAATGCGAATGATGCTAACGCTAATGATGCTAATGCTACCCAGGTTAATCCTGTCATAATGTATGTAGAGTGGTTCCTCAATTAAAAGTTTTGAGCTTATGCCGAAAACAGTTTGTGGTAGATGGTGGCAGATGGTGGTAAATTGTGTCATTCTATCATTGCACTGCACTATCACAAGGGGGAGTTGGAATGCTGATCTATCGGTAGTCTAAACTGTGGCACAAATTAGGGATTTTTCACAACTAGCTGAGCTATGAGACTATCGTTTTGTAAATGAATGGACGTGTGAATGTTTCAGTCTGAGAGTCTCTCTCCTTTGGCACTAGAGTCCTGCATCAGGCAACAACAACAAAAAAGTTGAGAGAGAACTTGGGTAAATACAATGGCGCAATTACACTTGACATGTGGACTGCTGATTTTTGAAAAAAAGGCACGGTGGCCTTTTGGTTTCTCTCCCTCTGAAAACAGACATAAATCATTCTAAATAAGAAACTGGCTTCATTTACCACAGGGTGAAAGAGTGATGGCCCCTCTATATGAAGTGAGTTTCTGAAACACGGAGTCCTTCTTTGCTGATGTGAAGTAGAAACTGAATGGAAGAGAGTCCAGTGAAGATAGGGAAGGAAAAAAGGTTGCCCATATTGTCAAGACCTAAGCTACTTCATGAATTACTTTTATTTAGGAAATGTACTAGTTTATTTTGGCAATTTAATATATTTGTTTATGCGTGGCCTATTTAGTAGGCTATTTTGCAGCATAAAACTGTATTTGTCAGCATAAAGCTGAGTGACTCACTCATTGTGGCTTTGGATCAAAAGTACCAACATTTCTGATTGTCTTTAATAAAGAAATGTTTTGACCAAGTTAATCTGCTCATGTTGTGTGTTTGTGTGTTTGTATGTATGTGTTCAGTTATTTGTGACATTGCGGTTACAATTGAGAATAGAAACGTAATAAATCCTATTCATAATGAATACTCAGACGTGTGTTGCAAGCTTGTAATGTTTCCTTTTTGAATTTTTTGGGGACACAACACAATGCATGATGGTACGAAAATAAACTATCTGTTTTTATTGTCGTGATCATACTGATATTGCATCATTTTCACCAACTTCTTTAACGGACTGCTTTGCCTAGTAAGGATGGAGTAAGGAGGCACAAATCATTCCAATGAAAGACACACGCACGCATGTACGAATACAAGCATGCACACACGCACATTACCCCATAACAATCGGACTGACCCGATAACAACCACTCCAATGCAATCAGTAGGTGCATAATGCAATCTGGAAGTGTTTTGTATTTTCCAATCTCTGTCTCTGTTATTGCCTGAACCACCATGATCCCTGTCATGCCCATCAATTTCCACCTGAATCTTTCTGATGAGCAGGCAGGAGAGAAGGCAATAAGCAGCAGAAGAGGGATCGGGGTGGGGTGGGGTACCAGTCCACGAGATACACACAAATCATGCCAATGAAAGTTGATGGGAGCTGAGCTGAGCTGAGTAATATCATATCACCAACTCTTAACTCTTACTGCGGTAATGAGCAGTAAAGCTTACAGAAGTCTCAGTTTCAAACCCAGATGTAGAAACAACCGCAGCTGCCTCGAAACCTTTCACCAAACCCATTTGCTATGGAGCATCAATTAACAAGAGACCCATTTCCCGGGTCTCAAGTGGACGCCAACTTCAGGTGCGTGCTTTCCTGAGTCGTTACGGCGTCATGCCCATGGCACAGGGAGCTTGGACAAGTGGATTGGTTAATTTAAAGTCTCATATCACCTGATGGACCAGGCTAGCAGCAAGACAGGCAAAATGAAGAGATATGAGGAGGGGAGGTAGTGGAGGACAGGATGGCCCGCAGGTAGACGAGTAGATGACCCCAGGGAGAAGGGACACCTGTTCTAATACGTTTTGGAGTCTTCGTGGAGACATTGTGGGGATTCAATGTGACAGACACACCGGCAGTCGTCTCTCATACACAGATACCTCTGGCTTTGAGGAGAACACAGACACACCGACAGTCATCTCTCATACACAGATACCTCTGTTCCAGAGACCCTCGATTAGCTCAGTTACATCCAATTGCCTCAAAATCTGTGCTTTCATTGATATCGTTGCATAACTGTAGACATTAATTCATCTGTATTCACTCCCCTTACCGCTCATATTGAAACGCTTGTTTTCCGGTAGTATAGGAAGCCGCCATTCGAAAGCATCAGCATAATTTTGCCTCAACATATAATTAACATATCTTTCAAATGATGTGCACCTTATTTCATAGTTTAGACAAATTGTACGATGCTTTGCTTGTTTCGGAGCAGGAAAACAATCGAGATACATCGGATGCGCCCTTGTTGCCAGGCGTCATAAGATGACTACCACTATGCTCCATACAATGTCCATAAGAGAAAGGAAGAGCAACACAGAGGATGTATGGAGGCCAAATTGATCCTCTACCTGTCCATCATGACAGGCTCTTCTCCAAAGCAATTACCACGCTTTCCTGGTCACAGGTTTAGGATTAGCTGAAAAATCACAACATTCATTTAAAATTAACCGTACAAATAGCAGTGTTGGGAGATTTGGAAAGCCATATTCAATCAATCAATAATAGAATATTACTCGTAGGAAAAGTGTTCATCTTTAACATACGATCTGTGCAAACTATGCTGTCATGTAAGACATCACAGCACAGTCGAAGAATATCATCGGTAATAGTTATTATTGAAAACACTATATAGATGTCTGATTACATCTATCCAAAATGTAATATGTATATATAAATGTTACTACTGTGTATAAATGAATATGACTAATATCTGGAGACTTGATCAGGTAATGTATTAATCATCTGTGTTAGACAGGTAATTATAGGCTTGAATACATGATGAGTATCAGGCAATCACCATTGGTCTGTAACGTGCAGGGTTGCAAAACTACCGGTAATTTACCAAATGTACAATACATTTTCAGTAATTTAGGTAATTAACAGAAAATATATGGCATTCTATCGTAACTTTGGTCTTTTATACTTGAATAACTGTAATTAAAAAGTATATATTCATATACTGTATGTACTGAACAAAAATATAAATGCAACATGCAACAATTTAATGATTTTACTGAGTTACTGTTCATATAATGTAAGGAAATCAGTTAATTTAAATAAATTCATTAGGCCCTAATCTATGAATTTCATGTGACTGGGCAGGGGCGAAGCCATGAGTGGGTCTGTGAGGGCATAGGCCCATCCACTTGGGAGCCAGGCCCATCAGAATGAGTTTTTCCCCACAAAAATGGCTTTAATACAGACAGAAATACTCCTCAGTTTCATCAGCTGTCTGGGTGGCTGGTCTCAGACAATCCCGCAGGTGAAGAAGTCGGATGTGGAGATCTTTGGCTGGCATGGTGACACGTGTTCTGCGGTTGTGAGATCTGGTTGGATGTACCTCCAAATTCTCTAAAACAACGTTGAAGGCTGCTTGGAAGAACCGACTCTGGAGTAGACAGGAGCAGCGTCAGAACCGAGTAACACAACGACATACGACAATTAATGCTGAAGTCGGGAACAGAGCTGGGGAACAGACAGATATAGGGGAGGTAATAACATAGGTGACTGAGTCCAGGTGAGTCCAATGAATCGCTGATGTGCGTGACGAGGGAAACAGGTGTACGTAATGATGGTGGCAGGAGTGCGTAGCGTGTGAATTTAAGTATGCCCCCTCTAATTCTCTCTCTCCCTCCCTTCCCGGAGGACCTGGACCCTAGGACCATGCCTCAGGACTACATGTCCTGATGACTCCTGGCTGTCCCTAGTTCACCTGGTCATGCTGCTGCTCCAGTTTCAACTGTTCTGTCTGCGGCTATGGAACCCTAACCTGTTCACCGGATGTGCTACCTTGTCCCGTTCCTGCTGTTTTCGACTCTCTCTCTCTCTCTCTCTCTACTGCACCTGATGTCTCTTTCTACTGCACCTGCTGTCTCTCTCTACTGCACCTGCTGTCTCTCTCTACTGCACCTGCTGTCTCTCTCTACTGCACCTGCTGTCTCTCTACTGCACCTGCTGTCTCAACCTCTGAATGCACGGCTGTGAAAAGCCAACTAACATTTACTCCTGAGGTACTATGAACGTTTGAGCATCTATGAACGTTTGAGCATCTTGAAAAACAATCTGGCTTCAATGGCCATGTACTCGTATAATCTCCACCCGGCACAGCCAGAAGAGTACTGGCCACCCCTCATAGCCTGGTTCCTCTCTAGGTTTCTTCCTAGGTTCCTGCTTCTCCATCTGCATTGCTTGCTGTTTGGGGTTTTATGCTGGGTTTCTGTACAGCACTTTGTGACATCTGCTGATGTAAAAAAGGCTTTATGAATACATTTGATTGATTGATTGATTAGTCTTTTTCACCTGTGTGTGTGTGTGTGTGTGTGTGTGTGTGTGTGTGTGTGTGTGTGTGTGTGTGTGTGTGTGTGTGTGTGTGTGTGTGTGTGTGAGAGAGCGAGAGAGAGAGTGTCCAACTGTGTGTGTGTGTGATATTCACTCGAACATCATAAACAAGCAAAAAAACAGCATTTACACAAATTGGTGGACAAACTGCTAACAACCTGACATTGTAGTAGCCCCTTTGATGGTATGGATCCGTCATGGCAACATGTTAGCATGGCAGGGAATTGGCCTTCCCTGTAGCTCAGTTGGTAGAGCATGGTGTTTGCAACGCATGGTGTTTGCAATGCCAGGGTTGTGGGTTTGATTCCCACGGGGGGCCAGTACGAAAAAAAAAAAAAAATGAAATGAATGAAATGTAAGTCGCTCTGGATAAGAGCGTCTGCTAAAATGTGAAATGTAATGGTGAATTTAGTGTGAAAGTAATTTCAGAGGCAATAAGGGCTGTCTCTTTCTCAGGACCTGGAAATCTCTTGGCTTTGTTCCCTTTTTTGCTGACACGTTGTGATGGTATGTGTGTGTGTGTTGTGTTTGTGTGTGTACAAAGCAGACAAAATAGAAGAAAAGGGAAGTCAATTGCTAGGTTTCCATCCAATCGGAGACAGATTTTCATGCAAACATTCAAAAATCCACATAAAAACAATATGCTTATTTTCCCACCTGACATGTGTTTCCATCAAATTGACCTGTTGCATATAAAAGCCTGTGCATGATGACATAATGCACATAAATACCTTTTGCAGTTAAAGTCCCATGTACCGAATAAAAAATACACATTTTTAAATGGGTTTCAATTGCATTTTCAACTCTACTGACGGTTTTGTCATAAAAATGATTGCGTTATGTAGCCAGTGTGCCCCTCTGGTATTGGCACGTGCTCTCTAATAGCCAACAGCTCTATTTCTTTGTAGGCTATAGCCTTGGAATAATTTAAATAATATTGCCTAAATAACTCACTTTCGTTCCTGACATATTTAGAGTGTTAATATGCTGTTTAATATGACGTGACCTATTTGAAATGATGTTTGCTTCTTACATTCATCTATTCATGTTTATTTCAAATACTTTTATTTCAAATCCATATAGTTTGATTTCAATACTTAAAAAAACAATTGGTAGGTCCAGGTAGTCACAAAAATAGATGGGTGTTGGTTAAATTGTGATTTTAATGAATAGAGCGAATTTGGAGCTGCAAGCTTTGTTCCATGAGCAATGAGCAGGATTTCCGACTGCTCAACTCCGTTCACATGGACTGATCTGTAGCCTAATAAACTGCTTGCTTTCTGACCAGTCGTAGTGGGAGGACCACACAGCATATCATCACGTGACTCCAAGTTTACTTCCATATGATGGTTATTATATCAATATTTGCACATATAAAGCTTGTCCACCGACATTTCTCGCATAATACATTTTACCAACACCTGGACATACCAATTCTTGTTTAACACATTTTTTTTGGTCAACATTTGGAAAGTTGACCCTAAAAATAATCTGGCCTTTTATCCAACATGTACAGCACTTTACTGGCATAAAAAGGTTGGATGGAAACCTGGTTAATGTAACAGATTATTCATGCGGTGGTTCAGCTAATTGCTCAGGCTATGATGCCTAAGGAGCACAATCTGATCACTAGAAATAGACTTTGATTTTGGACGTTTGACAAGGTCCTGAGAACATCGATATATGCCTTCCTTGGCACTCACAGTAAAAATTTTAAAAAGATTGCCCAGCACTGGGCACAAACTCGTGATTCTCAGATGTCAAATTGGGCCTCTGAGACTGCGCCACCGCAGTACACAAGAAAACTTGATGACACTTCATCTAAATAAAGAATCGTTTTTAATAATTTTCTTTTAAGCCTTCCCCAAACCATAGCCCTAACCTTAACCACTCGGAATGAATGCCTAAACTGTCGACCTTTGAGTTGTTTCTGTTTTAACCCTGCAACCACGCATAATTAACCCTGTAACCATGTGGAATTCACCCTGTAACCACATGGAATGAATGAGGAAAAAAAATATAGACAGACGTTCATTCATAACGCGTCAAATTTCAAAAGGAAACTATGAGATCTAGTTGAAGGAGCTGTGCTTATTGCTTTCCAGGTGTGAGGACACAAAGGATAAGGAATTCTGACAGACCACAGTATAAACCCCATTCTCTAGAGCAGAGCTGTTGAATGTGTTCCTAAGAGTTAGAATGATCGATGAAGTCAAGATCAACATACAGACAGTGGCAGACGATTGAGTTAGAGCTACTACCCAGCTACTACTACTGCCTAGTTCAGTACGCCCATGATATCAACTGTGTGCGTGCGCCTGTTTGCGTATGACTTTTGTGCATGCGTGTCTGCCTATGTGTGTTTCCCTTTATTTATGTTTACAATCCATATTTCCAGGACAGTTATTTTGTCTGCGTGTGATTATCCTGGAGAAGATGACATCCTGTCGATTGTCATATTATTATGCCATCATATTTGTGTAGTGTAGATAGAGAGGGGACGGGACATAAAACACCCACACACACTACAACACACTGTGATTGATGACCCAATGCTCTCCTTAGAGCCACTTCTCACACACACGCACACATACACACATGCACACACACACACACACACACATACACGCACACGCACACGTACGCGTACACACACACACACACACACACACACACACACACACACACACAAGATTGATAACTATAGGCTCAGTCACGCTGCTCACATATCACAAACACACACACACATAAAATTGATGACCCTGGGCTCTCCTCAAAGCCTCTCCTCTGTAAATGACAACTGCCATCTGAAAGACAACCCTTCTTCTGGTGATTTGATTATTGTTCATAACAGATATGTCATAGTAAACACAAATGGCAGATAGTATTTCATAAGCGATAGCACCACAAATGTGGTTTTATATTTTAGGTAGGAGGGTCTCACAAAGATTCATGTAAGACACACTGCTCATTCTCCATGTGGTTTCATCTTTTACAAGGGTCTAACATATGAAAGAGGAATTTAATACACTACTCATCGGTTTCAGATGTAGGAAAGAGGGTCTCACGTGTGAATACACCCATAGTAAGATCCACTTTCTGAAGTACAGTTGCTGTTCAGATCAGGGTTCAAATTGTAGTTGTTGGACCATCTGCCACTCCAGGGAGGCTCAATCAAATGTCTAAACTAAAGGCAACGAATGCTATTTGAACCCAGGTCTGTTGCCATGTCTGGGCCAGCAGGTGCACGCACACGCATAGAATGAGGAATTAGAAATAGGATCTCTATGTGCACGCGCCTGTAGTAGGCGTACCAGGTGCCAGAGGTCTAGGTAGAGACAGAGTAGACAGGTAGATAAGAGGCTGACGAGCTGATAAGATGCTTATGGTTTCTTAATCAGCACAAATGAGTGTGCACCTTTTATCTCTGAATGTCAGTGCCCATGGTGCTATGGTTACCTCTTACAGAATGAAACCTTTAAGCACCTGAATCTCTTGGCTTTACCGTCGTGTCTGGCCAAATTATGATCTTAAAAATACATGAGCGTTATAGGTCATTACATTTTACATCAAAGTCAACACGGTCTTGAAGCGGGTCGAGGGAGAAACAAGAGCTTTGAAAGAGATACTGTACATGCTATTTGACGGGAGAAGGTCTGTATGAGAGCGAGAGAGAGAGACCTAGAGCGAGCTAGAGAAAAAGCGAGAGAGGGAGAGGGCGATAATGAGAGAGAGGTTGTCACGACACCAGCGCTGTTGAATGGCAACGTCATTTGTCTCTGTGTGCGTCCTGAAGATGTCAGATCATCAACATCACAGCATAATTAAATGTGGCGTCCTATCTGTTGCATTACGTCTAACTAACGTATGACTGCCCAGACCAGCAGCCATTCTGTCACCTCACTTCCTGTAATCCCCAGGGCTTTGTGGCTCCTATTAACTTATTGATAGATTTAAATAGAAACGAATACATGGGTTTCCTTCAACACCGAACGTCAACAAGGAAGCTAGGAGAGATACCTACTGTGAGTCACTGTCATGGGGGATAATCATGTCCACAGGGCAGATGAGGGTCCACTGCTTATCTACGTATCTACACATCTAACGATACTGTAGGCTAACTGAGTTTGGAAACCCAAAAGATGGAAGATCACAATGACGATCCGATGGTCGTCGCAGAATGAGAGATATGAGTTTCATAAACATTTTATATTGATTAAGGCGTAATCTACTCTGGTCCAGCACGACTCGGCACGGTGGTCGGAGGATGAGTGGGCTCGACTGCTTCTGGAAATCTGAATATGACGTGATACTGTAGGCTAACTGAGTTGACAAACCCAGAGGAAGGGTCACTATGATTAACAGATGATCAGAGGTTGATTGATATCAGATTCATTAAGATTTCAATGAGAAGGTCATACAGAATGTAGAGATGAGGTTGTAATGTAGTATACTGGGGGTCCATCACCACTCAACATACTGATCTCAACATTATATTCTAGTCAGAGAGCAGTCTTTAGTTATATGTGAGATGTTGTGTTTATTGAATTTCCTGTGTTTATTGAATACCTTGTGTTGGATGTGCTCTGATAATGAAACTATTATTTGTCCTATATTGTTTATTTATGCCTGTTTGCTTGATTAAATGATAAAAAACAATTGATCTAAAAGAATGAGTGATATGCGGGAGATATCAAAGAATTGTGTGTTTCAAGGACATGGCGTGTATGTTGGGTTGGTATTTACCAGCTACGTCAAGGTGACCCTCCATCTAGACAGGTTAATGATACACATCTGTGGATCTGCGGGTGTAGGATCTTCATTTGATCGCTCTTGTTGCTGAGAATGTTCCCGTGCAAACTTGTAGTGTGTTCAAGGTTTAAAAAGGCTTCCAAAGTTTGTAATTTCCACTCCTGTTGTGACAAACTGGCTCAAATGAAGACACAATTCAATCTTTCCATTTTCCACATGATGAAAGACCCGTAGGACACTTATATTGTACTATTACCATGAGGAAATGTATCCATGGATGAAAGTCACTTAAGAGATTGCCAAAGACACCAGCCATGTACTACACATATTGGCAATTGACTGCACATTGTTTAGCATCTCAAACAATGAGCGTGATGGTTCACTCCGACTTCCTGAAGGAATACCGCATTGTGTGTTGTGAATGTCTTACTCTGACCATTTGTGAGTAGGCGACAGATGGTTATTGCCCAGACTCCTCAGAGTGGGTTTTATGTTCAGTTTTCCATGTAGCCCATAGGGTATCAGTAGGATGATTGATTCTACCCTGTTGAGTAGAGGTACAACCATAAGCTAGTGGAAATTGTAAGCGTCAATGAATGTTAGATTCACAGCTGGGTACATATGGGAATGTATAACAATGTTGTGTGTGTGTGTGTGTGTGTGTGTGTGTGTGTGTGTGTGTGTGAGAGAGAGAGACGTGCTTTAAGCCCTGTGAGAAAACTGAACAGGCAGTAACAAACCAATTTACTGTACATTAGTTTCAGAAAATGAGTTAGGATGAGCAGCTGTTTGTTAAAGGCCCAGTGCAGACAATAACATGATTTATATATAATACAAGGTTGCAATAATACTGTGAAATAGTGAACATGATGATAACGCCCTTTTAGTGTAAGAGATGTTTGAAAAGACTGCCTGACATTTCAGCCTGTTTTGGTGTGCACCATTTGTGCACCATTTTCAGCCTGTTTTGCAGCTGTTCACCATTTTCCCTACATTTTCGCCCACGTGGGCCAGCCCCCTGGCAATTTGAGTTCAAGCCAATAAGCTTCACCCTCTCGCCATTTGCGTGACATTTAGCAAGAGGCACATCATGGAAACACAGCAGAGCGAGAGAGAGAGAGAGCAATGATGTGGTGCACATATCTGCACATATATGACGTAGTGCACCATTTTCTGTGACCACTTTTGGCTCGTGAGCGCTACTTTCCAGAAATACAGTTGCTTTCAAACAAAGTATTTTTTGGCTATTTGAGGTAAGACAGTAATTCTGCTCATTGATTACGCATGTATGAACTACACATTGACACTTCCAGCCCAAAGCAGGAAGTTCAAAAAATACTTAGTCATCGCCAAAGTTCTGTCTTTAATAGACCAATAAGAGAGTTCCAAACCTCTCTGCCTCTCTAGTTTTCAGTTTTCCCCTCCCCACTCAGACCACTCCCAGACAGTCCCAGTAGAATTCTTGCTTGAGATAATGCTCTTTGCTAAGAAGCTTTTTTTGTTTTTGTTTTGACCATTTTGATTGAAAACAATCATACCAAGTTAATGTAATTGTTACCCAGAAATGCTTTAATATTTAGATAAAAAACAGCTGCATTGGACCTTTAAACAGCTTGAAGGAGAGTGAGCGGTTACAGGGATTGGACTAATCATCCTCTCAGTGAGAACACACCTGAACCTGCCATAGACCCATTGTCTGGGAGGAGAGGTGTGCCGTGTGTGCGGGTGTATGTCTGTGTGTGCCTGTGTGTGTGCCTGTGTGTGCTTGTGTATCTGCGTCCTTGCATGTGAGTGTGTGTGTTAGTCATATGGAACCTTCCAGACAACACCAAGTCTTTTTTCGCCTCGTGTCATTTTATTGTGATCACAAGCAACCAGAGGAGGCTGGTGGGAGGAGCTATAGGAGGGTGGGCTCATTGTAATTGCTGTAATGGCTTAAATGGAACAGAGCCAAACCTGTGGTTTCCATATGTTTGATGTGTTTGATACCTTTCCATTAATTCCAATCCAGCCATTGGAATGAGGCCGTCCTCCTATAGCTCCTCCCACCAGCCTCCTCTGCCAGCAATACATCACCATCTGGGATCTCAGGATTTGGCATCCTAATCACACTCCTCTGTTCTACAAGAGGTTGTCTGCCTCATGGTAGCTTCCTGTTCTTCTTTATGTTTCCGTCAAATACACAATAGTCACTTGAGGTATCAAATCACAAGTTTCGAGTTGGTTACATGTATTTAGCTGAATAGATTCTCATATAATAAGCACATCAAATGTGTGATGTGTGCTATTATTTATAGTTGATTTGAGCAATTACACCCTCTCCAATTATCTGGAGTTTGTCTTCCTTTGAAGTCTGTGCGTCAAGCCATCTGTATCATTCAAATGAGCTGTCACTCACTCACGACTCTGATCTAGCCTATGTTTCGGGATAGTGGTGGCCAACCAGGTTTTAAACCCACATCTCATGGAGCTGCTCGCCTCAAGACTGTGTTAGTCCGCTGAGCTAAAGTCTAGACATTATTTTGAGGAGAAATCTGCATCATTCAATTGTGCCGTCACTCTCTCCTCTCATCCACAGCCTGTCTCAACTAGAGTGACTGACTAACCAGATTCCAACCCCGGTCTGATTTGCGAATGAGACCCAATGAGCTAAAGCCTAGGCATTAGGTATGGGAGATAAAGTAAGTCTTCAGATGTCAGGCAACATTAATCATCATGCAATGTGGTTCACCAAACCACCTCCATTACACTACCAGCACAATTGATTTATATCCATGAATCTAACTTATTTTTCCTTTGTGCATTTTTCTTCTGTGCATTCTGTGTAAAACCATCTGTATTTCACTTCCTACATTACAAGGTGCTATGTCACTCACCTCACTCTATTAGTGTAAAATAAAGAGGCATGGTGTAAAGGGAAGTGTCAAATAAATTACAGAGGAGGAACTCCTTTAAGTCCGGGAACATTCCAGGGCTGGATGGTATACCAAAACTTTTTTGATATACTCAGAGGACCGTTATTATCATGTTTTAACCACTCCTACATACAGTTGAAGTCGGAAGTTTACATACACATAGGTTGGTGTCATTAAAACTTGTTTTTCAACCACTCCACAATTTTCTTGTTAACAAACTATAGCTTTGGCAAGTCGGTTAGGACATCTACTCTGTGCATGACACAAGTCATTTTTCCAAACAATTGTTTACAGACAGATTATTTCACTTATAATACATTGTATCACAATTCCAGTGGGTCAGAAGTTTACATACACTAAGTTGACTGTGCCTTTAAACAGCTTGGAAAATTCCAGAAAATTATGTAATGGCTTTAGAAGCGTGTACCTGATGTATTTCAAGGCCTACCTTCAAACTCAGTGCCTCTTTGCTTGACATCATGGGAAAATCAAAAGAGATTAGCCAAGACCTCAGAAAAAAAAGTCTGGTTCATACTTGGGAGCAATTTCCAAACGCCTGAAGGTACCACTCAGGAAGGAGTCGCGTTCTGTCTCCTAGAGATGAACGTACTTTGGTGCAAAAAGTGCAAATAAATCCCAGAACAACAACAACGGACCTTGTGAAGATGCTGGAGGAAACAGGTACAAAAGTATCTATATCCACAGTAAAACAAGTCCTTTATTGACATAACCTGAAAGGCCGCTCAGCAAGGAAGAAGCCACTGCTCCAAAACCGCCATAAAAAAGCCAGACTATGGTTTGCAACTGTACATGGGGACAAAGATCATACTTTTTGGAGAAATGTCCTCTGGTCTGCAAAAAAAGAACTGTTTGGCCATAATGACCATCAGTATGTTTGGAGGAAAAAAGGGGATGCTTACAAGCCGAAGAACATGTTGTAGGGGTGCTTTGCTGCAGGAGGGACTCTTCCAAATGGACAATGACCCCAAGCATACTTCCAAAGTGGTTGAAAATGGGTCTTCCAAATGGACAATGACCCCAAGCATACTTCCAAAGTGGTTGAAAATGGGTCTTCCAAATGAACAATGACCCCAAGCATACTAGCCTGGAGAAGCAAAATGGCTTCTCCAGGCTAGGGTCTATTTTTCTCCATTTCCTGTCTGACTGATGTGCCCAAAGTAAACTGCCTGTTACTGAGGCCCAGAAGCCAGTATATGCATATATTTGGTACCATTGGATATAAAATACTTTGAAGTTTGTGGAAATGTTAAAATAATGTATGAGACTATAACACAATTGATATGGTAGGAGAAAATCCAAAGAAAAACCAACCAGAATGTTTTTGGGGAGAGAGCCCATGCTCTTACAATGGAAAGCTATGGGTCATATGCAATTCCAGCTCCCATATTACAATTCCTATGGCTTCCACTAGATGTCAACAGTCTTTGTTCAAGGTTTCAGGCTTGTTTCTTCCCAAACGAGGAAGAATTTTGAGTTTTAGTACTGGGAGTCAGAGTTGGAAATCAGGCTGTGCACGCGCGACGAGGAGGACACGCACTGGCTAATTTTGTTTTTCTATCGAACATACTTCTTTCCGTATGAAATATTATAGTTTAATTACATTTTAGGATACCTCAGGATTAAATGAAAACGTATTTTGATTTGTTTTAACAAACTTTAGCGGTAGCTTTTTGGATTCCTTTCCCTGCATGTTGAACGAGTGGATTACTCAAATCGATGGTGCCAACTAAACTGACTTTTTGGGATATAAAGAAGGATTCTATCTAACAAAACAACCATGCATGTTGTAGTTGGGACCCTTGGGATTGCAAATCAGAGGAAGATTGTTTTTAAAAAGTGAATATTTAATTGCTATTTGTGATTTTACGAAGCCTGTGCTGGTTGAAAGATATTTTGATGTGGGGCACCGTCCTCAAACAATCGCATGGCATGCTTTCGCTGTAAAGCCTATTGTAAATTGGACAATGCAGTTAGATTAACAAGAATGTAAGCTTTAAACTGATATAAGACACTTGTATGTACCTAGATGTTTAATATCCATAATTCTTATGATTATTTATTTGAATTGTGCGTCCTCCAATTTCACCGGAAGTTGTCGACAGGTGTCCCGCTGGCGGGACGCCTAGCCCTAAGAAGTTTTAATTAAGGACAACAAAGTCAAGGTATTGGAGTGGCCATCACAAAGCCCTGACCTCAATCCTATAGAAAATGTGTGGGCAGAACTGAAAAAGCGTGTGCGAGCAAGGAGGCCTACAAACCTGACTCAGTTACACTAGCTCTGTCAGGAGGAATGGAACAAAATTCACCCAACTTATTGTGGGAAGCTTGTGGAAGGCTACCCGAAACGTTTGACCAAAGTTAAACAATTTAAAGGCAATGCTACCAAATAGTAATTGAGTATATGTAAACTTCTGACCCACTGGGAATGTGATGAAAGAAATAAAAGCTGAAATAAATCATTCTCTCCACTATTATTCTGACATTTCACATTCTTGTGGTGATCCTAACTGACCTAAGACAGGGAATTTGTGGTATATCTAAAAATCCAGTCCTTTAAAAAAAAATTGGAGGCCTCTTACACTTCAGTGATTTGATGCAGAAATTCTAGCAAAATGCTTAGCACATGAAATTAAAAAGATATTGTCGGATATTATTCATCCTATTCAGACCAATTTTTTACATGGACGATACATTGGAGATAATATAAGACGAGTACTGGAAACAATAGAAAACTATGAAAAGTCTAGGAAACCAGGCCTGGTATTCATATCTGACTTTGAAAAGGCTTTTGATAAAGTAAGACTGGAGTTTATATGTAAGTGCCTGGAATATTTCAATTTTGAAGAACCTCTTATAAAATTGCTTAAAGTTATGTATAGTAACCTTATGTGTGAAATAGTAAATAATGGCTACTTCTCAGAAAGTTTTAAACTGTCAAGAGGAGGAACACAAAGTTTTCCACTATCGGCATATGTTTATTATTGCCATCTAAATATTGTCTGTTAAAATCTGAACCAACAATAATATTTAAGGGGTTAGAAATCCAGGCCTTAAAAGCAAAGATGTCATTGTACGCGTATGATTTATGTTTTCTTTTAAATCCACAATTTGAATCCCTCCACAGCCTCATAGAGGATCTGGATACTTTTTCTAACCTCTGGATTAATACCAAATTATGATAAATGTACGATATTATGTATTGAATCACTAAAAAATGCAACCTTTTACATTACTGTGTAGTTTACCAATAAAATGGTCTCATGGGGAAGTGGACATACTCGGTATACATATCCGGAAATAAATAAATAATCTCACTCCAATACATTTTAATAGAAAGTTAGCAAAAATAAAGTAGATAAGATCTTGCTACCATGGAAAGGAAAATACATGTCTAATTGTGGAAAAATCACCCTGATTAACTCTTTAGTTATATCCCAGTTTACCTATTTGATTATGGTCTTGCCTACAACTAGCGACCTATTTTTTAAATTGTATTAGCAAAAAATATTCAATTTTATTTGGAATGGCAAGCCAGACAAAATTAGAAGGGCCTATTTATATAAAAAGCATTAAATCACTAGACCTCTCACTAAAGGCATCGTTCATACAAAAGTTATACTTAAATCCGAACTGCTTCTCTAGCAAATTAGTAAGAGTGTCTCACTCCATGTTCAAGAATGGCCTTTTTCTCTTTATTCAGATAACTACCTCTCACTTTCGGTTATTTGAAAATGAAATAATCTCCAACATTGCATTATTTTTTGAACAAGCAATAGAAAGTTGGCTGCAATTTCAGTTTAATCCACCAGAAAAGACATAAGAAATATTCCAACAAACATTGTGGTTAAACTCAAATATACTAATCGATAAAAATAACAATTTTTTTACAAAATGTATAAAAAAGGTATAATCTTTGTAAATTATATGATGAATAGGACTGGTGGAGTTGTCACACATGCAGCTTACAAAAATATATGGAAATGTGTGCGCTGCCCAAAATTACAACCAACTAATTGCAGCATTACCGCATAAATGGAAGAGGCAAGTGGAAGGGGGAAAAAGTAAGGAACTTGTCTGTCGGCACTGCATTAAAGACCAAAATGGGTTAAAAAAAATTGTGATAAATATTTTTTTTTACCAGTTTAATTTAAAGTTTAATTTAAATATTGACAGCTGTGCCATGTAGTTTGCAATATAGTTGGGAAGAGATTTTCGATGTACCTATGTCATGGCACATGCTTTATGAACTAATACGCAAAACGGCGCTGGATTCAAAACTTTTCAATTTGAATTATTATACAAAATTCTTGCAACCAATAGAATGTTATATATATATATATATATATATATATATATATATATATGGGGGATACAACCTTCCCAGCTCTGCAGATTTTGCTGCGAAGAGACAGTCATTAGATAATTTATTTTGGTACTGTCCATATGTAGCTTGTTTTTGGTCACAGGTCCAGGAATGGCTGAAGAATTGCAACATTTACCTGGCGCTAACGCTGCAGATAGCAATACTGGCTGATTTGAAAAGTCATAGTCAATCGATCAATAATATAATAATACTTTTTGCAAAAATGGTTTATCTTTCATTTACAATCTGTAGAAGTATGAGAATAGAAAGGTTCAGAACTTTTGTGAAGCATGACATCACAGTTGAAAAATATAACAGCACAGGCAAAAATAAATCCAAAATGGATGGTGTTAAGAGATAGATGGGAGGAGTTAAAAGAGCTGAAGGATGGGACTAATAACAACAAGATAACAAATGTAAAATATACTGTGTCTGTTCAGAACTTTGTGAAATAGCACAGTTACAAATATATGGTAAATAGAAATCAAACTGGATGGACATCAGAAATAGATGGGAGAGGTTAAGGGCAGTGGAAGGACAGGACTAAAAACAAACAAAACATAACTATTGTAAACTAGATTGTGTCCGTAAAATGTATATAGTATTTATAAGTTGGAAGTAGAAGCCTAAGTAGTGTTGTTCATTAGTTTACTACAATTAGGGGAGGGGTGGTAGGGTTAGCGGAAAATATTAAAGGAAAATATATTTTTCAAAGATATGTATATATATATACTACAGTTCAAAAGTTTGGGGTCACTTAGAAATGTCCTTGTTTTTGAAATAAAGGCAATTTTTTTGTCCATTAAAATAACATCAAATTGATCAGAAATACAGTGTAGACATTGTTAATGTTGTAAATGACTATTGTAGCTGGAAACGGCTGATTTGTTATGGAATATCTACATAGGTGTACATAGGCCAATTATCAGCAACCATCACTCCTGTGTTCCAATGGCAAGTTGTGTTAGCTAAACCAAGTTTATAATTTTAAAAGGTAAATTGATCCATTTTGCAATTATGTTAGCACAGAAAACTGTTGTCCTGATTAAAGAAGCAATCAAACTGGCCTTCTTTAGACTGGAGCATCAGCATTTGTGTGTTCGATTACAGTCTCAAAATGGCCAGAAACAAAGTACATTTCATAGTGACCCCAAACTTTTGAATGCTAGTGTATATAATATATACAGTATATTGACAAAAATAAATATGGGGGATTGGTAATGATTCAGACATTACATCGATGGAAGCTACAATATATCTGCAATATTAAAGCTGATCTAACTCCCAAATGTAAATAAATAAATACAAAATAAAGAGAAGTGTTTAATACTGCTGGGTCTGATGGCAATGGTTACATGTATTTTAACGGGCTGGCACCTGGTACACAATGTGGGTACTCAAGCAATGGGTGTGCTAAGGATGGAGCTATTCTGGGACAATACCAAGTAGTGGGGACATTAAACAGTCTCATGACTTGGAAGCTGGCATACAGTATGTGCCCATCTCGTGGCCGTTATTGACAGCAATGGGCATACTGAGAGAACTGCCTGACGCCATGAGAAAAAAAAGAGAGGGAGGAGAGAGAGGAGGGAGTAGGAGGAGTACAAAGAGGAGAACAAGGAGATACCTAGTCAGTTGTATAACTGAATGCATTCAACTGAAATGTGTCTTCTGCATTTAACCCCTCTGAATCAGAGAGGTGCGGGGGGCTTCCTTAATCGACATCCACGGCGCCCAGGGAACAGTGGGTTAACTGCCTTGCACAGGGGCAGAACGACAGATTTTTAGCTTGTCAGCTTGGGGATTCGATCCAGCAACCTTTCGGTTACTGGCCCAACGCTGAGAGGGGGCGGATAAATGGAAGAGGTCAGATAAATGGATGTACCAGATAGATTGGCACTAGATTAGAGGAAGAATGGAAAATGTGACATTACTCATACACTTTTATTGGTCTGATAAAAGATAGAGGAACTGTCATCATAGGGTCAGTCTGTTATATCTGGAGAATTTCTCCTGTCTTATCCGGTGTCCTGTGTGAATATAAGTATGCTCTCTCTAATTGTTTCTTTCTTTCTCTTTCTCGGAGGACCTGAGCCCCAGGACCATGCCTCAGGACTACCTGGCATGATGACTCCTTGTTGTCCCCAGTCCACCTGGCCGTGCTGCTGCTTCAGTTTCAACTGTTCTGCCTGCGGCTATGGAACCTTGACCTGTTCACTGTGATTACTATTATTTGACCATGCTGGTCATTTATGAACATTTGAACATCTTGGCCATGTTCTGTTATAATCTCCACCCGGCACAGCCAGAAGAGGACTGGCCACCCCTCATAGCCTGGTTCCTCTCTAGGTTTCTTCCTAGGTTTTGGCCTTTCTAGGGAGTTTTTCCTAGCCACTGTGCTTCTACACCTGCATTGCTTGATGTTTGGGGTTTTAGGCTGGGTTTGATGATGAAATGCTCAAATAAATAGCCATCACTAGCCGGCTACGACCCGGTTACTCAACCCTGCACCTTAGAGGCCTATATACATGTCCTATATACATAGGGCGGCAGCGTAGCCTAGTGGTTAGAGCGTTGGACTAGCAACCTGAAAGGTTGCAAGTTCAAATCCCCTGAGCTGACAAGATACAAATCTGTCCTTCTGCCCCTGAACAAGGCAGTTAACCAACTATTCTTAGGCTGTCATTGAAAATAAGAATTTGTTCTTAACTGACTTGCCTAGTTAAATAGACATGGAGTCACTTGAATAGTGGAACACTAGTCACTTTAATAATGTTTACATACTGCTTTACTAATTTCATATGTATATACTGTATTCTATTCTACTGTATTTTAGTCAATGCCACTCCAACATTACTCGTCCTAATATTTATATTTTTCTTAATTTCATTATTTTACTTTTAGATTTGTGTGTATTGTTGTGAATTGTTAGATATTACTGCAGCTAGGAACACAAGCATTTCGCTACACTAGCAATAACCTCTGCTAAATATGTGTATGTGACCAATCAAATTTGATTAGATTGGATCAATCGGTGATCAAGGAGCTAGGATTATGATTATGTTGGATTTTTGGGAAGCTTGATTTTCAATAGCATGATTTATCTAATCAGTATGTTCTGTATCTGAACCTGACGCTGTGTTCATGGTCAGGTAAAGTGTTCAGAGTAGACTGTAATGTACAATAGTTCACATTTTCTTTAATGTGCTTCTCATTCTAATGGGAATTATTTCTTAATCTCTGAGTATATCTAGGTTACCATAATTAGATTGGATAATCCTGTATTGCATACAATTATGAAACTTTTGTCTTCATTAGCAAATCCAATTTAAAATCTTACAGTATCTCTTCTGTCAAATATGTTTAATTTGGCCATCCCTGGTCTTACAATATAGTGATTGGTTTGTGAGTGATGATGCAAAGCATTCTTATTCCACATTACCCCCTGACTCAGTCTCCCTCAGTTGTCAAATTGGTGAAAGCATTCTGTTATTCATTAATAGGTGTAATGGTGGTGACCATTACATTACATTGCAAGTGCCATGCTCTACCGACTGAGCCACACAGGGACTGTAAAGCTTCTGTTCCCGAAGGGGTATCATTGCTTCGACCTTTCTACCGTATAGACGGTATAGTAAGTGGTTACTACCACTACTAGCTCTTATCTTCTTGTCTCTGTGTTCCTCCTCTGCATGTAGGCTCCATGTCGCCACCGTACAGGTTCCATTTACTACCACCGACCCACTCACTCACATCCCTGAAAGACTTCCTCTTCCCCAGTCCTGTCATCTCACCCTCAGCTCTCACAGAAAGAGAGTCAGAGAGTGAGAGAGAGAGTGAGAGAGAGAGAGAGATGAGCGAGTGAAGGGGAAAGGAGAGGCAGAGAGAAGGGGATAGAAAGAGAAATATAGTGCAATGAATGCATTGTTTCGTGTTGTGTTGTGGCTTTGCTGGCATGCATCTAAAACATTTTGGGAGAGTTTGCCCCACCAAGATGTACATGCGTATATCTCTCTTTTTCCTCTCTTGCTCTGTCTCTCTCTATATATCTCTTTAACGGTGACAAGAGGTGACAAACGGTGCCCACAAACTGTTAGAGCCTACATAAAGCTGTCCCAACAGCAGAGATTTCTTTTCAGCACCATGGAGTGAATCCTTGCCACTGCTATACCTGTCTATCAGCGAAGCCTTGTCTGGCAGCGAAACAGTTCATTCAGCCTCGTTGTCTGCCTTTTAAAAAAACATAGCTGATATGACTGACATGCTTAAACAAATGGGGTTCAAAGAAAATAAAATAAAAGTGTATTCGTCACGTGCGCCGAATACAACAGGTGAAATGTGGAATACAATGCAAATAGTTCTGGTAGCCATTTGATTACCTGTTCAGGAGTCTTACAGCTTGGGGGGTAAAAGCTGTTGAGAAGCCTTTTGGTCCTAGACTTGGCGCTCCGGTACCGCTTGCTCCAGTAGTAGAGAGAACACTATGACTGGGGTAGCTGGGGTCTTTAACAATTTTTAGGGCCTTCCTCTGACACCGCCTGGTGTAGAGGTCCTGGATGGCAGGCAGCCGTACGCATTACCCTCTGTAGTGCCTTGCATGTTGAAAATGTCAGTGGAGACAAATGCCAGTTGGTCAGCACATGCCAGCAGCACATATCCTGCTAATCCGTCTGGCCCCGAGGCCTTGTGAATGTTGACCTGTTTAAAGGTCTTACTCACGTCGGCTACGGAGAGCGTGATCACACAGTCATCCGGAACAGCTGATGCTCTCATGCGTGCCTCAGTGTTGCTTGCCTCGAAGTGAGCATAGAAGTGATTTAGCTCATCTGGTAGGCTCATGTCACTGGACAGCTTGCGGCTGTGCTTTCCTTCGTAGTCTGTAATAGTTTGCAGGCCCTGCCTGTTTTCTACTGACAATTGAGATGTACAAACTACGGCATAAGGGGACAACATACAGATAAGAGGCAATCCATGATTTTGATTAAGACATTATTGAGCGAGCTAGGACGGACGTAGTCAATATAACTATTTGTTCAGCACTTTTGAAATGTACAGCGACAGAATTCAGAACATGGGCTGTCCTTACAGTATTCTCCCTGTACACCAAGTCAGAACCGTTGGATAAATAAAGGGGGCATATAAGCAGACATTGAAAGCTCTTA
The DNA here is from genome assembly GCF_901001165.1 of Salmo trutta. NCBI lineage: Eukaryota > Metazoa > Chordata > Actinopteri > Salmoniformes > Salmonidae > Salmo > Salmo trutta. The sequence goes on along the minus strand of NC_042986.1, from coordinate 8,373,364 downwards.
CAATATTTTATGATTACATTTTTCTAAAACAGGCTATAGGCTACATGTGCACCACCAAGTCAGAACAGTAGCCTAAGTTTGGAGGGGGAAAGGGACCAAATTATTAGGGTGAGGCACATGGGCTACTAATACCTTACCACACAACATACACTTAGTATTACTTTCTTAACTACAGTATACATATCTCCCTGGCATATTACATCATTCATGCAGCAGCATACAATACATTTTTGGATTCACCTTGTTGTGCTTTGTGGGCAAATTTTGTAATCAAAGTGTGTCATCAAAGTTGGTCATTCTTTGGATTTATGGTGCTTTTCAAGACAACTGGGAACTCTGGAAAAAAAACTCTGAAAAAACAAGGTTGAATCATGACGTCAGGGATCTTCAGGTCGGAGATCTATAAAGAGACCAGAGTTCTCGACTTGGAATTCTGAGATGGTTGACCGTTCAAAACATATTTTCCCAGTCTGAGCTCGTTTTTTTTTCAGAGTTCCCAGTTGTCTTGAACTCATTGAAGTCTAAGATTTCCCAGGTCAGAGTTTCCAGTTGTTTTGAACACGGCAGAAGTCATTGACAGTGTATTGTTCTGCCTGCGGCTGTCGAACCCTGACCTCTTCACTGGAAGTGCTACCTTGTCCCGGACCTGCTGTTATCAACTCTCTCTCTATCGCACCTGCTGTCTCTAACTCTGAATGTTCGGCTATAAAAAGCCAACTAACATTTACTTGTGAGGTGCTGACCTGTTACACAATCTACAGCCACTGTGACTATTATTATTATTTGACCCTGCTGGTCATCTATAAACGTTTGAACATCTTGGCCATGTACTGGTATAATCTCAACCCGGCACAGCCAGAAGTGGACTGGCCACCTCTCAGAGTTTTGTTCCTCTCTAGGTTTCTTCCTGAGTTTCTGCCTTTCTAGGCAGTTTTTCCTAGCTTATACATCTGTATTGCTTGCTGTTTGGGGTTTTAGGCTGGGTTTCTGTATAGCACTTTGTGACATCGGCTGATGTAAAAAGTGCTTTATAAATACATTTGATTGATTGATTGAAACAACATTTTCTGGCCCATCTTGTTGAATGTTTATCCTTTAAGCTTGGAAAAGAGGACCATAAACCCATACTTGGACCACACACCGACTCCACTGATTAGCAGGCTAGTGATTGCTTTGCAACGCTTGCAGTTAGCCACTGATTCCTTCCAAACCACTCATTGTTGAATTTACGATTTCCAACTTGTTGGGTAATGTTTATGTCCAATGGCCAATGAGCACCGATATGTTTTATCAATGATTTCTCTTCATATGACAAGTATTGAAAACGATTTGCCAGAAGATTGTCGACTTGATTCATGATGATGACAAAGATTTTGAAAGTATGATGTTGAGATCAGTCCAATCAAAGCTACGGTAGATATAACGTGATTTGACTCCATATCTGTGACCTTGAGCCTTCTTGGATGGGCACTTCTAATGTAACTCTATGGCAGCACCCAAGGGGCATGAATTTTCGAGCTCTACCCGTAGATTTTGTAGTAGTGTCCCCTTGAGTGACAGAACACTGAGCCAATCAGAAACTAGAAAACATTACCGACCCTTACACTCCATATTTTCCGCTGGCTGCCCCACCACCACAGAAAGCACTGAGCTAGGCTGAAACACCTGCATTTTGGAGCTGCCTTAATCAAGAAAGCAAAAAAGAGACCATGTTTATACTGCTCAAAAAAATAAAGGGAACACTTAAACAACACAATGTAACTCCAAGTCAATCTCACTTCTGTGAAATCAAACTGTCCACTTAGGAAGCAACACTGATTGACAATAAATGTCACATGCTGTTGTGCAAATGGAATAGACAACAGGTGTAAATTATAGGCAATTAGCAAGACACCCCCAATAAATGAGTGGTTCTGCAGGTGGGGACAACAGACCACTTCTCAGTTCCTATGCTTCCTGGCTGATGTTTTGGTCACTTTTGAATGCTGGCGGTGCTTTCACTCGCGTGGTAGCATGAGACGGAGTCTACAACCCACACAAGTGGCTCAGGTAGTGCAGCTCATCCACGATGGCACATTAATGCGAGCTGTGGCAAGAAGGTTTGCTGTGTCTGTCAGCGTAGTGTCCAGAGCATGGAGGCGCTACCAGGAGACAGGCCAGTACATCAGGAGACGTGGAGGAGGCCGTAGGAGGGCAACAACCCAGCAGCAGGACCGCTACCTCCGCCTTTGTGCAAGGAGGAGCAGGAGAAGCACTGCCAGAGCCATGCAAAATGACCTCCAGCAGGCCACAAATGTGCATGTGTCTGCTCAAACAGTCAGAAACAGACTCCATGAGGGTGGTATGAGGGCCCGACGTCCACAGGTGTGGGTTGTGCTTACAGCCCAACACCGTGCAGGACGTTTGGCATTTGCCAGAGAACACCAAGATTGGCAAATTCGCCACTGGCGCCCTGTGCTCTTCACAGATGAAAGCAGGTTCACACTGAGCACGTGACAGACGTGACAGAGTCTGGAGACGCCGTGGAGAACGTTCTGCTGCCTGCAACATCCTCCAGCATGACCGGTTTGGCGGTGGGTCAGTCATGGTGTGGGGTGGCATTTCTTTGGGGGGCCGCACAGCCCTCCATGTGCTCGCCAGAGGTAGCCTGACTGCCATTAGGTACCGAGATGAGATCCTCAGACCCCTTGTGAGACCATATGCTGGTGCGGTTGGCCCTGGGTTCCTCCTAATGCAAGACAATGCTAGACCTCATGTGGCTGGAGTGTGTCAGCAGTTCCTGCAAGAGGAAGGCATTGATGCTATGGACTGGCCCGCCCGTTCCCCAGACCTGAATCCAATTGAGCACATCTGGGACATCATGTCTCGCTCCATCCACCAACGCCACGTTGCACCACAGACTGTCCAGGAGTTGGCAGATGCTTTAGTCCAGGTCTGGGAGGAGATCCCTCAGAAGACCATCTGCCATCTCATCAGGAGTATGCCCAGGCGTTGTAGGGAGGTCATACAGGCACATGGAGGCCACACACACTACTGAGCCTCATTTTGACTTGTTTTAAGGACATTACATCAAAGTTGGATCAGCCTGTAGTGTGGTTTTCCACTTTAATTTTGAGTGTGACTCCAAATCCAGACCTCCATGGGTTGATAAATTGGATTTCCATTGATTATTTTTGTGTGATTTTGTTGTCAGCACATTCAACTATGTAAAGAAAAAAGTATTTAATAAGATTATTTCTTTCATTCAGATCTAGGATGTGTTGTTTAAGTGTTCCCTTTATTTTTTTGAGCAGTATATATAGCTTTGCTAACTCAATGATTATTTTTTTTACATTGTTTGCAAACTGATAAGAGATGCGTATTAATGTCAAAATTACAATCAAAACAGGCAACAACAAAAAAATACATATTTTTTTAGGCTAAACAGGTGGGGCTCAAAACCTGAATGATGGGTCGCCACAGAGAGAAAGTGAAAAAGAGAGAGAGGTGGAGAGAGCAAGAGAAAGAGAGAGAGAGTCAGAGAGAGGGAGTACCCGCTGCACAGAGTCTGAACTCAACAACCACTAGGCTACCTCTCTACCTCCTCAGGTGCCATTTAGAGATCCGTCATCCCTTTATCCTTCCCTCCATGTACACGCGATGTCGTTGACACTAGTATTCTGCCTGTTTTTGGGTCATGCATTGCTCCCTGAGTTGCTTTTTTTTCTTTTCTTGTTATGTACTTGTAGTTGTTCACCTCCTTCACCCTCTGTTATTGTTCTCCATCTATGGGATGGATGAACTTTACCCTGTCATGTCCTATACACCATGAGAAGGTTACAGTTGTTTACAATCGCTAACATCTTTTTGTCCAATCTGTAGTCACATTTTCAAAACTCGAAAAACACAATTAGCAGAACATCCATCTGTTGTGGACCATACCATTAACACAATTCATGTTGTTTTCACAGATTATGCAGTTAATTAACACGTTTCTAAAATGCTTATATTGTCTTTACATACAAGCTTACCCAATACCAAAATGATGGATCTTTCTTGTCTTATTTAAAAATGCTTGCAAACAGCATCCCAGAAATGAAATGTTCAAAACCCTTAAATATAGTATAAAGCCTTTACTTCTCCAACAACAGCAGCTCAAAAGCTATATTGAAACACCTGATAAGCATTTGTGACCCGATTCAGGAAACTAGGTGTAGGTCGCAAGTCACGAGAACAGGAGAACTGTTTGAATGTAAAAAATGTAGTTTTTTTAATCAAAATGCGTTTTTTGGCAGAAATGCCTTCTCGAACATGTAAACTTTCATGTGCCTTAATATCAAACTTGTATGCCAGCTGTAAATACGAATAAAATTGTTAAATTACAAGCCTAGTTTGTTTAGCCACATAAAAAGTGAGCAGCCTTCCCGCTAGCCATGATTGGCTGAGATAATGAGTGGGCTGGACATGCCAAGAGATGAGTTTGGATTGGTCTGCCATATAGTACGCATCTGTCTATTGGAGCTAGTCAGTATGTTTTTTTTTCACCTTTATTTATGTCTAGGTAAACGTGTCAAACGCAGCTTTTTAAAAAATGTATTGTTTAGTAAAACTGCATAAACTTAATGTCAAGTTAAAGTGTACTTTTAGCTAGCTAACGTTAGCTGGCTGGCTCCCTAGCTAACATTATGTGTATGCGCTCCACTTTCTGGAGGACCGAGTTTTGAAATCAGTGGAATTCGAGTATGATTGCTAGGAGATGGAGAAAACACCAGTCTGTATTACATCGTTAAACTAAGGGCAGACAGGAGACGCGTCCAACCATTATGTATACTGGTAAGATAGTCTAGCTAGCTACATTTTCAGATATTACACATTTCTAATTTTGACAGAAAGTGGTTTCATTTCAAGTGTACTGTTAGCTAGCTATCGTTAGCTTGCTGGGTTGCTAGCTAACATTATGTGTATGATCTTAATCTTCGTATATCAGACACATTTGCTTGACTAGCTATAGACTAGTTATAGACAAAATAAAATACAAATAAAATAGTTACAGACATAGAACCTGGTTGGTTAGCTACTTGCAGAGTCATGCAGGGTAGTAACGTCATGAGTTGTGATTATGGCCCATTGTTTAGCGAGCTAGCTACATGTCTTAACAAAAAACTCCACTCTAATTTTGACAAAGTATTTTCATTTCAAGTTAGTGTACTGTTAGCTGGCTAGTTAGCTAACGTTAGCTGGCTGGCTCGCTAACTAACGTTACGTTATTCATTGGGATACATTGTTTACCTAGCTAGCGATCTAGCTACATTTCTTAACAAAATACTCTCATCTTAGTGTGCCAGAGTGCAGAATAACTGATACATTTTTGAATGCTCAACACCCATTGAATATGTCCGGTTTCAGTAAACATCGGCAACAAAGCGTAATTCAATTGTTGTCAGCAGCACAGTTACGGTCACCAACGCTCTGGATAACATGAAAACTGGCTAACCAGCTCTGGTAGGGGCAGTAAAATGGTCAGAGTGGGGTGTTCTCTCATTATGTGTCTGGAAGTAGCTAGCCAATGTTAGCCAGTTAGTTTGGGTGCTTGACTGTCGTTGTTAGGTCAGAGCTATCGGAACAACTCTATTCATTGGCCAGAGCATCCAGTGTGCGCTCTGAATGCGAAACGCTCTGAATTTATGAACTGACAATCTGACAGCACAGTTGCAGTCACCAGCACTCTGGATAACATAACAGCCTAACCAGCTCTGCTAGGGCGAGTAATGTTCAGTGAGCTGTTCTCTCTCTCTTAGATGTCTGGAAGTAGCTGGCAAGTTAGTACAGAACACTCAGACCAACCCTTAAAGAGACAGGTGGGGTTAAGGCTTAAGAGGTTGTGAACAATGCTGAATGGGTGTAGACAAAGTAGGGCTCTCCAATAGTAGTACCAAAACATTGAAAGACGGTTTTCTCAAAAGTGAGTTTACAAGATGATCAACTTTCAAAGCAGAATTACTTTCCAATTGTTTCCTCAAATGCAGTGTATGATATACAATTCTGTAGCTCAGAGTCTCTACTTTTATACAATGTAAAAAACAGAACTTGAAATGTTGCTACATCAGACCGAATCCAGGTGGTGAGTCACATTTTTGAATGAACAGATCATTGAAACTTTGAGAAATAGCTGATTTACTGTAAATTGAGTAAAATAGACCAACTACAGCTGATTCCAATCTCATTCAGAGACATAGCCAGGTTTTGAAGTTCTTTCAATTACATGGACATACACAGTGAAAAGGGGACTCTTTGGATTGATTTTGTTCAATGTGGATACAGTACAAGACAGAGAGAGAGAAAAAATAATGTCTGGACAAGGGAGAGGAGTAGCTGGACCAGGGAGAGGAGTAGCTGGACCAGGGAGAGGAGTAGTTGGACCAGGGAGAGGAGTAGCTGGACCAGGGAGAGGAGTAGCTGGACCAGGCAGAGGAGTAGCTGGACCAGGCAGAGGAGTAGCTGGACCAGGCAGAGGAGTAGCTGGACCAGGGAGAGGAGTAGCTGGACCAGGCAGAGGAGTAGTTGGACCAGGACAAGGGAGAAGGAGAGGTAGGGGGAGAGGAGTAAGAATGTGTGATGGTGTTCAAAGGGGAGTAAGAGCTGTTGTCACTGATGAAATAAGAGCCACAATCATAGACCATGTGATAAACTATGGTCTATCACTGAGAGAGACTGGTGAAAGAGTCCAGCCTAATACCATGGTCTATCACTGAGAGAGGCTGGTGAACGAGTCCAGCCTCACACCATGGTCTATCACTGAGAGAGGGTGGTGAAAGAGTCCAGCCTAATCTCAGACGGTCAACCGTGGCTTCCATTATCTGGAATTTTCAACAAACCAACAGGTAAGTAATGCATTTCACAAGGGCTCCTTCTATCATTACTGTTGCTATGTCCCACAGTAACTATAGGCCACCAGTCCCAATGCAAATACATATGTAGTATTTTTGTTGTTCTAAAGGACGCAAGGTCTTCCTCCTTCTGGGGGACGAGGAAAGCGCCTCAGTGAAGACCAAGAGCATAACATTGTAGGATTGGTCATTGCTGAAAATGCAATAAAACAGAGAAATTCAGACCAGAATTGTAGAGGACACCTGCTTTTTCACAATGTGGAAAGCATCAGCCTGACTACCATTGCTCGGACTCTGACCAAAGACAGAATTGGAATGAAACCGTTTTTTTTAAAGGAACAGTGAGCGGGGTCAAGGATCTCTGGAACCAATACGTCCAGGTATAGTGTCTATCCAATATGTCTTGTTCTATAGTGAGTTTAACACTACATGTTAACATGGGTTACAGTACATACAGTAGGACACTATGCTACTCTACATGTAAACATGGGTTACAGTACATACAGTAGGACACTATGCTACTCTACATGTTAACATGGGTTACAGTAGGACACTATGCTACTCTACATGTTAACATGGGTTATAGTACATACAGTAGGACACTATGCTACTCTACATGTTAACATGGGTTACAGTACATACAGTAGGACACTATTCTACTCTACATGTTAACATGGGTTACAGTACATACAGTAGGACACTATGCTACTCTACATGTTAACATGGGTTACAGTACATACAGTAGGACACTATGCTACTCTACATGTTAACATGGGTTACAGTACATACAGTAGGACACTATGCTACTCTACATGTTAACATGGGTTACAGTACATACAGTAGGACACTATGCTACTCTACATGTTAACATGGGTTACAGTAGGACACTATGCTACTCTACATGTAAACATGGGTTACAGTACATACAGTAGGACACTATGCTACTCTACATGTTAACATGGGTTACAGTACATACAGTAGGACACTATGCTACTCTACATGTTAACATGGGTTACAGTACATACAGTAGGACACTATGCTACTCTACATGTTAACATGGGTTACAGTACATACAGTAGGACACTATGCTACTCTACATGTTAACATGGGTTACAGTAGGACACTATGCTACTCTACATGTAAACATGGGTTACAGTACATACAGTAGGACACTATGCTACTCTACATGTTAACATGGGTTACAGTACATACAGTAGGACACTATGCTACTCTACATGTTAACATGGGTTACAGTAAATACAGTAGGACACTATGCTACTCTACATGTTAACATGAGTTACAGTACATACAGTAGGACACTATGCTACTCTACATGTTAACATGGGTTACAGTAGGACACTATGCTACTTTACATGTAAACTTGGGTTACAGTAAATACAGTAGAACACTATGCTACTCTACATGTTAACATTGGTTACAGTACATACAGTAGGACACTATGCTACTCTACATGTTAACATGGGTTACAGTAGGACCTATGCTACTTTACATGTAAACTTGGGTTACAGTAAATACAGTAGGATACTATGCTACTCTACATGTTAACATGGGTTACAGTACATACAGTAGGACACTATGCTACTCTACATGTTAACATGGGTTACAGTAAATACGGTAGGACACTATGCTACTCTACATGTTAACATGGGTTACAGTACATACAGTAGGACACTATTCTACTCTACATGTTAACATGGGTTACAGTACATACAGTAGGACACTATGCTACTCTACATGTTAACATTGGTTACAGTACATACAGTAGGACACTATGCTACTCTACATGTTAACATGGGTTACAGTACATACAGTAGGACACTATGCTACTCTACATGTTAACATGGGTTACAGTACATACAGTAGGACACTATGCTACTCTACATGTTAACATGGGTTACAGTACATACAGTATGACACTATGCTACTCTACATGTTAACATGGGTTACAGTACATACAGTAGGACACTATGCTACTCTACATGTTAACATGGGTTACAGTACATACAGTAGGACACTATGCTACTCTACATGTTAACATGGGTTACAGTACATACAGTAGGACACTATGCTACTCTACATGTAAACATGGATCACAGTACATACAGTAGGACACTATGCTACTCTACATATTAACATGGGTTACAGTACATACAGTAGGACCCTATGCTACTCTACATGTAAACATGGGTCACAGTACATACAGTAGGACACTATGCTACTCTACATGTAAACATGGGTTACAGTACATACAGTAGGACACTACTCTACATGTTAACATGGGTTACAGTACATACAGTAGGACACTATGCTACTCTACATGTAAACATGGGTTACAGTACATGCAGTAGGACACTATGCTACTCTACATGTTAACATGGGTTATAGTACATACAGTAGGACACTATGCTACTCTACATGTTAACATGGGTTACAGTACATTCAGTAGGACACTATGCTACTCTACATGTTAACATGGGTTACAGTACATACAGTAGGACACTATGCTACTCTACATGTTAACATGGGTTATAGTACATACAGTAGGACACTATGCTACTCTACATGTTAACATGGGTTACAGTACATACAGTAGGACACTATGCTACTCTACATGTTAACATGGGTTACAGTACATACAGTAGGACACTATGCTACTCTACATGTTAACATGGGTTACAGTACATACAGTAGGACACTATGCTACTCTACATGTTAACATGGGTTACAGTACATACAGTAGGACACTATGCTACTCTACATGTTAACATGGGTTACAGTACATACAGTAGGACACTATGCTACTCTACATGTTAACATGGGTTACAGTATATACAGTAGGACACTATGCTACTCTACATGTTAACATGGGTTACAGTACATACAGTAGGACACTATGCTACTCTACATGTAAACATGGGTTACAGTACATACAGTAGGACACTATGCTACTCTACATGTTAACATGGGTTACAGTACATACAGTAGGACATACTGAAAAGCATTTACACATACTGTGTTTGATTTCTTTCAGAGTCATAGAGTTGGAGGCTAATCCGACCCCACATTAAATTATTTATGTAGACAAGGCAGGGTTTAACCTGGCAAAAACACGTCAGCGTGGAAGAAACGTCATCGGGAAAAGGGCTACCGTTTATGTGACGGGTCAGAGAGGAGAAAATTTCACAATGTGTGCTGCAATCTTGAGTGCTGGTTTGCAAAAATGCCAGATTGGTCCCTACAACACTGAGCTCCTTTTACTGTGTTTAGATGACCTCCACCAACAACTGGTGCCAGAAGCAGAAAGGGAACAGCTGGGAGGAAACATGAGGACATTTGCGATTGTGTGGGACAATGTAGCATTCCACCATTCACATGCAATCACAAACTGGTTTGCAGCCCATCCAAGAATGGTTTCCCTTTTCCTCCCTCCCTACTCACCTTTCCTCCCCCCTACTCACCTTTCCTCAACCCCATTGAGGAATTGTTTTCTGCCTGGAGGTGGAAAGTGTATGATCATCGGCCACATGACCAAATTACCCTCCTGGATGCAACGGATGCCGGCTGCAGAGACCTCTCAGCTGAAGACTGCCAGGGGTGGATAAGGCACGCCAAGCGTTTCTATCCAAGGTGCATAGCGAGAGACGACATAAGATGTTATGTGGACGAGAACATGTGGCCAAATGCTGAAGATCGTATAGATTAGATTATAGATTAGAACAGGACTGTGCATTTTTGTGTTTTTTCCCTTCTGTGCCTTTTTTTGTTGATCACTGGCAGCAATTTCATGTTGCTAATAAAGCTTTCACTGCAGCAATTCTGTCACTTACAATTTTTTTCCACTGTACATTCTATAAAGTAAAGATGACTCATTCCCTTTTAGATAGTATGTTGCCCTAAAAATGCACTTATTCGACACTCAATCAAAAAATGTAGAGTGGTTTACAGTAAAAGGAAACTAAATTCTAAAAAACAATGGATGTCATATTGTCTATTGTCTGCAGGTAGAACTGAAACATGAAAAGTAATGCAGTTTTTGTAATGCCATCAACTGTTAGTGTTTTGAAAGTCTTAAGTATAGGTAAACGCTTGTTAGCAATTGTAAAAAAAACTGTAAATACATGTGACTCATTGCGTAGGTACATGACCAAGCTGTGTGTTTGTGTGTGTGTGAGCGAGAGAGAGAGAGAGAGAGAGAGAGAGAGAGAGAGAGAGAGAGAGAGAGAGCGCGTGTGTGTGTGTGTGTGTGTGTGTGTGTGTGTGTGTGTGTGTGTGTGTGTGTGTGTGTGTGTGTGGATGTTGTTGTTAGTATGATGGAAATAGATAAACTGTAGAGATTTACAATAGAGATGTGTTCATGTTTTAGGCCTGTACTGTACCTACTGTATTAGTACCGCTCGTTTAGTTTTACGGTGTCTTCCAATACCCTGGTTATAAAGACAGAGTGGCTAGTGACCATCTGCTTTCTGTCAACATAATGGACACATTACTGACCATCAAGGCATGCCTTCATCTGGGTCTGTACATCGTCTCAGAGTAGGAGTGCTGATCTCGGGATCAGGTCCTCCCTGTCCATATAGTCATTGCGATCTAAAAGGCAAATCAGATTGACTTAATGCGTGCATACATTTTTACATATGGGTGGTCCCGGGGTCAAACCCACTATACTTGCGTTACAAGTGCCATGCTCTACCAAGTGAACTACAGAAGACCCAGTAATGTTGCTGTCACTATGGTGCTTGAATAGTACATAACACTGGCTCCATCTAGTGGTGCGATGGTGGCTCTACATCCGACAACTGAGTCTAGGGCACCAGCTGTTCGTCCTGCTTGTGATCAGCAGCCAAGCTACAGTATCCGTCTATATAAGCAGGCTTGAGGCCCACTGTAAGAACTACAAATCCTCTGGCATGTCAACAACATAGCTCAGGCAGTAGGAAGCTCTTTTCATCCATTTATATGCGGATGATACAGTCTTATACTCAGCTGGCCTCTCCCCGGGTTTTGTGTTAAATGCTCTACAACAAAGCTTTCTTAGTGTCCAACAAGATTTCTCTACCCTTATCTTTGTTCTGAACACCTCCAAAACAAAGGTCATGTGGTTTGGTAAGAAGAATGCCCCTCTCCCCGCAGGTGTGATTAATACCTCTAAGGGTTTACAGCTTGAGGTAGTCACCTCATACAAGTACTTGGGAGTATGGCTAGATGGTACACTGTCCTTCTCTCAGCACACATCAAAGCTGCAGGTTAAAGTTTAAATCTAGACTTGGTTTCCTCTATCGTAATCGCTCCTCTTTCATCACACCTGCTAAACTAACCCTGATTCAGATGACCATCCTACCCATGCTAGATTACGGAGACATCATTTATAGATCGGCAGGTAAGGGTGCTCTCGAGCGGCTAGATGTTCTTTAGCATTCGGCCATCAGATTTGCCACCAATGCTCCTTATAGGACACATCACTGCACTCTATACTCCTCTGTAAACTGGTCATCTCTGTATACCTGTTGCAAGACCCACTGGTTGATGTTTATTTATAAAACCCTCTTAGGCCTCACTCCCCCCTATCTGAGATATCTACTACAGCCCTCATCCTCCACATACAACACCCGTTCTGCCAGTTACATTCTGTTAAAGGTCCCCAAAGCACACACATCCCTGGGTCGCTCCTCTTTTCAGTTCGCTGCAGCTAGCGACTGGAACGAGCTGCAATAAACACTCAAACTGGACAGTTTTATCTCCATCTCTTCATTCAAAGACTCAATCATGGACACTCTTACTGACAGTTGCGACTGCTTTGTGTGATGTATTGTTATCTTTCTTGCCCTTTGTGCTGTTGTCTGTGCCCAATAATGTTTGTACCATGTTTTGTGTTGCTACCATGTTGTTGTCATGTTGTGTTGCTGCCATGCTATGTTGTTGTCTTAAGTCTTTCTTTATGTAGTGTTGTGTTGTCTCTCTTGTCATGATGTGTGTTTTGTCCTATATATATATATTTATTTTTTTTCCAATCCCAGCCCCCGCAGAAGGCCTCTTGGTAGGCCGCCATTGTAAATAAGAATTTGTTCTTAACTGACATGCCTAGTTAAATAAAAAATAAAATAAAAATGAAGCCATCCATTCTGAGAAAGCTGGGACATTCAGCGACAGAAAGTTCTGCTCTAGACTAGATAGAATGTTTCACCATTCCAGAATCCATAGGAATTGGGCTTCTAGAATTTCATCATTTGATATCTGATGTGATGATCAGAGACACATCTTTATTTATATCTAAATATATGGCTCTATTGATGATGAAATAGAGGAGCCGACATGCATTAAGGGTATAATTACAGTGCTGGTGAGCTGGTCAATTACATGTGATGACATTCATTGTATATCATGCCTGATATACTATATCTGGCCCTATATTTTTTTACATTTTTACATTTTTAGTCATTTAGCAGACGCTCTTATCCAGAGTGACTTACAGTAGTGAATGCATACATTTCATTTCATTTCATACATTCTTTTTCTGTGCTGTATATTGCAATACGTTTGACCCTGGCCCAAAGGTATGTATCTCCCGCTGAGTATTTGCTATTTAAACAGTTCAAGTTAAGGTTGAGCCTTGTGTCTTTTGAACACGGGGACTGCTTTGACTCACACAAGGAAGCTGCGGAGGTTTCCTTCTTCAGTTTATTGATTTATTGACATTGATTTTCTTTTTTTCACCATTAGTTTCTCTCGACAGACACCAATAGCATTTTCATAAAGTATATTTTTAGTTTAAAATTACATTTATAATATTTTACTCACATATGTATTTTATTGGTTCCTTTTTTTTTGTTATTGCAATAAACAAGAGTAGCCAGTATGAGTTGGGTATTGCTACAATTCGACATACAAACTCTTACTTGTCCCTTCTAACAATGAAATTCAAAAAAATGACTTTATTGGCAAGACACGGTTTCACCAAAGTGTCTCCATCTTTATCTTTCTCTGGATGTTTTCCAAATGGCACCCTATTCCCTATAAAGTGCACTACTTTTGACCAGGGCAGTACATAGTGAATAGGGTGCCATTTGGGCAGCATTCTCTGCCTCTGGTGATTAATAAGGATGGAATAAGGCTAAGAGCCTACACACAGCTACCAGGACACCTGCTCAGAAAATAGGTTCAACAGTTTGACTAATACATGAGGATGAACGTACCATTTGAGGTGACTACGATATGAACATATATGTGGATTTCTACTTCATGGATCTAACAGTGACAGAATCAAACACTTTGAACTGATCGATGGGTCATGGTTGTTAATAATGTGTGATGCTTTGTCAACCTTATATCAGGAAACAATCTATAACGTCTGTGCCTGCGTGGGCGGGTTAAGGTTTGTCTCCTCTATTGTGGTCGGCCACCCTGCCTGGGTTAAGGTTTGTCTCCTGTAACGTGATAGGCCACTTCTGTTCCAGCCATGGCTTCTCTGGTCTCTGATTGGTGGGGAGTGGGGAGAGCAGGTCTCAACACACACAATATTACACAGGGTGCATCTGAAATGGCACCCTATTCCCTATATAGTGCATTACTTTTGACCAGAGCGCTATGGGCTTAGTGTACCATTTGGGATGCAGCCATAATGATACACACCAACATGAACAAGAGCACTACTCCAAGTACACTTTTTAACTTCACACAAATGAAATCATCTCCACCAAGTCAAGATCAAGTTTAAGATCAGGATTAAGATCAAGTTAACCAAAAGAGCACATTGGTGGATAAACTGACTCAGTCAGCTCTTACATAATGGCATTGATATAATCATATATTCTGTCATATCAGGATTTATTACTCAATACTCAACCTTATTTCTCACACACGAAAATGAAACACAATGCAACAAAAACACAAAAAGTTCAAACTAAATGAAAAAATCTTGTCAGATCAACTTGCCAGGTTGCTACCTGGCATGTATGTACCGTTCCCCAAGCAGAGATGGGCTGCTTTCCAGTTATCTCTCTTTCACCCATCTCATATTAACAGCCCTTCCCTAAACTGCTTCTTTATTGTCCCTCTTCTGGCCCTGTCCCAAATCGACCTCTAGACCCTTCAACCTATGCACTTGAAAAAAATCTTAAGATGATTAGATACGCAATATGGTAGTAGCACAATCTGTCCGACTGATTGACTAGACGGCATTGTTGTGTCCAATCCGCTGAGATCGCTGCAAGTGCATAGTGTCTAGGGGTCCATTTAGTATTGGGCTTCTCTACTGTACACCTCTGCAGACCACCCCTCTCTGTGGACGAACATAAAAGGCCTATTATCAGGTACATTTCCCATTCATAGGACCAGGAGTTTTACACTGACTATGTGACTCGACCATGTGACCTGAACAGGACAAAATGCATTTAAGCACATCTAGGACCCAGAGTTCACTGTACATTACCCTGTAGTGTACAACACATTGTTTACGCTGAATAACAACAAGTTAACTCTTCGATCAAAGGTAAGACATTAGAACACATTGCTTCTCGCTGGAAGGGCAGTGTACATCTCCGTTTGGGTGGTGTTCATTAGGGCACTTTTTGCAACAGAAAACGAACGCAGGCGTTTCTTATTGGACGACTTCAGGTAGTATCACCCTGTTCAGCTCTGTTTCGGCTAGTTTTCCTCAGTTTTGTGGCCGTCGTGAACACGGCCCAGTGCTATAGCAGTGTTCAGCAGGGCAGGCTTCTCTTCGTCTAATTCTCAGTTCAGTTAGCCTACTGTAGGTGGACAGCACAGTCTCAGTCTCTGCATCCGGTATCTTACCAACTCCTAAATATTCCATCCTTCTCACTTCCACCCGTCTCCAACCATTCCCTACTAAATAGAATTTTTTTATTTTTTTATTTATTATTATTTGCACATCACTATAATTGTGTAGGTAACTATGAAAATGAACCAACCGTCCCAAAATACAACAGAACAAAACATTGATCACTCATGGTAAAATAATACACCTAGCATTGCATGGCTTTCCGTTTAAAGACAGGAAGGTGTGGATGTCAAAAATAAAGAGGGCTGGGCAGGGTTTCCCAGGCCTGTCCTAAATACACTATGTGTGACCTTGCTGTGCTAGTGCTCCGGGGTGGTTGTCACTTAAGTTCAGTGTCTTCTCTCTCTCTCTCTCTCTCGCTCCATCTCGCTGTGCCGCTCTCGCTCTTTGTCTCTCTCGGGGGATCTGGTAGAGATCGTTTGGGAGTTCGGGGTCCCCTTGTTGCCCTTATGTAGCCTTAAACCAACCCTCCGGGGGGGGGGGGGGGGGGGGTCGATCCAGTGATGCATAAGAGAAGACCCTGACCCTTCCAGATCCCAGAACTACAGGCCCCACACAGAGAGAAGGACAGAGAGACATACAGGGAGATACTCTACGTAGAGATACTGTACACTGGTCACACCACCAACACTGTATGGAGTTCATATGGGGGTGGGGTGGGGGTGGGGGGGGGGGGGTTGCATAGGTGGATGGAATCCGGAATCCTGTGCTTTATCGCAGATACACAAATCATTCTCTCCACACGCTCTCAGGGACACACACAAACGCACACAAGAACAGACTCTCATGTGGTTGTACTTTGAGGACTAAGACTCACATTGTGGTCTCAATGAGTAGTAGATGCTGCAATACCAGTTAAAGTATATGGCAAGGTTCCAGGTTACTGTGTTAAAGGGGCAGTATGAACCAATGCATGCCTCCTCTGCCCTAGCTCCTCTCTCTCTGTTCTCGCGCTCTCCTATCCGGTGGAGAGGTTTAGCTGTGATCGTTATAGTGGTTGACACACTCCCCCCCTCCCCCTGCAGCCATCTTTGTTGTTACAATCTATTTTCGAACGCCAGCGTGTCTCCGCCTCCTCCACTGTGCCCCTGGGTCCAGATATCCAGTGACCCACGCTGGTCGTCCTCTCACCTAGTCCTGCCACAAGTACCCTAAAGTCCTGTTCCCTTCTCCTCTCTTACCCCGCTCTCCTTTCTCTCCCCCATAATGCCCCTACACTCTGTCCCCATAGGAGAACCCTTTTTGGTTCGAGAGGAACTCTTTTGGGTTCCGTGTAGAACCCTCTGTGGAAAGTGTTCTACGTGCAACCAAAAAGGGTTATTCAAAGAGTCCTCCTACAGGGGCAGCCAAAGAACCCTTTTAGATTCTAGATAGCACCTTTTTTCACAAATCCCCTTACAGTCCTGTTCTCTTCTCCTCTGCCCCACCCCCACGCTTCACACATCAAGACGTGACCATCACAATCCTGTTGTCACCCACGGTAATACTCTAACAAGGACCTATAGGTCCACCAATAGGAAGAGAACCTAGGGGTCACCCACAATGAGGAACAAGGTTGCCCGTTTCGTTTGTGCCCCCGAGAGCGGGAGGAGAAATTTACAGTATTGTGGAATATTGCTATACTTATACATGGCTACACACGTTTATAATAGCGAAGAAGACCACTGAAAAGCAGCTAGCCTACTGTACTGGCATACTATAGTAACAATATTCTCTTGGTTTGGAGGTGCATAGGAGGAGGTGGAGGTGAATAGTACATTAAGTACACGTTAGACCAGAATGATGAGGAAACCATACATACTCGGAGTGTGGCCCAGCACACACTGCACTGGAATAGTTAGCTGCAGTGGAGGTGTGTGTGTGTGTGTGTGTGTGTGTGTGTGTGTGTGTGTGTGTGTGTGTGTGTGTGTGTGTGTGTGTGTGTGTGTGTGTGTGCGATCAGTCTCATCAGTTTGTTCTATGCAGTGATGGAGCTCACAGTGTGTGGGGGAGAGGGAGGTGGGGAGGTGAGAGATGAACAGGGGAGTCTATCCAATGCATACTGTGTATCACTCCTCCTATCGCTCTCTCTCCCTCTCTCTCCATCAGTCTATCACTCGCAGTCACAAGTCTATGAGATGGAGGGAGAGTTTCAGGTCAGAGTGCCCTCTTCCCTTTCTTTTCTACTCCTCTAGATGTTTTTTTACGTTTGATTTGTTCACCGATGATTTGTTTAACTTATCAATTGCTGTTTGTCATTTTATGTTGATTATTTCTTCACAGTGTGCTTTTGGAGTGGCTGCTCCTGACTGGCCGAGGTGGAGGGGGGTGGAGTCAGTAAGGAGAGAAGAGGATTGGCCCGTGGGAGGTACGCATGGGTCCGGGGGCGGGTCTTAGGATGGCGTGGCTGAGAGGCGGGCCCTGTAATAGGTGGTGGTGGTGGTGATGCGAGGGGTGGTGGACGGAAGACGCTGCGGCGCGAAGCTGAGCCAATTGGTGGTTTGAGGAAGCGGCGGCCGCCATCGCCGCGGCAACCGCCAGGGGACTGGGCAAGAGCCCAGCGCCCAAACATTTGGAGAGATCCTTAGAGAAGGTCAGAGAGGACTGTGGGGAGAGAGAGGCAGAGAGCGAGGGAGAAAGAGAGGGAGGGAGAGACGGATACAATGTTTAGTGGCAGAAGGTGAACACAAGGGATTCAGGGGAACAAATATAGAAATTCCATTTCAGTATGAACCTCTTATAACACAGAGGTTTCTAATCAAACTATGTTTCCAGCAAGCTACAAAATGGATCTTCAGCGCTTTGGTAAGGAATCTACTCAGAGGAGGCTCATGGGAGGAGCTGTAGGAGAATGGGCTCATTGTAATGGCTGGAATGGAATTAATGGAATGGAGGCAAACACGTTGTCTTTATTTGTTTGGTACCATTCAATTGATTCCATTCCAGCCATTACAATGAGCCTGTCCTCCTACATCTCCTCCCAGCAGCCTCCTCTGAATCTACTTTACCATTAAGTACTGACTACTCAGGAGACAGCCAAACCTCCTCTTGTTAATTAACAGTGTGCGTGTTTGAGATAGACAACACTGCAGTTTGAACTTTACACAATCACTGATCTACCAACCCCTTCGAGTCCCGATCAGGCTGATCCAGTCAAACGCGCTGATTGATAATCTGATCTAGCCCTGGCACGATAGTGGTCGTAGAGGTGAAAAGTTACCGTGAGGTCAGCTCCCCTGTGCTTCTTGTGTCGGCTGAGGAGTGGGTTGGGTTTCCCTGCCACTCCGTCCCGGTGCCTTCGACTAGATATGTGCTGCAGGGCGAGAGAGCGAGAGAGAAAGAGAGAGGGAGAGAGAGAGATTAGGAGAGAGAGAGAGAGAGAGAGAGAGAGAGAGAGAGAAAGACAGGGTGCAGTGTTAGACAGCAGCCAGACAGACAGACAGGTAGGGTTGAACTCTGACCTCTTGAATTCTCTAACAGCCGGTCCCAATCTACTCCTTAACTCCCTAACCCTTCAACGTTTGCCGATCTGAATAGGTATAATCAGGGTAATGGTGGAGCTTACAAGGAAGCGTTTAGCGAATTTGAACTGACTGAGCTCTGGACTAAGGAGCCTAACTGCAATATTTAAGGTACAAATGATAGGTAAACAAAACCAGTAGTCTCTAGTTAGTTGATTAAGAAAAAGATGCAGTATGATGTGCCCCCCTTTCCATCTCTCTCACCTGCTTGAGCTGCAGTTCGGAGTTGACCCGCACGTTGCAAATCTCACAGTGGAAGGTGCGTTCCTGAGTGTTGGGGTCCAGCGGCCCCCCTCCCAGCTCCCCCGGGAGTTTGGGGCCCAGTCGAGGGTACGCCTTAATGGGACCCAGCCCACTGCGAGCCTCCAGGATAGTTTTGTGTTTGGTACCTACACACACACACACACACACACACACACACACACACACACACACACACACACACACACACACACACGTATTATTTAATTGACTTAAAGAAAATGGTGTCTAACAATCCCACAAATGATTGCTAGAGCTCGTCACCCATGTATATCTAAAATCCTTCATACCACAGAACGGCATATGGTGATGGAGAATATGACAACGAGAGAGCCAGCCTAATGCACTCTCTGGAACGTCTCGTCATCATCGCTAACTCAGCACACGTTCAGTTAGTGGAATGGGACTGGGAGGTGTAGTGTAATATATTCGCCACTAGAGGGCCACAGTGATAAGGTAACGCTGTCGTCGACAGAAGGGTTAGTGACGGAAGTAACATAAGATGGTGTTTTTCAGGATCTCGGCATTGTTAGCGTTGACGTTGGCACCGAAACACGTCTTTAGATCTCTCTGTTCTCTTAGGGTAGCTAATTCAATGTTCTGGGTTAGGGTTAGCTTGACTGAGAGGTCATATGGGTGGCTGTAATAATGTCTTACAGGGGTCAACTGTCTAGAACAGCATCTATAAATTGAAGTCGACTCGTGCGTAGCCAGGTCAACTGCGTTTGGTCTTGAAAGAATGGAAGAGCTGCCTCTCATGAGCAGAAATATGAGTGTTCACATTTTTTGAATGGTTAGGATTACACAGACAGACAGCACTGACGACGTTGTGCCAGAATAGTTCCTATAATTAATTGCATGTTCTGCTCTTGGCTGAAAAATTCCAGTCATGTCCTACCCTCTGCCGCCCCTGCCCCTGCCTCCACTCCTTCCTCCCCCGCTGTCCTCCCCCCTCCTCTCCCAATCCCAAACCCCCAAGCAGTCTGGTTGCACTCTGTCTGACTGAGAGGTTTAAGTGTGTCCCAAATGGCACCCTATTCCCTATGGGCCCTGGTCAAAAGTAGAGCACTATATAACGGAAAGGATGCCATTTGGGGCGCAGGCTTAACTTGTTCTACCAAATCTTTGAGCTTTGAGAAGTGAGTTAGAGGTTACAGCAGGAGAACATGGGGAGTGGGGGAGGTCGGGGGGGGGGAGGAGCGATGACTGGAATGACTGATTTCACGTGTGGACAAAAATGTACACTTTTGTTGCTGCCTTTGTTCTATTCTGGGCCGACAATGGACGAACCCCCTCGGGGTGTTTTTCACTTGTGCTCTGCGAGTCGAGCTCGACTCATGTTTACAATTAACTAAAGCACTACGCAAATAGACAGGAGAAGTTTCTAAACATGAAAACAGACAAAAACACAGAAAGGAAACCATTGTATAAACGTATGATTACGGTTGAATACACATCCATCCATAACCTTGATCTCTCCTCTCTGTATGTAATGTCCGTCGCACCGCTAGCCACACAGTCTGTCTCTCTGTCTGTGCAACAAGTCTTTTTTATTTTGGACTCTGTAACGTTTGAGTATTATTTAGGGAAAGAGAGAATATTGCTTCCAGACTGTGTGTTGATTTGGGTTGTTATTCTGCCCAGATTGAACTGCAGCCACTGTCGCTGTCATACAAACACACGTCTGAGTGTCTACGTTTATCTCTGATTGTTTCATATCTGTAGCGTAAATGACCTTTGTGGGAGTTTGCATGTACGTACTTAATTAGTGCTTGAGTGCACATGCATACTGTAAGAAGAGATGAGAGGGAGCCCTCTGTTACACGATCAGCTAGCAATCTTATCTTATTCCTTCATCTCTGTGTCCTGCCCCTGGGGCTCAATCAAACATCTATTACAAAAAGCCTTCCGGAGGTTACTCTAATGATATCAGTGATTCTTTTTCCATTGGTGGACACTTAATCTACATTAAGCTGTTCATTGATGTGTATTATCATGTCTGGCTGGCTGGTAGTCCAAGGCTATTCTCATTCCCTTAACAACACTGCCTTACTGCTGTGGCGTGGTAATGGGGATATGTAGGGACTGGTGTGTGTGTGTGTGCGTGTGCGTGTGTGTGTGTGTGTGTGTGTGTGTGTGTGCGTGTGTGTGTGCGTGTGTGTGTGTGTGTGTGTGTGTGCGTGCCTGCGTGTGTGACATGAATCAGAACACAGAGGGAGTGAGGGCAAGTTAACTGCTTCCCCGGTTAAAAACAAAGCCACTGAGACTGAGTGGAAGGTTGAGGCCGAATGGAGTTGAGAGGAAACAAATACTATTTGAACCCAGGTCTGGCCTCATAACAGCTCTGTGGTTTTACAGGCTTAAAGAAACTCCTCCAGTGGTGGAGCATTAAGAGGGCCTCATCTACCAGCATTAACAGGACTTTCTCGGCTTCCTATTCAGGCTGAATGCCTGGGGCAACAGAGACCAGCTTTCTGCTGCATCCGCTTACAATATCACAAGGTACATCATGAATGTTTGAGTGGGAGACTCAATAACTTTATAGAATTATTATCAAGGCGTTATTTGTACTGTAACTGGGCCGTGTAGGCTACGCTGGCTGGGTGGTAGAGGACGTGTAGAAACAGGAAGGAAGAGAGGAGAAATATGCTACTCGGGGCATGTTGGATCAGACACTACAGTAAAACCATTTTGAGAAGGAAGCTGTGGTTGAAGAGGTTATGCTTAGCTGGAGTCTAGCACCTTTGATTTATTTGGTCATCAAGATACTTTTGTTATAGAAGCACCCTCATCTGTGTTTGAACTTGAAACTCTTACCCCGTTTGGGTTTTATTTTCCCTAAGTGCGGGATAAAATGAAAATGGTGGTGTTGATGAGGGTGACGCAGGCCAAGCAGATGGGTAGAGGAGAGCCGTTCTGAGTTTAAATCTTAGATTTTTTTCATCTGGCACTCCACACAGGCTAAATCTCAAGCTCTCAAAGTATTTGAAAGAAAACAAACACTATATTAGCCCAGGTCTGTTGGTAAGGAATTCGCCGTTAAGTACTGACTATTCAGAGGACTGTCCTCTACGAGATTAGTAACCTGAAGATGGTCACTATCCATACGTACATTTACGTACCTTTGTTGTGAGCCTCCAGCTGTGAAAGGGAGTTGACGGCTACTTTGCAGAGTGAGCAGTAGAGGAGTTTCTTAGCTTTGTCCTCTTCTGTCTCTGGGCCGGCCAGGGCCCCGGGAGCAACAGGGGCCACTGGACCACCACTCTGGTCTGGGTTGGTGGTGCCGAAAGCCAGGGGAGAGTCAGAGGATTGGGGGAGCAGAGGAGGAGGGGTGAGGGTGGGGGAGGTCAGCATGGGACACACAGAGGGGGCAAGGGGGGAGTCGGTGGTGGGAGAGGTAGAGAGGGGAGGCAGGGGGTGTAGGGGCCCAGGCAGGGCCAGCAGAGGTCCCCCATTAAACTGTGAAGGCAGAGGGCGCGGTTCGTCTATAAAGAGGAAACACAAGGGGAAATCATTGTCAAATAAAATGCAGTGTTAAAACAAAACAAAAATAGAGTAAAGCATGTAACTGAAACTATAACGTGTTTACAATAGACTTCGACGATGCGGTTCAAGTGTGTATGAGGTGAAGCAAATTCAAGTGTTTTCTTTTAACGTATAACCAAACACATCCCAACCCAAGCCAGAGGCCACTTCAACTACAACCCACTGGCTGGTTCAAAGATCACACAAACCCCATTTTATCTCACTAAAGTAAAGTATTCCAAAAGAAAAACACTGGCTTGCCATAGGGAAGTATTTTAGTATTCAGTACGACCTTATAATTGTGAACAGTTCTTTCCTTTTAATCTGTACTACAGCAATAACCCATAGGGAGGATTTGACCAAGCAGGCTGGGAACCCGGGACAGAACCAACTATGTATATATACTAGTATATAAACACATGGCATATACAATATATAGTGAATATATGAATATCTGGGGACAGAACAGAAACCAAAATGTTTGGTCTTCTGAGGTGTCTGAGTTTTCCTCTCCTCTCAGTGATGTGGATTGCTTCCCAAATGGCACCCTATTCACTTTCTAGTGCACTACTATTGGCCAGGGCCCGTAGGGCACTCACCCCTGGTCTCATCTTATTAAAATGGTTCGGAGGAAAGAAGAGGAGAAAGAAAAGGGAAACAGATACTCCCTTGGCAGTGGATGGATGTTTTTTCACCTGTTATTGTTGGCTGGGAATGAGACGGAGCAGGGGGAAAGTGGCACAAGTGTGTTTTGAAAAGGGGTTCCACGGAAAACATTGCAAACACAAAACACACAGACACACTCATGCTAGGGCACACATTATTCCTCCCACACACATACACACACTTTTTCTCTCTCTTTCTCCCACACATGTACAGCTAGTACACATGCTTCTGGCCAGCCACTCCCATGCTGCAATTCCTCTGGTATTCACCCGACAAGGCACTTGATGGTGTTCCATAAAGACCCCCTAACTTTGGGTGGGTGGGGTGCAATTCAGAGTTCTGCCCTCCGCCCCACAGGCCCCCCTCAGTTGGGGCACGGACGGGACAGAAAGCCCTGCGGGATTATCGGACTTAAAGGGGCTAGAGTGGACTATTTTTGGGAAGAACACAAATATTGACTTTAACTGCTCAATTTCCTTTTCAGGATTACTCATCCTCCTCCTCCTCAACAAGCTCTCACAGTCTCACTGTAGAATTAGACGCTTATCCACGTTTCTCCAAATGTTTTTTTTTGCCACCGAGGGTTGTTCCTGCTGCTCTGTTTAGTAGCCATCTTTGAATGGATTTCCGATGTCTTCAAATCAAAATCAAATCAAATTTTACTGTGTAGCGAAGTGCTTGTGTTCCTAGCTCCAACAATGCAGTAGTGTCTAACAATTCACAACAATACACACAAATCTAAAAGTAAAAGAATGGAATTAAGAAATATATAAATATTAGGACCAGCAATGTCGGAGTGGCATTGGACATGTCGGAGTGGCATTGGACATGTCGGAGTGGCATTGGACATGTCGGAGTGGCATTGGACATGTCGGAGTGGCATTGGACATGTCGGAGTGGCATTGGACATCAGGACATGGATAGACGTCCAATTTCGAAGTCAATCTTGAACAAAAAGCGTGGCTGCATCAAAGAGCTGGGTGATGGGTGTGTCAGGGGTGTGTGGGGCGATGGGTGAGTGGTGTTTACGGCTGGGAGGGGAGGGTTCACACCAAAAAAATTGAATAATACAAATAATGTTTTGTTGTCACATAAATAGGTGCAGTGAAATGTGTTGTTTTACAGGGTCAGCCATAGTAGTACTGCACCCCTGGAGCAAATGAGAGTTAAGTGCCTTGCTCAAGGGCACCTCGACCGATTTTTGACCTTGTCGGCTCGGGTATTAAAACTAGCGACCTTTGGATTACTGACTCAACGCTCTAACCGCTTGCAACATCAGAGCAGAGGAAGGAGAGAGGGTGTGATCGTAAAGCTAAACTTTACCCTCTAAGATTTGTCTAGAAAATGACAACACGTAAAACAAGCGCGTGCACACTCACACACATGGGCCTACACACATGGGCCTACACACATGGGCCTACACACATGGGCCTACACACATGGGCCTACACACAAGGGCCTACACACATGGGCCTACACACAAGCGCCTACACACATGGGCCTACACACATGTACATACACAGGCTCTTAAACACACTCCTTGCACCCTCTTCTGTCAGATCTCTCGCACGTACATACACACACACACACACCATCACAGTACGTCAGCACGCCGATGGAAGAGCGCTGGCCTCCGACCGTGCCTCATGGAATAGTATTGAAGTTAAACCCATAGCGTCCTGCATGTGGTTTATGTTAGGCTAAAGAGAGAAGGAGGGAGGAGGGGATGAGAGATCGTAATAGGGGATTTCATGATCCTCTATGGGCTGGAGGAGCGCTATGCTGTTAAGAACTTTCATTTCAATGCATCATTTCAATACGCTTCCTGCTTATTCACCACAGTCACTCCTACGGTTGGTTCCCCCCTGAAACTGAGTTCAACTCGGTCTCAGCGTTCGGTATGTTTTAGAATACATTCCCATTGATTTATGCAACCTAAATGTATATAATGCAACGGATTCCACTAGTGCTTTTAACATGAATGTCTTTGTTTATGCATTGTAATACCCATGTATTTGTGTCTTTGATTGCCCTTTGGGTATTGAATTTGATTCCTATGGTTTCCCCCCTCAAACTCAGCTCAGCTTTTCATGTTTCAAACATGTTTCGGCAGACATATCGCATTGATTCCCAGCCTCCAGAAAAAAGAATCGGATCCTCAATTGATCAGGCTTTTCCCAATTACAGATGAATAACTCCAATTACAGATGGATAACTCCAATTACAGATGGATAACTCCAATTACAGACGGATAACTCCAATTACAGACGGATAACTCCAATTACAGACGGATAACTCCAATTACAGACGGATAACTCCAATTACAGACGGATAACTCCAATTACAGATGGATAACTCCAATTACAGATGGATAACTCCAATTACAGACGGATAACTCCAATTACAGACGGATAACTTCAATTACAGACGGATAACTCCAATTACAGACGGATAACTTCAATTACAGACGGATAACTCCAATTACAGATGGATAACTCCAATTACAGATGGATAACTCCAATTACAGACGGATAACTCCAATTACAGACGGATAACTCCAATTACAGACGGATAACTTCAATTACAGACGGATAACTCCAATTACAGATGGATAACTCCAATTACAAACGGATAACTCCAATTACAGACGGATAACTCCAATTACAGACGGATAACTTCAATTACAGACGGATAACTCCAATTACAGACGGATAACTCCAATTACAGATGGATAACTCCAATTACAGATGGATAACTCCAATTACAGACGGATAACTCCAATTACAGACGGATAACTCCAATTACAGACGGATACCTCCAATTACAGATGGATAACTCCAATTACAGACGATAACTCCAATTACAGACGGATAACTCCAATTACAGATGGATAACTCCAATTACAGATGGATAACTCCAACCACATACACACGCACCCACATACACACACACCAACTACAAACTACAACCAGATGCTTTAAAGTTCTCCTTAGTATATTAATGCTGTTATTCAGCATGACGATTAAAGAGTGAGGAGGGTGTGGGCTAGACAGCTGAGACCAGGGGGGAAGATTAATCAGATAGGCATCCAATCTCCTCTGGTGCGTTAGAAGATACCAGACGTGAACCATCAATCCACCCTGTAGCTGGCTCTCTATATGGGAATACAGACAGGAATGGAAGAAAGAGAGGGAGTATTGGCCAATAGCTGGATAAAAGACAAGATAAGAAGTGATAGGGAAAGAGGAAGTAGGGCTAGAGATGGCTTATGTTAAGGGAAATAAAACATGTATATCTGCCTTGTTTTTTTCTTGTTTCAAAAAAAAAATGTAACCTTTGTTTAATGCGGAGGGAGAACCAAAGAGATGTGTTTTCAATAACATAGTAAAAGTTGCTCAAGGAGGACTACTGCCTCATCCAAAAATGCTTTTAAAACCATGTGTTAAACTAGCTCCATTGTCCTGGAAGGATAAAACAAATTAATAAATGTTCACTAACGATAACTTCGATACATATGAGCCAAAACACTAGACAAAAAGCATACCAATAGCACATTTGTTTTTCATATAATTAAATAAAGCATCAAATGTTAGTTACAAACTCAGAGAAAGTAGCTAATGAAATAAAACATTTGATCTCTTCGGTAGCTACAGTACACTGTTTGAACACATGAGCATAGTGCTGGCTAGTTATGGTACTGCCAGTAACCAGGTGGGTGTGCTGGGATAAGGTGTACCCCCTTCGAGTGGTCAGGTGTTATGTTCACAGGAGGCGATAAGGGACCTGTGTACAGGGTCAGAGGTCGGGTGTACCCCTTGTGTGTGGTTCCCCTCCAGCCCTCTCCTCCCTGGCTGTGTTACAGGAGTCCATGCTCAGAGTCCATGCCCCGACGAATTGAGGCTACTCTGAGGGCAAAAGGGAGTGAGGGAGGGTAGGGCTCCAATGCTTCCCACAATTGTGTCAAGTTGGCTGGATGTCCTTTGGGTGGTGGACCATTCTTGGTACACACGGCAGACTGTTGAGTATGGGGAGGAAGGTGCTCCTAATGCTTGGTATACTTTGTGTATATCATTCATTTATAAGTCCAAAAATGGATGTAGCAACTAAGGATTCTAGCGTTAATGATTAATGAACAGAGAAACCCAACACTGTTCTAACGAGCACTCAGTGTCATGTATAATGCAGCATGGTGCCTTCTCCTCTCCTCCTGGACTCCGTATTAACTATGACTCAGATACGCACGCAGGCTCCCAAGCGTCACTCTGCCTGGGTGGAAGGGCTGTCGACTTACACTAGCGAATACATATTTATGCTGTACGGTGTGGGTAAAAGTTATAGACTACAGTTCAACTCTTCCGATTTACAACCAACATCAGATTAGGATATTGCAGTGATTGGTAGCCGTCTATAGTTTATGTGAGTAGTGAATGAGATCCAGATCAACTTCCTGTTATTCAACGCTACTCTACAGTATGCATGCAGTAACTATAGCCCCCAAATGAAAGTAATCTCTTTAAATAAGCTTGGGTGTGTGGACTAAGCACACTTTAACCACACTGGGCGCAGCTTGGCGGGTGGCTTTACTAGGGCCCACATTAGAGAGGGCGGGAGGGGTGTCAGAGGAGGGTGAGGTGAAGAAGGAGGAGGAGAAGGAGGAGGTGGATGAGAAAGAGGAGAAGGAGCAAGAGGAGGAGGAAGAAGGAGGAGGAGAAAGATTGAGGAGGGGGAGAAGGAGAAGGAGGAGGTGGATGAGAAAGCGGAGTAGGAGCAGGAGGAGAAAAAGGAGGAGGAGGAGGACAAAGATTGAGGAGGGGGAGAAGAAGGAGGAAGGAGGAGGAGGATGAGAAGGAGGAAGAAGGAGGAGGAGGGCCACGGCTGCTCTCTCTTTATAAACAGCTAGCCTTGGCCTCTACTTATCCCTGTATAGTACAGGCCCAGCCAAACCCGTCTGCTCTCTTCCAAACCCCAGAGAGCTAAAGACCTTCTCTCTGGAGAACCACTGACCACAACTCAACCCCAGGCTTTTCCTTCACAGTCCCCCAAGGGCCAGTAACTGATCTCAGTACAGTACAGTAACAACAAGCCCACATAATCCATCTCACAAACAAATATCTCAACTGGAATGTCTATTATTAGCACACTTCCATGAAATTCTCAGAGAAGATATTCAACCTTCAATATATTATATATTTCAATAGAACACATTGCACATTCATTGATAACTGAGGTTCAATAGTCATATCTCAAAGTCCCAGTAGAGGAAACAGAACTGTAACGTCTGAAAATCAGACCAAACAAACAGACTTTACACAGTAAAACAATCTGCGTCGACCATCACACAGAACTGCACGGTAGTAGCCAAGTTCTGCTCAAGCATGGGAATTATTTTCCTCTCCTCTCACCCTCCCTGACCACAGCCCACAGTGTCTGTGCGTGTGTTTTCACACGAGTGCATGTGTGTGTATTTGTACGTGCCTATGTGTGTGTGTGTGTCTTTGCGTAGCATGTGTGTATGTTATCTTATGGACCCCACAAAGTGAACCACAGTGACCGCCCAGCCAGACCCACCCACCCATTCTCCATCCTCCAGACAGGGCCCCTCCAACTGCAACATACCCCAGCTGGGACCACAGCTGCTGGCCCTCACAGGCCCTGGATGTCCCCCTCCATGGAACTGATGTTGTGAAACTGGTATTGTGAGACTGCATCAAACACTGAGTGCACTGGGATACACACATGCACACACAATCGCAGCTAGGGAGAGAGAGAGAGAGACACACACACACACACACTCACTGACATTCAGGGAGATGGCTGGGCTTCCAGGGTCAAGAAAGAGTCTTGGATGGAAAAATGCATTCTTTCACATGTATCTGCTTTCACATTTAGATCATGGTAGGCTTGTTTTGGCTCTGCTTCCCTCTGGAATTCTCTCAGAGCCTCGTTAATTGAGGCTGGAGTGGAGTTGGACGCTGAAACCTCTGTGACTGCAAGGCTGTAGGCTATATAGACGGTCAGACTGGCCTCTTAAGACCTTGTTGCAGTATTGTTTGGTTTGGTTTTAGTCCCCTTTAGAGCTATGTGGTCAGTGGAAACCTAGCCACAAGAGAGAGAAATAAACACCCATTAGACCCCTTCAGAATGTCCAGTCCTTCCGTCATGACGCCATATGATGTCTCATGGTCCTAGTGGTGGGTTAAAGTCACAAGAGAGATATGAAAACACCCCTTGGGATGAAGAAAGGCAGCCACATCAGAATGTTAAGCCCATCACTCTCAATTAGGAGTTCTGATATGACTGGGCTGAGGGACGTGTCACTGAAGGACTGCAGGCTACAGATCACCCCGTGAGGCAGAGAGACGGCCAGTCTGCCCTCATAAACATGTTTCACTGTTGTGGCGACCCAGACTGTTGGCTGAGATATTTCATTTTCACATTGTCCTTTCAAGTATGGTGGAATGTGTACGCAGGCCAGTCCAGTACAGCTCAGTTTGGCTCGGCTCCGTTTGACTCAGTAGCGTGGAAACAAAGCCACACGAAAGATATGAAACAAGCTAAGGAAGAAGAAAGGCAGAGCCCTTCAGTTAGGAGTTATAACACCGTATGATGCCTGTTGGTCCCTGTCCTTTATCAGTTTCTATGTTATTGTTTCAGCTTTGTTTGATGACCCCTTCTCTGTGTTTCCCTGGGGAAATAATGGTCAGTACAACCTTTTTCAAATGCCAACACCAGATTCAGAATATGCCCCAGTTATTTAATTACGAAGTGTTTGATTCAGGGAGGGACGGAGATGGACAGAGTGAGGGAATGGAAAGTCCCGGGTGGAGAGAGAGAGATGGGCAGAGACTGAGGCCGAAAGAGAGAGAGGAGTATTTACATTTGAGTCATTTAGCAGACGCTCTTATCCAGTGAGACTTACGGTAGTGACTGCATACACTTCATACTTCTTTCCCCCTCTGTACTGGTCCCCCGTGGGAATCAAACCCACAGCCCTGGCATTGCAGGCAACATGGTCTACCAACTGAGCAACTCGGGACCAGAGAGTATGGCAGAGACTGAGGCAGAAAGAGAGAGCGAGAGTGAGAAAGACAGGCAGAAAGAGAGCGAGAGACTGGCTTCCCAGCGACAGAGAGCGAGAGAAGGAGAGGAAGAGAAAAACAGCAACACCCTCCACCTTGCCCTCTATCCCTAACAACCAACCTGTCACTCCAATAATCTGACAACAACACTGAATTACATTAGATTAGACTGATTAAACTGATGTCAGCTGTGATCTTTCCATACCAATAGATGTCGTCCGACAGCTTAGCCGTCTCTCTCGCGCGCTCTCTCCCTCCCTCCCTTAGCACCCTCTACCTCCTCCCAGACCCCACAGTTTATTTTGACTGTGTGACAAATCACACTCTAATACCTAATAAAACACGGCCCATAACTATAAACACACCGAAGGGGGTCCGAATTAAAGAGGCCAAGAAAAGCTGCCACGTTATGGTGCCGTTGCGCGAACTGCAAATTCACCGGTTTGTTTCTCTGAGGTCAAGCTTTAAATAGGTAGCCCGGTCCCAGATATCTTTGTGCCGTCTTGCCAATACCCCACGTGAAATTGACAATGACCAATGGATTGACATAGGAGTTGCCAAGTCAGCACAAACAGATCTGGGACCAGGCTACTTAACAGGACACGCATTGTAGAAGCCTTTCATTGTTTTGAAGGCAACATAGCATTAGTAGTGTAATACATTCCTTTAAAGAACTCAAAGAACTCAGACCGTCATTTCAGGTCCAACAATACACGCTGCTGTTGTCCTCAGATCGACCTGCTGGCTGGCAGGAGAGGTTTTCCACAATGTGTTACTCGTGTGTCTCTGCTCAAAAGGCCATATTCAAATTCGGATAAAAAATGAGTCCTTCCTTTTTCCTTTCATTGAAGTATTCACTGACAGTGTTTGGGATTAAGGGTTTCCACCATACAGCTTTCACCAATTCTGTCATGTCCGATCACAAGATCAGTTGTTAGCCTACTTCAATGAAGGGAGGAAGGAAGGATGCATTTGTAAAGTATTTTAACTTGGAGCTAGGTTCTGCAAGAATTTATAACCAGATATAGCTCCCCTTTCTAAGTCCTTGGTCTCTACTTGCAGCTGAGATTTTGGTCCAGCATTTATCTGTGTGTTTGTCATCTCAGGGTTAGGGAGACAGCAGTGACAGAGTAACTATGTATTTCTAAGGTATTTGAAAAAGGAGTTAGTCTCTGCATGGAGTTAGAGACAAAAAAAATCCCCCAAAAGTCCTTAGTGAGTTTCTGCTTCTCTGTCTGTTTTTGGTCCAGCTTCTCTCTGTGTGTTGGTCATTTTGTCATTGTCATCTCAGGGTCAGCTGGACAACAGTGACAGAGGAGATCTGGGCCTAAACAGAGTCTGTGGTGCTTTGCTGATGCTGTGCTGTGCTGGTGGGAATGTGGGAGAAGCAGACTCTAGCCATCAATTAAGGTCAGAGTTCGACCCGACCACACAGAAAGAGGAGCCATGAAGGACCAGAACAACATACTTCAAGGCCTATGTGATTGTTATTCCTCCATATCTGTGGAGAGCTATTCATATCTCCCTCAGCCCTCAGTGGTCAGTTAATTTCCCTATGGATTGATAAGACTAACTATAGTAAAACATGGATGTAGTAGAATGGCGCTGGAGGGAATAGTAACCGTTTTTACGGGTTCCGGACCAATTGTGCTGTATTGTGTTTTTTTTAGCTGATCTTAACTTTTTTTGTACATCATGTTTTAATCAAATCAAATGTATTTATAAAGCTATTTTTTAAAGCTACCTCATGAAAAGCTGTAGACCACACTATTTACCAAGAGAGTTTTCATCTATATTTTGCGTAGCTGTCTATTTACCACCACAAACCGATGCTGGCACTAAGACTGCACTCAACGAGCTGTATAAGGCCATAAGCAAACAACAAAATGCTCCGAGTGGCAGGTGATTTTAATGCAGTCTTACATCATTTCTACTAACAAGCCACCTGTGCAACTAGATGCGAAAAAACTTTCGATCACCTTTACTCTCCCTCACCCTCCATTTGGCAAATCTGACCCTAACTCTATCATCCTGATTCCTGCTTACAAAAAAAACATATATTTTTTAATCAAAATGTGTTTTTTGGCAGAAATGCCTTATCGAACATGTGAAATTTCATGTGCCTTAATAACAAACTTGTATGCTGTAAATACAAATAAAATTGTTAAATTATTTGCGTAGTTGGTCAAGCCACAGAAAAAGATTGCAACCTTTCCGCTAGCTATGATTGGCTGAGATAATGAGTGGGCTGGACATGCCGAGAGATGAGCTTGGATTGGTCTGCATTAAAGCACGCTTCTGTCTATTTGAGCTAGTCAGTATGTCTAGGTTAACCTGTCTAACGCGGCTTTCTATAAAATGTATCGAGTAGTAAAACTGCATAAACCTAATGTCAAGTTAAAGTGTACTGTTAGCTAGCTAATGCTAGCTGACTGGCTTGCTAGCTAACGTTACATGCATGCTCTCCACTTTCTGGTGAACCGAGTTTTGAAATCAGTGGAGCTCGAGTATGAAAGCTCAGGAGATGATTTTAATTTTGATTTTAATTTTGATAATAATAATTTTAATAATAATAATTTTGACAGAAAGTTGTTTCATTTGAAGTTAAAGTGTATTGTGTACTGTACTGTTCGCTAGCTAATGTTACGTGTATGATCTTATAATTCGTATCTCTTAGCCACTAGTTATAGCCTAATGTTAGCTAGCTAACATTGAACCTGGTTGGTTAGCTACCTGCAGATTCATGCAGGGTAGAAACGTCAAGAGTTGGGATTATGTTCATTGTTTACCTAGCTAGCTAACTACATGTCTTAACAAAAGACTTTCATTTAAGTGTGCCAGAGCGCAGAATAACTGATGAATTTACGAACGCTCAACACCCGTTGAATATGTCCAGTGTCAGTAAACGTCAGCAAAAAATTGTCATTAAATGGTTTTCAGCAGCAAAGTTACAGTCACCAACGCTCTGGATAACATGAAAACAGCCTAACCAGCTCTGCTAGGGCGAGTAAAATGGTCAAAGTGGGGTGTTCTGTCATTATGTGTCTGGAACTAGCTTTAATTAAGAGGTTTGAACAAGGTAATTCAGTTAAGAACAAATTCTTATTTACAATGACAGCCTAGTGGGTTAACTGCCTTGTTCAGGGGCAGAACGAGAGATTTATACCTTGTCAGCTCAGGGATTTCATCTAGCAACCTTTCGGTTACTGGCCCAATGCTCTCACCACTAGGCTACCTGCTACCCCATTCTGTTAGTACAGAATGCTCAGATTAACCCTTAAAGAGATGGGTGGGGCTAAAGCTTAAGAGGGTGTGAACGATGCTGAATGGGTTTAGACAAAGAAGGCCTCTCCAGTAGTAGTACCAAAACATTCAAAGGCCATTTTCTCAAAAGAGAGTTTACAAGTTCAACTTTCAAAGCAAAATTACTTTCCCATTGTTCCTCAACTGTAGTGTATGATATACCATTTTGAGTCTCTACTTTTATCCAAAAATGTAAAAAACACTATTCCAAATTTTTCTACATAAGGTCACAATTAATAAGTACATCAACGACGTGGCCCACACAGTAACCTTTCGTACAAATCCCAACCAGAAGCCATGGATTACAGGCAACATCCGCACTTAACTAGAGCTGCCACTTTCAAGGAGCGGGACACTAATCCGGATGCTTATAAGAAATCGCGCTATGCCCTCCGACGAACCATCAAACAGGCAAAGCATCAATACAGGACTAAGATTGAATTCTACTACACCGGCTCTGATGCTTGTCGGATGTAGCAAGGCTTGCAAACTATTACGGATTACAAAGGGAAACCCAGACACGAGCTGCCCGGTGGCGCAAGCTTACCAGACGAGCTAAATGCCTCTTATGCTCCCATCAAGGCAAGCAACACTGAACCATGCATAAGAGCACCAGCTGTTCCGGACGATTGTGTGATCACGCTTTCCATGGCCAATGTGAGTAAGACCTTTAAACAGGTTAACATTCATAAGGCCGCAGGGCCAGACGGATCACTAGGACAAATACTCAGTGCATGCGGTGACCAGCTGGCAAGTGTCTTCACTGACATTTTCAACCTCTCCCTGACCCAGTCTGTAATACCTACATGTTTCAAGCAGACCACCATAGTCCCTGTGCTCAATAACACCAAGGTAACCTGTCTAAATGACTATTGCCCCGTAGCACTCACATCTGTAGCCATGAAATGCTTTGAAAGGCTGGTCATATCAACGCCACCATCCCAGACACCCAAGACCCACTCCAATTCGCATACCGCCCCGACAGATCCACAGATGACGCCATCTCTATTGCACTCCACACTTCCCTTTCCCACCTGGACAAAAGGAACACCTCCATGAGAATGCTGTTCATTGACTACAGCTCAGCGTTCAACGTCATAGTGCCCCCCCAAGCTTACCACTAAGCTTTGGACCCGGGGACTAAACATCTCCTTCTCTCCTTCTGCAACTGGATCCTAGACTTCCTGACGGGCCGCACCCAGGTGGTGAGGGTAGGCAACAACAAATCTGCCGCGTTGACCATCAACACGGGGGGCCCTCAGGGGTGCGTGCTTAGTCCCATCCGGTACTCCCTGTTTACCTTCAACTGTGTGGCCGTGCATGACTCCAACACCATCATTAAGTTTGCAGACGACACAAAGGTGGTAGGCCTGATCACTGACGAGGATGAGACAGCCTATAGGGAGGAGGTCAAAGACCTGGCAGTGTGTTGCCAGTACAACAACCTCTCCCTCAATGTCAGCAAGACAAATTTAGCTGATCTTGGACTACAGGAAATGGAGGGCCAAACAAACCCCCATTCACATCGACGCAAGCGGTACCAGAGTGCCAAGTCTGGGACCTAAAGGATTCTGAAAGCTTCTACCCCCAAGCCATAAGACTGCTGAACAGGTAATCAAATGGCTACCCTGACTATTTGCATTGACCCCATTTTTATTTGCACTGACTCTCTTGCACCGGCTCTATGCACACTCACTGAACTTTACCCACACACTCACACATATTACACTGACACTCCAATACACACACACACACGCACACACACACACACACACACATAGACACATAGACACACAGACACACTCTTTCACGCTCTTCACATATGCTGCTGCTACTCTGTTTATTATCTATCCTCATTTTTACCCCTACCTACATGTGCATATTACCTCAATTACCTCTACTACCTCGTACGCCTGCACATTGACTCAGTACCAGTACTCTTTGTATATAGCCTCGTTACTGTTATTTTATTGTGTTACTATTCCCTTCTTTTATTTAGCAATTGTTTCTTACTTTTTAAAAGTAAGCATAAACGGTAAAGTCTACACCGGTTGTATTCGGCGCATGTGACAAATACAATTTGTTTCGATGTCTTAACTTTACTTTCAACAGCATTTACTTGCCATCAACCCTGTTATAATGTCGGTCACCCATAAATGTTTCCACTGTACTGGTGTGCGGTGATGATGGAACTATGCAGGGTATAGTTGGTATACACCCAACACCCTGTATTGAGAGCTGGTATTGGCAATATACTGTTACTGTACAGTCTCTCTCCACCATGGTCTTACCTGCATTGCAGGGGTCGCTGATGTCCGAGGTGGCTGTATGGGGTCCACCGGGGTCGGACGGGGAGAGGGGGACAGGTGGGGCCGGCTTGTCACCCTCCTGGGGGCGACTCTTGGAGGTCTCGATGCCTTTGACTCTCCGGGCGTGGCGGTTGCCTTTGTAGTGGGCTTCTGCCTGGCTCTGTGTAGAGATGGAGAGATGGAGAATAGGATTTAGGCTAACGAAAACAACGGGTGAATAAAACATTGGATGGATACAAATTGACTGGAAAACAGAGGCCCGAAACACCATACACACCAGCCAATGATTGCGGTGCCCACAATGACGCAGTTTGATATAGTATACCTGCCATTGTGCGCCTGGGTACATTGATACACATGCGCGAATCCAGGAGTGATAAACGCACACACACAGACACACACAGTTTCGGTGTCTGGTATGTTATTCAATCTGCACCGGGGATAGGAGACAGGAGGCAGGCTGCAAAATGGCATGCATAGAGGACACAGCAGAGTGTAACAGGTGATCTGATCACTGATACTCTAGGCAGTAATGATCTAGGCTGTGGAGGCAGGAGTTTTACCTGATCAAGGAAAACTTCCTGGTCCCCCCCTCTCCTTCCCCCTCCCCCGAGGCTCCACTCATGTCATTATCCCAGACAGACATGATGAGAGAGATGCCTGCAGTAAGAGGGGGGTGGGGGGGGGGGTTGCAATGCAGGTCAGGGCCATCTTGTCTGCCTATGGCCCCATAAGCCCACCCCCACACACACCTCACCCTTGGACCTCCTCATCTGACTGTGTAAATGATCAGTGGGGAAGCCGGCATTCATCTATCCTTCTACTCCTACAGAGCAAAACCTAACACCAGAATACTAAGGCTGCCTACAGCTTCTCCAGTAGGCCTAGACAAACTCGGATAGAAATGCATATCTCTCTAAATACGCGTGCTACTGGGCAGTGGGTATCTATACCCTTTGTGGCGGTGGTGGGAACTGGAAGGTGCTGGTGGATGGAAGGCAGGTTTTGTAAAAGGCTGGGGAATGTCCTGCAGTCCGACAGAGAGAAACACAATCCACGTGTCCATTACAGTAGCACTGTTCTGATTAATTCCCTGTTGAAAGGAGTGCTCCTGGTAATGTGTTGGTTCAGGGGTAAACAACAGAGGGAGCCATCCATTAAAAGGACGGGACTGGAGTAGGGGACATTGCAGACAGAGACAGCCCCTGTCCTTTTGCAAGACTCTCCATCCACCCCTCACTTCTCACCACCAAACGCTTTAGATACTGTTTGCCACTAGTTTGAGAATTATGTACAGCTATACGTCTGTCTCAGCTCAGTGTGTTGATTGGCCAATTGGTCTCTGTCTGTCTGTATTAGTGTGGTTGTTTGGATGGACAGATTGACCTCTGCCTGGCTAGGTCTTGAGACACCTAGGAGCTGTCGCCCATGGTCTACTTCCTCATGATGGCCTGCTGCTGCAGCAGTGCTGTGCTTTACACAAATACACACACACACACACACACACACACACACACACACACACACACACACACACACACACACACACACACACACACACACACACACACACACACACACACACATTGCCCCTCCGCTGTGCGCTGTGAGCACTTCAAACAGATCATCTGGCAGCTAGCAGGATGAAAAAGGCCTGCCCAAAGCCTCTGGAATGTTGATGTGTGTGTGTGCGTGTGTGTGTGTGCATGTGTGTGTGTGTGTGTGCGTGCATACATTGGCCGGGCGAATAATTATTGTATCAAGATGATGATGATGATGATTATTAAGGCTTATAAAACAGGGCTGGAGAGACGCTGACAGCTGCAACAGACAGGCGATGACAGGGATAGAGAAATCAAATGGCACAGCACACCACACCACCGGCTAACTAGGGGCTCAGGGCAGGGGCTCAGTTATACTGGTTCGGCAGGGTAGGAGAGGAGGTGTGAGGATAGGAGGAGGACGGGAGGTGAGAGAGGAAAGGAGCAGAGAGAGGGGGCCTTGACTGAGGCATTGTTGGACAGAAGGAGGGATGGTAGGCTGGGATGGCTGAGGATAGACAGGCTTGACATTGGAGGAGGTGAGAGAGCAAAGAGACGGCCTTGGCTGGATGGCTGGCCCGGACGGGGTGGGGAGATGAGAAGGGGGGAGAGGGAAAGAGGACCTAGGCTGGAGCTCCTGTGGTTTGGATGGCAATAGTCTGTGGTCAAGGCATCAGGCTCCCGAGTGGCGCAGCGGTCTAAGGCGTCACTACAGACCCTGGTTTGATTCCGGGCTGTATTACAACCGGCCGTGATCGGGAGTCCCATAGGGCAGTGCACAATTGGCCCAGAATCATCCGCCTTAGGGGAGGGTTTGGCCGGGGTACGCCGTCATTGTAAATAATAGGTACACTACCAGTCAAAAGTATTAGAACACCAACTCATTCAAGGGTTTTTCTTTATATTTACTATTTTCTACATTGTAGAATAACAGTGAAGACATTAAAAATATGAAATAACACATATGGAATCATGTCGTAACCAAAAAAAGTGTTCAACAAATCAAAATATATTTTATATTTGAGATAATTCAAAGTAGCCACCCTTTGCCTTGATGACAGCTTTGCACACTCTTGGCATTCCCTGCTGGGTCCGTTGACATGACAATGACATAGGTGTTGCAAGACAGCACAAAAAGATCTGGGACTCAGGCTAGGCCGGATGTTTCTAGCACTATCCCCTGTGGTCAGGGCGTAGGGAGGCCCAGGCACCAGGCAGTATGGTCGATGTCTCTTTAAGCCGAGAGCTGTAATTGCCGATGACAGTCTGCCCTACCCTGAGAGCGTATATAGCAGGTCCCTGTAACTGTAAACGTCCTGGGGTCTTAAGGAGGCTAAAGCCGTTCAGAGTGTGTCGGTATCAGAAGGAGAAGCCATTAAGGAGGAGCGATACAACAGGACACACACAAACACACAATGATGGAGGCTTTCTGATTAACCTCTACTTCCAAAGTTTGGGATCACCAGCCAAGACCCAGGCGCTCATATGTTTCTGGATGGAAAGACAGCGGAAAGATAGAGGGGGGTGGAAGACAGCACAGAGAGAGGGGGATGGGGGGGTTGGCAGAGGTTATGGGAGAAGATAATGGCTGGCCAGAGAGACGGAGGACAAGAAGAAGAACAATGCAGGAGGAAAGGAAGAAAGAGCAAGAACGAGAGACAGAAAGAAAGAGGAGAGCAACACAGGAGAAAAACAGACTGAAAAGGACTGCATGTCTTATCGAGAGGTCAGATAGAAGCAACATGTGATATGGAGAGAAGTGATTGTAATCAGCATATTGAGGGTACATGTGCTGCAAAGCCTGGATACTGAGAGAAGAGCTGTGGCACAAGGACACACATTGCAGTGCAGCAGCAGCTCCAGATGAGCATAGAGAGGAGAGAGGAGGGGCCGGACCAGCTGGGTCATGCGGCAGCACTGAGTGACGTTGACCAATGCAGCGTAAAACCGGCCTGTGACATCACTCCTGTCCTGAAGCAACTCACAGCAAGGTTATTCCTCCCATCGCCGTCAACCCCACACACAGGCAGGGCGAGAGATACTGGGGGCTGGCGACACATACACCATACACACCGATCGGGGACACTGGAGGATGATGCCACATCATCCCCCTCTCCACTTCTCTACCCTCTCTCACCCATCTCTCCACTTCTCTACCCTCTCTCACCCATCTCTCCACATCTCTACCCTCTCTCACCCATCTCTCCACTTCTCTACCCTCTCTCACCCATCTCTCCACATCTCTACCCTCTCTCACCCATCTCTCCACATCTCTACCCTCTCTCACCCATCTCTCCACATCTCTACCCTCTCTCACCCATCTCTCCACATCTCTACCCTCTCTCACCCATCTCTCCACATCTCTACCCTCTCTCACCCATCTCTCCACATCTCTACCCTCTCTCACTCATCTCTCCACCTCTCTACCCTCTCTCACCCATCTCTCCACATCTCTACCCTCTCTCACCCATCTCTCCACATCTCTACCCTCTCTCACCCATCTCTCCACATCTCTACCCTCTCTCACCCATCTCTGCACATCTCTACCCTCTCTCACCCATCTCTCCACATCTCTACCCTCTCTCACCCATCTCTCCACATCTCTACCCTCTCTCACCCATCTCTCCACATCTCTACCCTCTCTCACCCATCTCTCCACATCTCTACCCTCTCTCACCCATCTCTCCACTTCTCTACCCTCTCTCACCCATCTCTCCACATCTCTACCCTCTCTCCACATCTCTACCCTCTCTCACCCATCTCTCCACATCTCTACCCTCTCTCACCCATCTCTCCACATCTCTACCCTCTCTCACCCATCTCTCCACCTTTCTACCCTCTCTCACCCATCTCTCCACATCTCTACCCTCTCTCACCCATCTCTCCACATCTCTACCCTCTCTCCACATCTCTACCCTCTCTCACCCATCTCTCCACATCTCTACCCTCTCTCACCCATCTCTCCACATCTCTACCCTCTCTCACCCATCTCTCCCATCTCTACCCTCTCTCACCCATCTCTCCACATCTCTACCCTCTCTCACCCATCTCTCCCATCTCTACCCTCTCTCACCCATCTCTCCACATCTCTACCCTCTCTCACCCATATCTCCACATCTCTACCCTCTCTCCACTTCTCTACCCTCTCTCACCCATCTCTCCACTTCTCTACCCTCTCTCACCCATCTCTCCACATCTCTACCCTCTCTCCACTTCTCTACCCTCTCTCACCCATCTCTCCACATCTCTACCCTCTCTCACCCATCTCTCCACATCTCTACCCTCTCTCCACATCTCTCCACCTCTCTACCCGCTCTCACCCATCTCTCCACTTCTCTACCCTCTCTCACCCATCTCTCCACATCTCTACCCTCTCTCACCCATCTCTCCACCTCTCTACCCTCTTACCCATCTCTCCACCTCTCTACCCGCTCTCACCCATCTCTCCACTTCTCTACCCTCTCTCACCCATCTCTCCACATCTCTACCCTCTCTCACCCATCTCTCCACATCTCTACCCTCTCTCCACATCTCTACCCTCTCTCCACATCTCTACCCTCTCTCACCCATCTCTCCACATCTCTACCCTCTCTCACCCATCTCTCTCCACATCTCTACCCTCTCTTCACATCTCTACCCTCTCTCACCCATCTCTCCACCTCTCTACCCTCTCTCCACATCTCTACCCGCTCTCTACATCTCTACCCTCTCTCACCCATCTCTCCACATCTCTACCCTCTCTCACCCATCTCTCCACATCTCTACCCTCTCTTACCCATCTCTCCACCTCTCTACCCTCTTACCCATCTCTCCACCTCTCTACCCGCTCTCACCCATCTCTCCACTTCTCTACCCTCTCTCACCCATCTCTCCACATCTCTACCCTCTCTCACCCATCTCTCCACATCTCTACCCTCTCTCACCCATCTCTCCACTTCTCTACCCTCTCTCACCCATCTCTCCACATCTCTACCCTCTCTCATCCATCTCTCCACATCTCTACCCTCTCTCCACATCTCTACCCTCTCTCCACATCTCTACCCTCTCTCACCCATCTCTCCACATCTCTACCCTCTCTCACCCATCTCTCTCCACATCTCTACCCTCTCTTCACATCTCTACCCTCTCTCACCCATCTCTCCACCTCTCTACCCTCTCTCCACGTCTCTACCCTCTCTCTACATCTCTACCCTCTCTCACCCATCTCTCCACCTCTCTACCTGCTCTCACCCATCTCACCACCTCTCTACCCGCTCTTACCCATCTCTCCACCGCTCTACCCGCTCTTACCCATCTCTCCACCTCTCTACCCGCTCTTACCCATCTCTCCACCTCTCTACCCTCTTACCCATCTCTCCACATCTCTACCCACTCTTACCCATCTCTCCACCTCTCTACCCGCTCTTACCCATCTCTCCACCTCTCTACCCGCTCTTACCCATCTCTCCACCTCTCTACCCGCTCTTACCCATCTCTCCACCTCTCTACCCGCTCTTACCCATCTCTCCACCTCTCTGCCCCTTTAATCAGAGTGCAACAGGGCTGTCACAGACCATGGCATAACCCTGGCCCTTGACGAATGCATCTTATGATAAGTAGTGGCAGCCAATTTCAGGCTTTCCGCACTGTAAATAACAGAGAGAGCAAGAGAGAGAAAGAGACCGAGAGAGAGAGAGAGAGAGAGAGAGAGAGAGAGAGAGAAAGAGATTGAGAAAGATGGGAAAAGAGCAAGACCACGAGAGACCGAGAAAGAATGACAGACAGTCAGAGAGGAATATGAATGCAGCAATGAAGCATGAAATCGCTTGACTGACTTGAGCACAGATGGGATGGGGGGGGATGGGATAAGCTTTTGAAGAACTACTATATCTGCTGATGGTATGGTGATATGGTCAGAGGCCACTTGTTTCTCTGGGCTGCACCAGGCAGACGTTTCTCTGATTAAAAGAGAGGCTTTATCGTAAAGATAAACACTGATATGAGAACTGTTAGTGTCCTCTAGAATATTAACTTCCATACTGTACTATGTTGTTGGAAAAAGCTTTGGTGAAAGCACAGTCCTTTCCTATTTTCCATAGCGTAATGTAGTGTGCAGTAAGGCCTTTCACCTGCTTGGAATAAAAATGTGTGTTAGCTGTGACAGTAAGAGAGGATTGCAACAGAAATCCCTAATCGTGACACGCACACGCGCACACAGCACTGCAGGGAGAAACACATACATGGATGCATGTGTGAACGCACGTACGCACACACGCAAAACACAGCGAGGCAGCTACTGGTCCTGCTGGGAGTCGGGGTTCATAGATGGCCCGACAACGCTAGTGTACTTAGCTTTTTATTGGACGGTATGTGTAAATATTTACCAGCATGTTTATGTGTCAGACCTGTTTGGCTGAGAGGTCACATACTAGGCTATAAACAGTAAGCTTATACCCTGCAAGTCCCTGGTCGCTGGCATTTATGTTGAAGACATCCGACCTGGGTTCAAATGCTATTTGAAATCATTTCAAGTACTTTAGCTGTGCTTTATTGAGCTTGCCGGGCGTAATGGGACGAAAAAGAACAATCCCAGACGTGAGAACCTCACCCACTTGGCAGTCCAGGCAGGCTCAAACAAAAGCTCAACATAGTTGAAAGATTTCAAATCCTATTTGAATCCAGGTCTGAGACATGCACTTCACTTACTACACTGCATACCTATGCAACGATCACATTTTGTCCATGAAATCATGTCTCATTTCAGATATGGGAGTAATAAATTAAAGAAATCATGAAGACAGGTAGATTAGCTTGAATAAAAATATCCATCACTTACCATATGAACAACACCGCCTAACAGTTTAATAGCCAGGGTCAAGTTTCCAACGGAATAACAGACATAAACATCCCCTTACTCAGCTGTTTCCTGTGGCGTAGTAGTCTAAGCCATGACTGTGTTCACTTTTACTATGTAACTTATGTGGGATCTCTGTGGGAATTGAACCCACAACCTTGGCATTGCCAGTGCCACGCGATTACCAACAGAGCCACGCAAGATTTAAAGTTTCCTACAGTGGCCTATGGAGGGCTTTACCTCTGCTCAATGCAGCCTAGAAGAGTACAGCTCCACCGCCACAGAAACCACAAGCAGGCCATGATTGTAGGCCTGCTCAGTAAAAATACAAATGGTTTACTGGGTTGACACTATTATCATGGAAGTGTTATGGGGCACTCCCTAGTCCCTGTGTGGGATTGGGATATGGGAAAAGATCCACCCTGGCTTTGAACTGAAATCTATGCTGCAGAATATTTTGCCCATAAAGCCAACTTTAAATATTTCACTATAGGCCTAAAGACTAAAGTATTTTTGCTGATGTACACGTTGATGGTGTGATTTGCTAAGATAAAGGATGCTTTGTTTACTGGGAGCTTCTAAAGCATTCAGAGAATGTTGGTGACACGAGACATTAAACCTACCCTCTCCATTGTGCTTTTCAAAAAACACACATTGCACACATACAGTACATTCATGAAGTCATTAATGCACATTGCATTGCAACATTACACATCTAGATAAAACTATCCCCTATGTTCTGCTTTTCAAGTCATGCTGTATGCACATTAAAAACAAGTCAAGATAAACTGTGCCATATGGTTGGATGAAAATGTAGTTAGCGGAGGTGGATTAATCACATTAATCAGATTATATAAA
This sequence comes from Salmo trutta, assembly GCF_901001165.1. Lineage (NCBI taxonomy): Eukaryota > Metazoa > Chordata > Actinopteri > Salmoniformes > Salmonidae > Salmo > Salmo trutta. Next base: position 8,328,805 of record NC_042986.1, on the reverse strand, counting down.
AGAAGGCGGTCTAAAAACTGCCGTTGCACTTATTTCTGGAGAGATTTCATCTGCGTCCCAAATGGCACCCTATCCCCTAGCACATAGTGCACTACTTTCGAACAGAGCCCTATGGGTCCCCCGAGTCAAAAGCAGTGCACTATATAGGCCATTTGAGATGTAGACTTAAAACTTTGTGGTATGCTTATGTGAAATGAGTTTTCATGCGCTCAAGAAGAACCTAATCAACATTCCCCATGTTGATGTTGGGGAGAGAAAATCCCTTTGAAACGTGGAGGCAAAATCTTATTTCATGCTCTCAGCTTGCCTAGCAACACTTCAGGGCTGTCACTGCAGTATTATACCACACCTGGGTTCAAATACTATTTCAATTCTTTAAATACTTTTGTTTTAGCCTGCCTGGATTGCCAGGTGGACAGGGACTTTTGGGACTCTTCTATTGGTTCCATCGCAACAAGCAAGCCCGATCAAGTACAGATAATATATTAGAATTGATTTCAAATAGTATTTGAACCAAGGTCAGCTGTTCTGTGTCTCACAACTCTCACTCGGACTAGGTACGCATATTCCAATGAGGCATTGACTGCCAAACCACAACACAAACAGATGTACCAAACACTACAGAAACACAAGCAGATGTATGCAACACGTCCATGGTGTCACCACTTTGTCCAGAGATATAAAAAAGAGATAAACAATAGTAACCAGAGAAAGCCTTCTAAACAGTGTGCATATGGTGTCCGAAATTGTGCTGCACGATGTGTTAGGCGTGTTAAGGGCATTTCACACTACTGAGCCAAACCAAGCTGTGCTGACCTGGCCTGGTTACACATCCATCATAGCTGCTGGAACCGTGCAGATTCGGTACCGTTTGGTTTGGATTAGCACGCTAGCGTAAAAAAAGCTTCGATTGGTACGGTATGGTGAGTATGCTGTGAGAAGTGCTATAGTGTACTGTACCTCAGAGTTGAAGCGTATCTGGCAGACGTTACAGGAGATGATGGGCCTCTTGGTCTTCACCAGCGGAACGCCAAAGGTATGGTTAATCACCGCCTTTTGAACCGGGTCCATCTGAGAGAGAGAGAGAGAGAGAGAGGGATGGGTGGAGGGAGAGAGAGAGAGAGGGTGCAATAGAAAATGACGCAGTGCTTCCCTGTTTCAGTCTGTTTTCTTGTGTTTGGTGCCGAATAAACACAACCTTTGAAAGCTATGTGGGCAGGTGCAACTGGTGGAGAGCTTTGTGAGTGAGTGACCTTCTCCTAATTGTTTCAGCTGGGGTGTCCATCATGGGGATGTTAGGCCGGTAAGGCCACTCAGTATAAATTTAACTGTCCAGCTTTAGCACCAGGACAATGCTTTGCAGGAGGCTAAGCCTCTTTTAAACCACAGTCCCAGACAGGGCCGGCCCTAGGCAAAAGGGGCCCCCGGCCCCTAGGAACTCAGTCGGGGTGTCAACTTACTGTTGCAAATTAGAATAGTAGAATACACAAGGTGCAGTTTCGATATTTGGTAGTGCACCAGTTTTTCTCTTGTAATGTTAGTCACTGACAGTCACTCAATTAGCATGTCAGTAAAACAATTTTTTATGGTAAGTTAGTCTAGCCAGCTATCTACACCTTGTAGTAATCATGGCCGAAGTACTGACCAGGCACACAGGGTAGGTGCCCACGGGCCCTCACCTCCAGGGGCCCCCATTGATTTTGTTTAGTCACTCTCACTCAGATATCATACGAACATGTCAAACTGTGCAGAATTACAGGAAACTGGCTTTAAAACTGCAACATTTTCTCTTCGCCCTATGGAATCTTTTTTTAGAATTGCATGAAATGTGTCTTTAAAACCACAACATTTTCTCTACGCCCCATGGAAAGATGCATAGAATAGCAGGAAATTAATTTTAAACTTCAATTTTTTTCTCTCAGCCATCAAGAGGGGGGACCACTTGACTAAAATCTCACTTAGGACCTCCAAAAAGCTAGGGCCGGCCCTGGTCCCAGACACAAAGAGACAGGAAAGCCAGTCAGCCTGTCCTGCGGTCTCTGAACTGAACCCTTATCTTTTTCTATCTTTTTTTGTCTGAACCGTAATTTACTATTGGGCTCATGTTTAATTGACATTAGCATTAGTTGGGGATCCATCGCTGGTGTGGATTTCAACCAGCCCTGGATTCAAATAGTATTTTCTTTTTTTAAGTAATACTTTGAGCGTTTGTTTGAGCCTGCCAGGAAGGCTAGATTAGGAGGGGTTTGCACTTTTGCGGTGATTCCATTGGATCCATTGAGCCAGACAAGCTTAATCAAGCACAGCTTCACTGTGTGAAAGATTACAAATACTACTTGAACCCAGGTCTGATTCCCACCATAGCCAACCGTCGGTTACTTCAGGTCGTGTAGCCTACGCTAGCATTGCCAGTCAGCTTCACTGGACAAGATAAAACTTTATTCGACACCAATCTGAATTTCCATTCCTTGACATGTCCTAATAAAAATCATTCAGACAGTTACTGGGACACAAATCTCTCTCAACTCTACTGTACAAAAAAAAAAATACATTTTAGATTCTAAGTTTAGATGATAATACCTTACGTTTCTTCTCATTGTCTTACGGCCAGAGTAAGCCATGTCTAAAAAATTGCTTAAGTTGGCTGGAGTGTCACAACTTCCGCCGAAGTCGGCTCCTCTCCTTGTTCGGGCGGTGTTCGGCGATCGACGTCACCGGCTTTCTAGCCATCGCCGCTCTGCTTTTCATTGTTCCATTTGTTTTGTCTTGTTCCATACACACCTGGTTTTCATTCCCCAATTAATCTACATGTATTTAGTCCTCTGTTCCCCATCATGTCTTTGAGTGTAATTGTTCATTGTTAATGGTGTATGTTCACGCACGATACTTTTATAGTTTATGTTCCGTGGTTTTGGGCACTTATGTCATTTGTTGTGCCTATTGTTGAACGGAATAAAAGTGCGCCCGTTTACTCTACTCTGCTCTCCTGCACCTGACTTCGCCTCCCTTACACAGCCTTAACATGGAGAGCCAGCTGAAGAGGCTGAAATGAATACGCCCTTAAGTGAAACAAAACAATTTGGAAATCTGCACTGGGATTGTAACCAGGCAACCCAAAGAAGGAAAAACTACACAGAGGAACAGAGAAAGGGAGTGACAGGGTGACAGTACAGACAGACACCATCTGTAGAGGAGAGGGGGAGAGAGAGAGGGGGGGAGGAAGAGAGAGAGAGGAAAAAAGAGAGAGAGTGAGAGAAAGACAGACAGACAGAGAGAGTGAGAGAGAGAGGTGGAAGAAGAAAGGAAAAGAGAAAGAGACAGAGAGAATGAGAGAGAGAGTGAAAGAGAGTGAAAGAGAGAGGAGGAAGAAGAAAGGAAAAGAGAAAGACAGACAGAGAGACAGAGAGAAAGAGAGAGAGAGTGAAAGAGAGAGGAGGAAGAAGAAAAGAAAAGAGAGGAGAGGAGAGGAGGGCCAGGCTCAGCGCCGGACATCCTGACATCGCACATTCTTATCTCCTCTGGTCCTCTTCTCCCTCTTTCTCCCTCTGTCCTGCACTCTTCCAATTTCCCCAAAACTCATCTCTCCAAGGGTCTTCTGGTGCTGTTGTCCACATGTGAACACAGGGAAAGCGCAAAGGGGGATGGATCCTGGCCAGTAAACGCTGGACTATGATGATACAGTGTTCCTGGACCTCCAGGAAGTTACTGCAGAGCTACACCATGCAGCCTGCTTGGTCATTGCTCACTGGTCAATGCTCTAAAACATAGTGGTATAAAAAGGACAGAAACCTCCACTCCACTCCACTAATCCTGTTTTACAGCCACATAGTCCACACATAGAAACAAACGCCCCTGCCACCAAATGTTGTTGATTAAATGCATACGTAACCCTCATACATAAACAAAGCTGTCGTCAGTGTGCATGTGTATGTTCGTGTGTTTGGGTGTGTCGTTTGTTCAGAGGTTTTAGTTAGTCAGGTTCATTGAGATAACATCTATTTTTCAAGAGAGACCTGGTCCAACCAAGACAGCGGAAGGGGGGTGGGGAACAATGTTTCAGACAAATATCAGACACAATAATTTCTCAGCGACGCGAGTCAACCAAACTTTTCAACTCCTCCGAGGAAACAAGATCCTGTGGTTTCAAGCCGGTCCGGAGAGAATTCCAAGACCACGGAGCTGAAAAACAAACACACTTTTTTGCCATGATCCGTTCGGATTTTAAGTAGGAGTGAGACCGTAACTGCTATTTATTTTCGGGACCTTATCAAAGAAGAACAGATACTGTATAAAGTGGCAGTTTTCCCATAATGGGAGTGTGTCTGTGTCTACCTCCTAAAATACACGGGGTCTGTCCAACACCCTCATAAAGTCAGTTTAATGAGAAGCTGAACAGAACTGTAATGGTAGGTTGAGTCACTGAATTCCTGCAGGGTCCAGGTCAGTATTTTGGGTGTTGCTCCACTTCACTTTAGTACTAAACAGTACTTTAACCAACAGGGTTCTCTCAGTCACTGCTCCACTGGTCTCTGATCTCCGATAAAACGTTTTTCGAGAAAGAGAGCGTGTCTTCACTGGCAGCGCTACAGTGGCGGGCAGTGTCTATGCAACCGGGCACCTTCATAACAGGTGGAAGGAACACACTCAAACACACACACACACACACACACACACACGAACACATACACGCTGTAGAATAGCATCACTCCCACAGCACATGTCAACAGTTCAACAGTTCAACACATCAACACACCAACATTTTCCTAAATAGTGTTTTAACACAAACCAGACTCACAACAGTGTCTGTGAGACAGACCAATACCGGCATACCACACATCTCTCAACAAAACAGCACTAAACAACTGCATGCCCCAAAAAGTAACAGCCAAGGACTCGACTTTCTTCTCTCCGTTTTCTCCTTTGACTTTTCTCTCATCACTCTCTCTCTCTCTCTCTCTCTCTCTCTCTCTCTCTCTCTCTCTCTCTCTCCGAAGCGTGTCTATCATTGCCCTGAGAGATGAAATGTTTCTGCCATGGCGCTCAACTCAAATATCCTGCGGTCCAACCGTACACTGTTCTATTTCACACTGTGGGACTTGGCTGGCGACAGGAGCAACAACTCTACCAAGCCAGATGAAACATCCTTTGAACACCAAGGTGTGCGTGCGCGCGCCAAAGTCTCTCCGTTCGAGTCCTGCCCAGATGCAGAGTACCTCAACATGAAATCCCTCCCCTCTGTCCCATATATCCCTGTATTCAACACTTCTGCTCGCTCTGGTTCTGTACTCACCCTCGTCTCCTGCTCTGAGTCGGCTGGATCTTTAAGCTGCATGCTTCCGCCGGTGTGTATCTCTGTGTGTGTGTGTGTGTGTGTGTCTCTGTCAGGGTGTGTAAGAGTGAGGTAGTGGGAGTGTGTGTCTCTGTCTCTCTACTCATTCAGCCACCTCCTACACTATGCTAGACTGATATAACCTCAACAGTGAATGTAGCTAATGGTACACTCCATCTATACCTCTCACTTTCCTTATTTGTTCTCCTTCTTTCTTGTGTCTCTATATAGCTGTAGTGTTTGAAGTAGTAGTTCTGGCCATGAGGGATTCTGTTGTTTATCTACTGATACGTCACCTAGCTAGCAAGTGTCTGCCTTATCAACGCAGACTTCTCTCTCTTCTTCTCTCTCTCTAGCTCTTCTGTCGCTCTCCCGGTGCTGTAGTCATTTTCTCCTCCCACACCCTCTCTCTCTCTCCCACACTCTCTCGCTCTCTCTCTCTCTCCTTCTCTCCCACACCCTCTCTCTCTCTCTCCCACACCCTCTCTCTCTCTCCTTCTCTCCCACACCCTCTCTCTCTCTCCCACACCCTCTCTCTCCTTCTCTCCTACACCCTGTCTCTCTCTCTCTCTCACACACACCCTCTCTCTCCTTCTCTCCCACACCCTCTCTCTCTCTCTCACACACACCCTCTCTCTCTCCCACACACTCTCTCTCTCCCACTCCCTCTCCCTCTCTCTGCCCTCTCTCTCTCTCTCTCTCTCTCCCTCTCTCTCTCTCTCACACACACACTCTCCGTCACATGCATACTCCCACAATCTGTCCAGATGCAGTCAGTGTAGTGTCATGCTCCCCTCCTCTCTTCCTCCTCCTCCCCCACTCCCTCCCCCCTCCTCTGTTCTTGCCATCTACCAATGGTTGTCATCCCCAGCCAGTAGAACTTTTGCCCTCCCCATCACCCCTTCCCTTTTCATTCCGTCTCCCCTCATCCCTCCCTTCCCTCACCCCATACTGCACTAGTCACCACCAATTGTTCAAAACACATGGCGATGTTATGTGGAACCACTTTCAGAGAAAACCTCATTACACACATCAGAAATCTAGGCTTCATCCCAAATGGCACCCTATTCCCTTCAGGGTGCACTACTTTATTGCACTATATGGGGAATAGGGTGCCGTTTGGGACGCGTCCCTAGTCCCAAATGGAACATCTCCACCACAGTATCGTCACATGGATAGCATTACGTTACATTTACATAAGTGCTAAATCACAGTCTGAGACTATTGAACTGTATCAGGGTCCTTGGAGGGATACTCATCTGAACGTCTCTAAAGGGGGGCAGGGTTATGTTTAGCGTGTGAGACGAGACTGTCGACAGACTAGACACACAGCAAGAGAGGGGACCTGAGGCTACAGTATTAGAGAAAGTTGTTCGAAGGGAGACATGGAGGGAAGAAAGCAGGGAGGGACAGAGGGAGGGGGGAGGGATAGAAAGGAGGGAGAAGGAATGAGGGAGGTGCAGGTGGGGCCCGCCGCGGCAAGTGAGAATCGACACGTCTGCGCATGGCTCGCATGACTAGACAGCTTCATTGGAAATTCCTGACTCTGCCGCCTGCGCGAGGCACCTATCTCAGCCTAACCCTTAAGCCAATAGTACCACCAGTAGCAGCTGCTGCTGAGAAATGATCACTGTCTCAGGGCACGTTGGGTCAGATTGACACACATGCAGGTAGAGAACAAATGACATTATTGAGAGACATTGACGCTACAGAGCTATAAGAGAAGGCAGTCAGGTAGAAGATTTAATAACAGAGACTATGAATAAGTACTTTTTCATTTAGCTTTTAGCTAGATTGACATCCTGCTTAAGTTACCGGTACAAAGAGCAGTAAAACACATATAGTGTACCTGCTAGCACTTTGGTAGTAAACCACCTATAAGCTACTGTACAGTTACCGAGAAGCCTCGGGTTAGTTATCTCGCATCCTTATAAATGTAACATTTAAAACCTATTTGGAACTACATGAGTTAACTTGAAAGACTCTACAATGTAGAGTACTGACTTTGTCTCTTCAGAGGTGGTCAACGACAGTACAGAAGATGATCCCGAACAGATCATTCACCTCTTCTCTTCGATTGTGCGAAAGAAAGAAAGTATGAACACGGACGACCTCACTAGTGTAAGTACAGTGGCTCTGGATAAGAGCGTCGGCTAAATCACTAAAATGCAAATTGTTTACACCTCCTCTCCTCTCTCTCCCCAAAAAAGGCAATAATCCATAAACGCCTGCTACGACGACAACCATGCAGACAGAAGTAGTACATTAGTAAAACGTACTGCTCCTGAAAACATGGACCTCACTCTCATTGATCCTACATGTAATGTCGGGCTGTACTGGCTATATCTATGTACAGCCCAAGACTGCCGTCTAATGCACAACTACTATACGTAATTGACAGAAGCAACAGCACGTGCACTGCCATAGACACACTGTAAGTCCCGATCCGTTCTAGAACTTGTAGTCAACGTTCTAGACCGCAGACTCCCCTCCCAACGGTTCCAGATAAAAGACCTGTTTATTACCTGCATGAGCGAATCCTCGGTAATGTCACTTTCTGTTACTCATCACCCCATTGTTTTTTAGTGCACACAATGCAGTAATCCCTTTCTGAAGGTGTCCTGAAACGTCGTTGGTAAGGTCAAGTTGTCCTCTCCAACACCCCCATCTACTGGTCAGCAGCAGTACAAGTCTGTAGGCTGTTACAATTCACAAGATCCTACTAGACCAAATATAGATAGTTGCTGTGGTAAACAGGAGCACTTGGAATGGCAAGTCAAAAAGGGCTTTTCACACTCCTGAGCAGCATCGAGCCAAAACGGTACTGAACAGGTCTGTGAGATGTAGGCTAAATATCCAAGACAGCACAGTATGGTTCGGGTCAGCAGCACGATACTGTTGGAAAGAGCTAGAATACCTGCAGTATGAGAGAGAGTCTGGGTTTAGTTTGGTTTAAGAGAAACACATCAGATCTGTCGAGATCTGAAACAGTCTGTAACGTTATCAATCTATGGCCGGTCAGTCCTGTTCTAATTTCAACACAGTGAGTGTCAGCAGTGTGCAGCTCTATAGAAACTATGGGGCGTGTTAAAGTCGATGGGTAGTAAAATAAAATGGAGGTTAAGGTCTCTGTTTGTTCTATGTCTGTATCACCTCCTGCACTGAGGCCAATTCACATGCCACACTTCCAATTGGCAACAAGCGTCGTACCCTATGTTGCCATGCTATGACCCGAGCCAGCTGGAGAACCAAGGATACAGATTGAGATGGCAAACAAATAGAGAAAAAGTCAGCTGGTGTGGGAATGACCTTATTACCCAACATAAAGACCTGGGCCCATAGTCTATTCACAAAGAGTCTCAGAGTAGGAGTGCTGATTCAGGATCAGTTTAGCCTTTCAGATCACAACTAATCAGATTTTATGGAGATGGGGGACCAGGAACCATATTCACAAAGTGTCTCAGAGTGGGAGTGCTGATCTTGGATCAGGTCCCCCCCTGTCTGATCTAAAAGGCAAAACATGATCCTAGATCACCCTAAGCCATACGAGATGCTCTTTGAATGAAGTTCCTAGTCCAGTCTAGTAGAACAATCCTACTCTGTTCCATTCATTCTATTCTGCTGACCAACAGAACCACACTGTACTTTTTATAATGCATTTCCAAATCAGCCATCTTGAGAATGCAATGCACAGCTCTTTTCAACAATATGCTGACTGTGGCGATATGCTAAATATCATCCTAATCAAAATGATCAGCCATAACTCATAGCCTAGGGCAGACCTGGGTTCAAATGGTATTTGACATCTTTATAATACATCAGCTGCATTTCACTGAGCTTGTCTGGCTCAAAGGACAAGACTGCAAGCCCCACCCATGTTGAATTCCAGGCAAACGCTCGAAGTCTCTGAAAGATTTCAAGTAGTATTTGAACCCAACTGGCCTGAGGACACAGAGAGTCCCTATAGAAATGAGAGAAGGACATCCACAGGGCACATTGGAGAACACACATCAAACATTCATCTCAGGCGGGGTTGATACATTGTGTGTTTTGAAGTGTAAGTAGAAGTGTGTTCTGAAGTATACAGCCTTGTAAAAACGACCTTGAAGTTACTCTTCAATCCAATTCCTTTGAAAGGTAGTTAACAGGGAGGTTTCCTGACCTTAACTGTGCTAGTATTTCGTCTTGTGACCTGGAGTCAGTACCTACAGAATAGTGCATACGTGTGTGTGTGTGTGTGTGTGTGTGTGTGTGTGTGTGTGTGTGTGTGCGTGCGTGCGTGCGTGTACTCACGGTGTTGTATATACTACTCACGGTGTTGAAGTTGTGAAACAGACCCATGCTGTGTTGTGGTGGAGCTGTATCCATAGGGAACTGCAGGAAGGGCTTCATATCCAGGTGAGGCTGGATCATAGTGGGGGTCCGCAGGAATGCAGGCATCGCCCCCGCACGGTTTATACCTCCTACAGAATGAGAGAGAAAAGATGGAGGGAGGGACACAGTCAAAATACAGTACATACACTGACTAGTACAGACAGTACACTCTTAGAAAGAAAAGGTGCTGTCTAGAACCTAAAGGGTTCTTCGGCTGTCCCCATAGGAGAACCCCTTGAAGAACTATTTTTGATTCAACGTAGAACCCTTTTGGGGACAGCCAAAGAACCCTTTCTGAAACCCTTTTTTCGAAGAGCGTAGGCTCTTGTATGTCCTTGAAAGGAACACTCTCCGAAACATGGTGAGGACCTGCATCAACTCCAGCAACGATAACAGTGGGCTACAAATGATAATTGACTCACTTTCGTAGAATAACACACAGATTTTTAGACATTATTGTCCTCTAACACCTTTCTAGTGGAAAGGTGGAGATAAAACCAGAACCAACATAGCTTGTGAGGACATAAGTCAACATTTCATTTTAACAGGCTGCCAGTGTCAGGCAGTGGTTATGAAACATGGTTATGAAACATGTCTTCTGTCTACGTCATCGTCCCTATCTCTCTCTGTGTCCCTCTCTGCCCCCCTCCTCACCCCTTCCTCTCTCACTCTTCCTCTCTTCCTCCTCCTATCCCCTTCTCTCTCTCTCTGCCTCCTCCTTATTCCCTTCTTCTTCTGTAACCTCTGTCAAGGATGACACTGAGGGGGCTCCGCACCGAGCAGCAAACCTCAGAAAGTCAGCTTGCAAAAAAATAAGCTTCTTAATATCCGCAACTGGATTTCTGTGGCTTTCAAATTCCCCCAAGACTTAAAGCTTCCCAGCCGTCTCTTCCTTTTTTTGCTCCATCTCTCCGTGTTTGTCTAGCTATCTCTCTCTGTTTCACTCTCGCTATCTCTCTCTTTTTCCACTCTCTCTCTTTCTCTCTCGCTCTTTCTCCTCTCTCTCTCTCTGTAGCTGCCTGATACTATTTTTCTCTTCCTCCTACCCACCTAAATACTTTCTTCATTTCCTGGAGGGCTTTCACCCCGCACTTCTCAAAAAGTTTGTTGTGTTCGTATTTCGAATCATTTCAGCTGCATTGAAAAAGCAGCCCAAAGTGGCCTCTGTCTGTTGAGGGGAATGTGATGTGATGTTAAGCCCAGGCTTCTCAGCAGCAGCTGTCTCCCAGTTAAAGGACATGGTGAGAGAGAGAGGGGGGAGAGAGAGAGAGAGAGAGAGCGGGAGAGAGAGAGAGAGAGAGAAGGGAGAGAGAGTTAAAGTGAGAGGGAGTTGGGGCTCATTTGAAAGGGACTTTGAGAGACTTTGTGAATGTGCTGTCTCAGCCAAAGCCCAGCTGCTGCTTGCCTCTGCTCTCTTCTCCCTGTCCACCCCAACGCTCAGTGCATCTGTGAGCCCCAGGGCTGAGCTGAGCTGAACTGAGCTGCTGAGGCCTGCATCATTAAGTCCCATTAGACATGCATGGTTTTCCTCTAACACACAAACACACATGCACCCCCGAAAACACAGCTACGAGAGCACACATACAAACTTCAAATCACTCAAGCACTTGCATTCAGACACAGAATTATCTCCATGAGTACTGGTGTTAAACAGACAATCAGTCTGCTGGTGGTAGACCAACTGCTGGTGCTTCCATAATCATTCTCTTCACCGAGTCTCTCAGCGAGCACAACTACAGAGCATGACTAGCTTGCCATACTGATGCCTGTGTGTTAGGGCTGAATTTTTACCCGGTATTTTAGAAACGATCCATCCAGAGAATAAATCTATTTTCTCCCGGGTAAATCAGCGTTTCCTGCCAAACCCGGAACAGTCATTCTAAAGCATTATAAAGCATAATATCGGCCTATGTCTGGTTTTGATTGGAGCTTTGATCGAAAAATTCAAGCCTGATGCTACCTGAGACTGTATTGTATTATACTGTATTGTATTATACTGTATGATATGGACTGGAATTACGCACATCGTTTAAACCATGATAAAGCAGGGAGATAACGTGCAATTCTGTTGGAGCCCATGCAGCCTACACAGTTACAAGTATAGGCTGATTTTAATTTTGAAATACTATAATAGGGACTATTTGTATAATTAGTAGGCTGACGAATATATACCTTTCAGAATATTTCCCCTAATGTTGTTATTAGCCAACCTCCTCTTTCTCTCTCTATTGTTGCTTCATTTCTCCCCCGCTTTCAACAGTTAAATGATATACGTTTTGTTGTCCTTAACTTCTTAGTTCTAATGACATCTTGAATAATATAGGACTAGAATTAGATGCAGACGTTCACTTCTCTTCGCGAGGATTGACAGGTTATGGGTCTGAATAAATAACTGCTGAGGCCTACCGCGTTCGCTCTGCTTTCAAGGTGAATTCTATCGGCTGCTGTATTTAACATTCAGCGAAAAAAGAGCTTGCTCAGAATAGTCTATCGCTATAAGAAAAAACGAACAAATATTTCCAGACAGCTATTCTATACTGAACAAAAATATAAATGCAACGTGCAACAATTTCAACGATTTTACTGAGTTACAGTTCCTATAAGTACTGTAAATCAGTCAATTGAAATAAATTAATTAGACCCTAATCTATGGATTTCACATGACTGGGCAGGGGCGCAGCCATGGGTGGGCCTGGGAGGGCATACGCCCAGGCACTTGGCAGACAGGCCCAGCCAATCAGAGTTTTTCCCAACAAACAGGCTTTATTTCAGACAGAAATAATTCTCAGTTTCATCAGCTCTGCGGATGGCTGGAGGTCCTGGGTGAAGAAGCCGGATGTGGAGGTCCTGGGCTGGCGTGGTTCCACATGGTCTGAGGTTGTGAGGCCGGTTTGACGTACTGCCAAATTTTCTAAAATGACGTTGGAGGCGACTTACGGTAGAGAAAGGAACATTCTAGCTCAGGTGGACATTCCTGCAGTCAGCATGCCAATTGACACACTCCCTCAAATCTTGAGACATCTGTGGCATTGTGTTGTGTGACAAAACTATACATGGCCTTTTACTGTCCCCAGCAATAGGTCTATATAGCAGAACAATCTAGAACAGGATTATCTATTTTGGATGCAATTTGAGGGGAGTTGATGGAGAGAGAGCCTGTGAGAGTGCTCGCATGTGCACTGATTTAAAGCAACAATATTCAAGTGACAGGCTGTTTAAAAACTCTGCAGCTGCAATTTAAACCAAATAATATTTACAATAAAAAAAATAAGGTGACCCACCAAAAGCCAGATGGAGATGGGTAAATGAGACGCGCATTCAGTCTTTACATTGTGTTTGCATAGGCCATGCTGCAGCATGTAGGCACACCTGTCACAAGAAAAAACGTTACCATGGTTAGGGGAAGATAATAAAGAAGGAAAATAAATAAAATATATATATTTACCAAAGTGCATGGATACAAGACCTATGGGGAATAGGAAGTAAAGTGTTCCAGAAGGACAGAGGGAGCAGGGGAGTTGGCCTTAGAGCAAAGAGAGAGGGAGAGAGAGACCCCAACCCGTGTGTGTAAATCAGTGGGTCTACTTCCTGCCCCCAGTGTATAATTACCCCATTAAATTAAAGCTTCCTTTGGGCGCTAGCACACGTTGTAAATCACACTGTCGTGTGTGTGTGTGTGTGTGTGTGTGTGTGTGTGTGTGTGTGTGTGTGTGTGTGTGTGTGTGTGTGTGTGTGTGTGTGTGTGTGGTGTGTGTGTGTGTGTGTGGGGACGTGTTTACTATTCTCCACAAGAATAGTAAACAAACTAACATGTTGTTTGTCCCCACAAGGTCTAATGATATTTCTAGGGGGTTTAGGGTTAAGGTTGAATTAGTGTTATGATTAGAATTAGGTTTAGGGCTAGGAGTTCGTGTTAGTTTTAGGGTTCGGGTTAAGGTTTAGGGTTATGGTTAAGGTTAGGTTTTGGGGTTAAGGCTAGGGTTAGGGAAAATAGGATTTTGAATGGTTCTAAATTGTGTGTCCCCTAATGCTGAGCGATTAATCGAAATGTAGTAGTTTTTTTTAAACAAATTGACCAACGTCGGTTCAATTATTTGAATTCCATTTTGTTTTGTCACACACACACACACACACACACACACACACACACACACACACACACACACACACACACACACACACACACACACACACACACACACACACACACACACACAAACACACACACGGAAGGCCTAGAATGATGCAACCTTTTGGGTAGGGCCTCCTAAAATATAAATGACGAGACATGTTGTTTGATTATAATCCCATCTTCAACAAAGTCCCTTTAGAAGAACAATGGAGCACAACCCAATATATCTTAACAGCCAGAACAAGCACCTCATCACATACAAGGAACTTCATTCTACTCAAAGATACAACAACTGAACAGCACCTACCAAGTCACCCAGAGCCATCAAACACACACAGCCATGGAAGTCTTATGAGGTGAGCAAGAATCTCTTTTTTCCTCAGCGGGCATACATACTCACTGATCCCGTCAGTGGTCCTTGGAACCTGATCTGTCTGTGTGGGGGGGGGGGGGGGGGGGGGGGGGGGGGGGTGTAGGAGGAAGAGATGAGAAGGCTGGAGCATTTGGATGTCGTTAAATCCTGCAACTCTTCAGGAATCCATGCCACGCTCTGAGGCTTTAATCAGTCCTCTTAAACAGGCCGCAACGTTGCCACGCAGCCAATGTAGTGTAGGGTTACAGCTAGTAACAGTACACTACATGGCCTGGGGTGGGACACACACACACACACATTAGCAGTCTTAAACAGGCTGCAACACATAGGTCGCAACACACACACACACACAAACACACACCGACACACACAGCAATATGAGTGTGACAGAGAGAGCATAAAGAAGAAAGACTGGCATTACCAGGAGAGCGCTTCTGCAGATGGATTTGGGAGAAGAAAACGAAGAGAAGTTGAGAGGAAGAGGTGGTGTATTATTGACAGGGCGGAGGGGGAGAGGGGTGAGGGGGCTGATTGAAAATAGGGAGAAGGGCAACGAGGGATGAGAAACGGATTCAAACATTTAAAATGATCTGCCAGTAAGTCTGTTTGTGACCGATAAGTCTTATCTACCTCAACTGAGCTCCCGGCCTCCGTCTCCCGGGTAAATCTCCCACAATCCTATTTCTCAGCGACGGGGTGCTGTGGCAGAACGCAAACTGTTGCCTACGGTTATGGTACATGTATGTGAGTGTGTGTTTTGGTTTTTAGTCTGCCGGAGGAAAACAACCGCAGACTGGAGCATGAGGCTTAGCTGAGATACAGGTTGATGTCTAAAGAGGGAAATGTAACAAAGAAATTTGATTTTAAGTGGTCTGCCAAAATAAAGGTTTACGTATGTGTGCGTGTGTGTGTTGTGTATCCGTGTGCGTACGCGTGCGAGTGTGCGTGAAGCAGGATTTCCACCACTCCCTGTGGAGACTCATCGTTATAGAAGTGAAGAAAGTAGCTTATTTAGTTTATCCCAGGAAAAGCTCATAATGACTTCAGTTATTTTACCGCATGTAGGAATCAATAAACAGTTAAGGAGAGGAAATTCAATCGGCCTTGGTCTTTTCCGTATGTGTTTAAAGCCAGTATGAAGTCACCTGACTTGTAGGATCTAGGGATAAGAATGTATTTTTAGCCTTGAAATGATCCAACGTATTGTCAGTGTCCTGAAACGTACCTCTGTCTCCATACAGTCTTCACGCGCTATAGGAGCAGGAACACTGCTTATGACCATTCGGTGCAGTGAAGGGAGGGAGAGAAAGAGGAGGATTGGAGGAGGAAGGGGAAGTGGTTGGCACCGAACTGCCCATACCGGCACAGATTGCCCTGGGGCCGTTGGCAGAGGTTGTCCAATAGACAGAAAGGAGGGGACCTGCCCTTCAGATGAGCCAGATAGCTTAAAATATGCTTGAAGAAATATTATCTGTGAAAATGCTGACAACCACAGTACTGAGTGAAGCTAAGTCTTCTAATGGTGTTTTTATGTTTTTATGATGATGATGGTGTGTGTGTGTGTGTGGTGGTGGTTATGATGGTGTGTGTGTGTGGTGGTTATGATGATGGTGTGTGTGTGGTTGTGATGATGCTCTGTCCTAGATGTATTAGGTATATTCCAGTATATTCCTGCCCTATAGATTATCTTACTGACTCCTACTGTACCTCTCTCCTCTATAATGTGTACATTAAACACAGGGCAGGGCAGTTAAACACAAACACAGGATATATAGCTGACGTGACCAAGTCCTCTCAATGCGCACAGTAAGTCCACAAGATAAAATCAGCTCAGTGAGTGACTGGGGTTCAAGCAATCTGTTTCAGAGGTGAAGTCGGTATCTGAAGTTCATTCTTACCTTCTACCCAAGCTAGAACATTACACGGAACAGGTGATGCCTTTCAATAACCTGCTAGACAGATGCAGGAGCTTCTGAAACTCATTGAATCACTCCGCATACCAAACAGTTACCACCACTGTCCCATCATGTACAAACGTCATTTATTTAGTCTGGATAGCTTTAAGCAGTATGTAGATGGGAAGCCTTGTCTTTAAGATCCTGCAGGGTCTTGCCCCTCCACCCCATGCCAGCATATCATGCTCAAGGATAGCATCTCCAGGATAACAAGGGCAGTAACTAGAGGGGACTACGTTGTCCCTTATCGACACAGTAAAATCGGCCAGTCGGCCTTCTCTGTTAGAGCTACGATATACTGGAATGCAATGCACATGGACTAGAGAAGATGCACTGATTATTGTACTTTTAAAGTTGAATTGAAAACATGTCTAAAATCTATCCAAACCTGTACACATGAGTTATCTGTGGCTCCTCGTATGTAAGACGACAGCTGATGATAGTGTTGTTGTCGTTAAGAATGATATGTTATTGGATGTATTGGTATTTTGTATTGTTTTAGTGAGTATGTTTATTATGGCTGTGTAATTGTCCTTAGTTGCCCTGGGAGTACTGGTGCAAATTAGCTTTTGGCTAAACCAGGCACATTTACATGGATGACGCATGATTGTAATACTGATGTTGGTTAATGTGTTTTGTCCCCTATAAATACATCTAAAATAAAATAAAAATACGACGATGTAGCTTCTCTCTCTCTCTCTCTCTCTCTCTCTCTCTCTCTCTCTCTCTCTCTCTCTCTCTCTCTCTCTCTCTCTCTCTCCATCCCTCTAGTCTATCCTGCAGGGAGCAGACTCTGTACACAGCTGTGACCAAAGCTGCAGTCAGAAATTGCCAATTCATTTAGCCAATGGAGGCTGGCTTAGTGTCTGATAACCACAGGGACAGGGCCTGGCCCAGTACGTACAGAGAATGCGTCCCAAATGCAAATGGCACCCTATCCCATATAGAGTGCACTACTTTTGACCAGAGCCCTATGGGTCTGGGTTAAAAGTAGTGCACTAAATAGGGAATAGGCTGCCATTTAGAGATCGACTCTGGTCTAGAGCCACTTGGTATTCTCCTTTCGTCTGGAGGCTTGACAGGGACGGCAGAGGTGCAGAGAGGCAGGGCAGAGGGGCAGGGAGAGATGCAGGGAGGGCACGGGGCACAGTCACCCCCTTCACCTGAACACAACAGTCAGCATAACTATCACAGGGGGCAAAATATACAATATCACACAGGTACAGGCGAACACTAAGGAGGGGCGGGAGTACTTGAGTACTCGATTCAAGGTTTGTATTTGTTTCTAATAATCTAATACAGTTACTCAAAATGCAACTACTTAACAGGTAACATTTATTCCAACTTTAAGATTTCTTTATGGAGTGGCCCATGTCAAATGCAGTGAAATTATGTTCACTTTCATTTTCAGTTCTGTGTTAATCAGCACAACCAGCAATAGGAACAACCAGCATACCGCAAAGTCTTTTTGCATTCAGCCCCATTTCGCTAGCCTGGGTTCCAGTCTCTTTAGCTAACATTCCACTCCTTGCCACAGCATGAAAACATTGGGCACATGCAAATTTGGCGCAATATAGAATAACAATTTTAAGAACAACTTAATAAGAGAGGATGGATACATAACACAACTGAAATTAGCATAACAAATTGTAAAAATTGAATCAAGTCATGACAATCAGCATATGTGCGAGGAATGACGACAGGTGCCAGTTTTGCATTTCTTTCCTCTTGTTTATGGGTGACAACTGAAGCAAATGTAGCTCGATAACATTTTGGATGCTAACATTTTCTGTGTCATTATTTCTCTCTCTCACTACGGAGTCCTCTCTAGCCACTTTGAACAACAAGATCTTGCATCTTGCCTTCTCACCAGGGAAGGACCGCAGCAGTTTGTAATGTTACGCGTGTTGTTGCTCTTAAACATCCATATTGTGCCAAATTTGCATGCACCCCATGTTCCATAACGTTGTCATGGAAAATATGAATGTTGTTTTCAACTACCAATCAGCAACTGGTACAGTGGCTTGCGAAAGTATTCAGCCCCCTTGGCATTTTTCCTATTAAAATAGATTTTGGGGGGTTTGTATCATTTGATTTACACAACTTGCCTACCACTTTGAAGATGCAAAATATTTTTGGGGGTGTGAAACAAACAAGAAATAAGACAAAAAACTGAAAACTTTAGCGTGTATAAGTATTCACCCCCCCAAAGTCAATACTTTGAAGAGTCACCTTTTGCAGCAATTACTGCTATAAATCTTGGCACATCTAGCCACTGGGATTTTTGCCCATTCTTCAAGGCAAAACTGCTCCAGCTCCTTCAAGTTGGATGGGTTCCGTTGGTGTACAGCAATCTTTAAGTCATACCACAGATTCTCAATTGAATTGAGGTCTGGGCTTTGACTAGGCCATTCCAAGACATTTAAATGTTTCCCCTTAAACCACTCGAGTGTTGCTTTAGCAGTATGCTTAGGGTCATTGTCCTGCTGGAAGGTGAACCTTCGTCCCAGTCTCAAATCTCTTGAAGACTGAAACAGGTTTCTCTCAAGAATGTTCCTTTATTTAGCGCCATCCATCATTCCTTCAATTCTGACCAGTGTCCCAGTCCCTGCCGTTGAAAAACATAATGTTCTCGGGTGATGAGAGGTGTTGGGTTTGCGCCAGACATAGCATTTTCTTTGATGGCCAAAAAGCTCCGTTTTAGTCACATCTAACCAGAGTACCTTCTTCCATATATTTGGGGAGTATCCCACAAGCCTTTTGGCGAACACCAAACATGTTTGCTTACCTTTTTCTTTAAGCAATGGCTTTTTTCTGGCCACTCTTCTGTAAAGCCCAACACTGTGGAGTGTACGGCATAAAGTACTCCTATGGAAAGATACTCCAATCTCTGCTGTGGAGCTTTGCACCTCCTTCAAGGTTATCTTTGGTCTCTTTGTTGCCTCTCTCATTAATGCCCTCCTTGCCTGGTCCGTGAGTTTTGGTGGGCAGCCCTCTCTTGGCAGGTTTGCTGTGGTGCCATATTCTTTAAATTTTTTAATAATGGATATAATGGTGCTCTGTGAGATGTTCAAAGTTTCAGATATTTTTTTATAACCCAACCCTGATCTGTACTTCTCCACAACTTTGTCCTTGACCTGTTTGGAAAGCTCCTGGGTCTTGATGGTGCCGCTTGCTTGGTGGTGCCCCTTGCTTAGAGGTGTTGCAGACTCTGGGGCCTTTCAGAACAGGTGTATATCTACTGAGATATTGTGACAGATCATGTGACACTTAGATTGCATACAGGTGGACTTTATTTAACTACAGTGAGGGAAAAAAGTATTTGATCCCCTGCTGATTTTGTACGTTTGCCCACTGACAAAGAAATTCTCAGTCTATATTGTTAATGTTAGGTTTATTTGAACAGTGAGAGACAGAATAACAACAAAAATATCCAGAAAAACGCATGTCAAAAATGTTATAAATTGATTTGCATTTTAATGAGGGAAATAAGTATTTGACCCCCTCTCAATCAAAAAGATTTCTGGCTTCCAGGTGTCTTTTATACAGGTAATGAGCTGAGAGGTAACCGACCATTAAAATTATAGACTGATCATTTCTTTGTCAGTGGGCAAACGTACAAAATCAGCTGGGGATCAAATACTTTTTTCCCTCACTGTAATTATGTGACTTCTGAAGGTAATTGGTTGCACCAGATCTTATTTAGGGGCTTCATAGTAAAGGGGGTGAATACATATGCACGCACCACTTTTCCGTTTTACATTTTTTGAATTTTTTGAAACAAGTTATTATTTTTATTTCCCTTCACCAATTTTGACTATTTTGTTTATGTCCATTACATGAAATCCAAATTAAAATCCATTTAAATTACAGGTTGTAATTCAACAAAATAGGAAAAATGCCATGGGGGGTGAATACTTTTGCAAGGCACTGTAAATCCAGCTGCATATTGAGTGTAGAGATTTCCTAAAGACCAGTCTCTTTGGCAATTAACAAAGAGTGACAAGAAGTGGAATGTTATTTAACGGGACTGGTACTCAGGCTACCGTTTAGCACTAACATGCTCCAGTACTAACTTATTTAAAATGATTTCCATGATAGTGCTCGAACGCAGACGTTCTTTCAAATGCCCATCCCCTAGCATACACACATACAATTCAGTGAGTTCAGACGCACTCTGAGACACTCAAGTACAAATATGCACGCTAAGCCTCCAGCTTAATGCGCACCTTAAAAAGATTGGGTCATGTGCAAGTGGCAGTCTTGTGAAAGGGCAACATTCCTCCCTGAGTCTAAATCTCTTTTCACTACTTTGTCCTGACAGAGCTTCTCACCTTTAGTACCCTGACATTAAAGGGGTAGTGCGACATTAAACATGCTAGAGGTTCCTATAGATTTTCAGACATTGCGCTAACGCTAATAGCAATGGCTCCAGGAACGTCCTTCACACTGCACACAGAGACATAAAAATAGTATCCATGACTTCCTCTGACTCTGGGTAAGTACAAAAAAGGGCTTAATTGCCAAAATGTTGCGCTACCATGTTGTCAAATCTTATTTGTCACATGCGCCGAATACAACAACAAAAATATAGCGAAAAAATGAACAAAATTGCACGGTTGGTTAAAGAGCCCATAAAACGGCAGCCATCCTCTCCGGCGCCATCTTTGGTCCCTTTAATGACTACTACGCTGTTATTTCAAGACAACCAGCTGCAGAAGCTACAAGCTCATCTAAACGCTTCAACGTGCACACCTCATTAGCATTAAGAAGAGTCTGCCCAGTGGCTCATCATTTACCTGGATCTCTCATCTCACCAGCGTGTCTACATTAACGGCTGACTCTAAGTGCAGTATGTTAGTCATGCTTTCTCTAGATGGCTGCCTCAGCCCATATGAATAAGTTATACAGCAAAGCAAAGCACCTTGATGCTAAGTCAACTTCCCAGCGAGCACAAAGACATCTCTTCAATGTTTTTCGTTCAACCAAAAAGAAAGTCCTTTGACGTTTTTTTTCCATGTTTTGCTCATAGGGTTATTACGACTAATGACTAAACAGCAAAGCACCCAAATGCTAAAAAGAACAGGGACGGTTTTATTTCAGTGTTAAAGCAACGAGGATGGGCTTTTTCGGAGGAATCACTGTTATACATACTAATCCTTTATACCCTTTTCACGCTAGCTTCTTTTCACATGGTCCTTTCCAGCAACTATGGTGAATGCGTATCCAGGTCAGCACAATAGGCTATGACTCGCCTTTGCTCATGTTGGCTCAGTAGAATGAATGGGAATTAGTGAGTGAACTCAATCTACCAAGGGTCAACCAAGATTCAAACTCAATAGACAGGACACAACCCTGCAGTGGCTACAACAGACCACTAGGATGTCCCCACGTCACCTTCAGAAGCATGTAGTGCATCGCCAACGGCCCCCTTATCCAGCGCCAATAGGGCTCTGGTCAAAAGTAGTGCACTATATAGGGAACAGGTGTCATTTGGGACATAGCCTTGCTCTTCAAGAGATTGTTTTTCGTACACAAGTGCACATTTATTCAATTACGTGACATAGGTGCTAGAACTTTCTTTTCATTTTTTTTAATCAGGGCATGATAAGTGTAATCTACACATCCTGTCTTCTGTTTGAAATGTGTAGAAGATAGAGGGATTAGACTCCCTTTGATGTGCTGCCTGAAACCACCGGCGGCAGTCATGCTATGAATGATTATGCAGAAAGGAGCGCCAACAGCTGCCTCTTAGACATAACTGTGTGTGGCACAGCTGATCATCTGAATCTGTGATGGAGCTGTGGAGGGCTCAGCCACTCGAGGCTGCACACCGGCTGCCCACCCGCTACCTCAGAGCTGGGTCTCAGTCAGGGCATGTCCGACTCTAATCGCAATGCACACACAGCAGACCGTGATCACACACACTGGGGCAAGTACACAAAACCATAGAGATGCATGATGAGCTAACTGAAGGGCTTAATGCTGGATTTGTGTGTGTGTGTGTGTGTGTGTGTGTGTGTGTGTGTGTGCGTGCGTGCGTGTATGTATGTTTGTGTGTGTGTGTGTGTGTGAGAACACTTCACCTGGAATGATATGGTGTCCGTAACCTAAAAGTTTTTGTAGCACATCAATTTCAATAATTTTATTACAGACTTGGAAAGTATTTGGTTGAACTGTGGTTGGCGTTAAAACGTTCCTCGCTGCCCTATGGAAATAAATGATTTGTCTGTGTGGATTAGCGTTAAACTCCACGTCAAATGAGCAGTGTGAAAGTGACATCCAAACCCAAGTCTACACCGACACAAACTCTTGATTCTGACACTGTCCAAATATGGACACTGTATTTTGTCGTAATTTGATCATCAGGAAATGCTATTCATGATGAATGAAGTTGAATTGAATTGAATGAAATTGATTAAAGCACATCGAGTGCTCATTTCTGCTCAGAGGACTACGGACAGTGAGTGAGTACACATGCCCCTGTCCTGTCACCCCTCTTACCCAGCGATACTTGATCTCTCCCTGGGTGTAACTGGATCATGGAAGAAGGCCCCAACCACAACATCAGCTCTGGTCCCTCAGCAGGAGATGTACCCTTCCAAATGATCATCACATACTCACTGGCACACCAATATAGACACACACCCTACACAGAGCAGGAGACCTTAAGAGCGGCAAAATCAGGGTAGTGTGTGTGTGTGTGTGTGTGTGTGTGTGTGTGTGTGTGTGTGTGTGTGTGTGTGTGTGTGTGTGTGAGGTGATATAATAAGCTAAAATCCTCCAAAAAGGACCTACAGTACTAAACCTTGATCTGATAAGCAGGTGAATCAAGGCTATGAGACTTAATTACCAGCTGTACCTCTGGGAAAGATATGACAGGAGACCCAGCCAGTCAGCACTGAGGGAGGGAGGGAGGGAGGGAGGGAGGGAGGGAGGGAGGGAGGGAGGGAGGGAGGGAGGGAGGGAGGGAGGGGAGGGAGGTAAACTGGTTCTTCTGTTCTAATCTAAGGAGTACAAACAGGGTTGACTGGGTCTTCTGTAACGTATAAGGAGGAGTACAGACAGGGTTGACTGGGTCTTCTGTAACGTATAAGGAGGAGTACAGACAGGGTTGACTGGGTCTTCTGTAACGTATAAGGAGGAGTACAGACAGGGTTGACTGGGTCTTCTGTAACGTATAAGGAGGAGTACAGACAGGGTTGACTGGGTCTTCTGTAACGTATAAGGAGGAGTACAGACAGGGTTGACTGGGTCTTCTGTAACGTATAAGGAGGAGTACAGACAGGGTTGACTGGGTCTTCTGTAACGTATAAGGAGGAGTAGAGACAGGGTTGACTGGGTCTTCTGTAACGTATAAGGAGGAGTACAGACAGGGTTGACTGGGTCTTCTGTAACGTATAAGGAGGAGTACAGACAGGGTTGACTGGGTCTTCTGTAACGTATAAGGAGGAGTACAGACAGGGTTGACTGGGTCTTCTGTAACGTATAAGGAGGAGTACAGAAGGAGAAGGAGACATACAGAGAAGATGAATGAAGGGATGAAGAGGTCAAATGTTAAAAGTGGCGTGGAGGTTCAGTGAGCCACAGTAACCACTCACCTCTACCTAACCCGCCTCATCCTCCCTTACCCACCTCACTCTGCCCGCCTGGCCCCAGGCCTGCATGTGCACGTGTTCCAGGCACAGAAGCAGATGCACAGGCTAATCCTTAGATAAATCTGCTCTTAGCTGCCACGTACACACACACGGTCAGACGGGGACGTGTGCACGCGCACACACACACGTACGCACACACTCCAAAGGCTCAGGTAGGCTCTCACTGGAGCTGATGGTAACACCAGAGATTCTTTTGATACAGTTGCTGGGCCTTGTGGAGCATAACACCACTGATTTCGAGGACTTTCCCCATCTTTCCCCATCCACGCTAAGGATACAGCATTATTAATGTGACTAGTGAATGGTGTACTGCTTGCTTCAGAGCCGTTATAAAGCCGTTAGTCATTATGATGGTGCTGAATGAGGACAGAAGGCTTGGGTTACGACTTGTAGCATCCACCTCATTCAGGAAACCATTCATAGCTAAATCTGTTTCAATTGGCATCAGTAGTCCAACATCCCAGTGTGGGTGTTGACTACTCATGTTCATACCACAAGTACATACAGTGCATCTAGGTTATAAATACTGTAGCCTACAGTGATTGAGTACATTTTTGCATTTACATTTTAGTCATTTAACAGACACTCTTATCCAGAGCGACTTACAGTAGTGAATGCATACATTTCATAAATTTTTTATTTTTTTTGTACTGGCCCCCCGTGGGAAGCGAACCCACAACCCTGGCGTTGCACACACCATGCTGGCGTTGCAAACACCATGCTCTACCATCTGAGCCACAGGGAAGACGTAAGTGGGTGAATGAGTTAATGAGTGAGTGTGTTGGTGTTTGACTGTGTGTGTGTGTGTGTGTGTGTGTGTGTGTGTGTGTGTGTGTGCGTGTGAGTATGCGCGTGCGTGCGTGTGAGTATGCGCGTGCGTGTCTGTGTGTGCACGTGTAGACAGAGGATGTGTGTGGTGACGAAGAGTGTTTGTGCTGTTTTGAGGTCAATAATGACAGAAAAATGGCAGCCACCTCTAATCGGAAGGGACAAGCCGGCAGTCACACACACACACACACACACACACACACACACACACACACACACACACACACACACACACACTCATTTTACCAGGCCAAAAACACACGTAGGTATTAGATTCAGCTCTCTTTACTTTCTATCCTTCCTCCCTCCGACCCACTTTTCTTCCTCTGCCTTCTTTCTCTCCTTCCTCAGGTTTCTACCTTCCTTTACAGCTTTTCTAATAAATGATCCCTATTTGGCTGAAGGCCAGCTTTGCGTGTAAGACCATCCACTCTCGTACCAGTGGAGATCAGTCTGAACGTTACTCTGTGGATGTTACTGGCTGTAGGGCCTGTCTGTACTGCCTGTCTGAGGTCTGACTCAGAGATACATAGATGGTTCTAGAAGGGCAAGCAGTTGGTTGAGTTGTGGCTGTGAGAAGACTAAGGTGTCCACCGCAGAGCCAGTAGATTAGACTAGTGGCGCTGGATAGTGTAGTACACACAGCATGGAGCAGTACAGACAAAGAGACAGACAGACAGACCTAGAAGCGCCGTACTACGTCCTCTACAGAGGAATAGACATGGAAGGAGAGACACAACATTTAGAGTCCAGAACACTGGACTACTGGCTCTGTCAGCCAACCGGCTCATAATAGGAGAGGGAGGGAGGCAGGGAGAGAGAGACAATGGAGACGTGTGACATTCCTACTTTGAGCAAAACACAGTAACAACCCTTTCTTCCACCTGTCCTCTCCTCTTCTGTTCTTTTCCCCTTTAGCCTGTTCCCACCCGATCCCTACAGTATCTTTCTTCCTCCCCCTTCACATCTCCCTCCCTCCCTTGTTCAACGTGGTAGACACACACCCAGGTACAACAATAGCCATTTTATTTCCATGCACCTTCTCACAGCCTCTCACACACACACACACACCGCCCACCCAACAACAATAGGCCTCCTTTTTTTCCCATGCTACCATCTCACAGCCCTCTGCCCTCAGGTATGGAGTTCTCTCCCTCACCACAGACAGCTGGATTAACTCAAATACACAGTGAGGAGAATGGACAGAGAGAAACAGCAATTGCGGATTCCCTCACAGATGACCAGGAGGGGCGAGGGGCAACCATTGTTTGAATAACAATAACACAACACTAGCGGTCCAGGGAATAACGTGACATCAATAATGGCTCCATTCCCCAGCACCCGAAGCTCTGGTAAGAGAACCCCAGTCCGTAAGAGTACAAGTGCAGGTTCCAGCGGACTAGTAGAACAGTAGGGATGACGACGGCGTGCTCCTGGCAACCATCACTATACAGCTCCTGTGTTGTACAGCAATGTACGAACAGTGCACAGTATATGAATATTAAGTAGGTTGCCAAACAACAACGTCCTATACCACAGGAAGTCACATTCCTACTGGACACTGTTCTAGGGACATTATATTAACCCCCCCCCCCCCCCGCCCAATCTCTGGCCCAGGGCCACTTTAATGTCACTTGTCATTGCTGTGATCACAGATGACCCTGTTGTTTAAAACACTATCCATCACAACCATGCAAAGGATTCTGGGTAGCTGGGAGTACACATGGTGAGATTCGCACAAACATGCATGGCACGCGCCCGCACAGACACACACACACACACGCGCGTGCGCACACACGCGCACAGTATACAGTAGTCACCTCACGGTTAAACAAATCACTGGCATTCAAAACACCTCATCGTCAATAGAAACGAATTCATCTGATATCTACTACATTATTACGCAAAGTGAACAAAGACAAACACAGGGAAAACTTTCCCAGCCAAGCATGAATTCTCCTGGTGTCCCTCATTATCTCCTACAGGAAAATTCATCTGAACCACAGACACACTCATTTGTCATAGACATACACGAGCGTTCTTCTCTAACTCTCTCCCTTTCAGAAAGGTTTGCATCCCACATGGCACCCTCTTCCCTGTCTAGTGCACTCCATAGGATGCCTTAACGGGATGCACACATAAACACAGTAAAGACACAAGTAGGCATGCTCTCCCCTTGTTTTCAGAGACTGGAGTAAACTGGGAGCACACTCAACATCTCTCTCTCTCTCTCTCTCTCTCTCTCTCTCTCTCTCTCTCTCTCTCTCTCTCTCTCTCCGTGCTAGCAGCTAACTGATGCATTATTCAGGGGTTCTGCTTGGTCATGGGCTGTGTCACAAATGAAAACCTATTACCTATACAGTGCACTACTTTTACCAGGGACCATAGGACTCTGGTCAAATGTAGTGCAGTATGTAGGGCATATGGTGCCATTTGAGACGCAGCCTTGGTTATGATACATCTTTGGTCTATGGGAGCAACTCTCAACCCTGCCTTCAGAGAATGTTCATTCACAATCAACTACCTGGTTGTCTCTGATCTGGCTTTTTGAACATGGGGGGGGGGGGGGGACACAACAAATCCTGTCCCTAAATCTCTCTACTGCAGTTTCTAAATAAACTAGATGGGATGAGGATAGAGACTTTTAAACGTGTATTTACACACAGCAAGTCGTGAGTAATGAATACATTTCCCACGGCTGTCTGAAATAGTGTAGTACAGTGTGGCGGGGGAATCAACGTAGCTTCAGCATTCAGTTTTACGTCAAGCGAAATATATTTGTTCAACCACTATGCTTCCCCATGGTTCCATCCTCATTATTTAACCTCTTGACTACAAGCACACAAGCATAGTCACAGGGATGTGCAGTGCACACACACACACACACACACACACACACACACACACACACACACACACACTGAACATTAATATTATTATAAAACGTGTGCATTAAAAAAAGTGCAAATGCACCCTGGTGTCACAGCCCTTAAGTAGGATCTCCCTACATGACCATGGGGTTCAATTGGGAAAGTGAAGGAAAACAAAATGAGGGGTAGGGGTGAATGCAGACAGATAGGGAGAGGTAGGGAGGGAGAGGGAGCTGACTTGGCATCCTCCCCTCTCTTTGTTTGTTGGAGGATTCAGATGATTCAGTCCTGCACCCAATCTCTCCCCCTCACCCTCTACTCCCCCTTACCCTCCCCTACTACCCCAACAGGAGGGAGGGGGAGAAAGAGCGAGAGAGAGAGAGAGAGAGAGCGAAGACTACAGAGAGAGAAGACCATAGAGAGAGAGAGGAGAATACAGACAGAGAGAGAGAGGAGACTACAGAGAGAGAGAGAAGACTACAGAGAGAGAGAGAGAGAGAGAGAGAGAGAGAGGAGACTACAGACAGAAAGAGAGAGAGAGAGGAGACTACAGACAGAGAGAGAAAGAGAGAGAGAGAGAGAGAGAGAGAGAGAGAGAGTGGAGACTACAGACAGAGAGAGAGAGGAGACTACACAGAGAGAGAAAGTGATGGTGTGTGTGTCTGCAAACTCTCTCCGCCCCGATCTCAGTCTGAGGTGATGGGTGTTGTGTTGTGACCCTAGCCAACGAGCCTCATTGTTATGATGCTGTATCTTTTTTAATGAGTGAGCTAGCTGTGGCCCTCCCCTCTGCCATACAAAGGTCTGATTGAATGTGGCATTGCATTAGCATGTAAAAGAGCCCAGGCTTCATCTCTGAGCCGCTGACTGACAGCCGATATCATCTCCGTAATTGCTCCATACTGCAAACCGGAGCCAGCCAGGGAGGAGAGAAGGGCGAGAGAGAGAGACTGTTTGGAGGAGTGTGGGGTTGGGGGTTGGTATGGGGTATGAGGAAAGAGAGAGAGAGAGAGGAGCTGGTGGAACCTATAATAAAGTGTTGTATAACTCAATTAGGTATGGTGAGGACCTCATGCTGAGCGCTGAAGCACTGCCTTCTTTTGAGATATCCCAGCTGCCATAAGCAGCATTGTCCGGGAAACAATGACAAAATATTTCGGTATATCTCCCTCAGACAGAGAGGCAGGGATTCTATTTTCATGTGAATCATAAAAGCCGTGAGCAGACAACAGCAGATGAGACCCTCGTTGGCGTTAGTCATCTTTGCAGTGTGTTTCATGGAACGTGTACACAGCACGCCCGTAGACACTGTAGCCCATGTGTTTCCCTGCGTCAGCTTTGCACCACCTCACACTATTCCTCTGCTATGCCGTCCTTCCTTTGTATCTAGAGTGATTACCCTCTCTCTCTCTTTCTTTCCCTCTCTTTATTCTCTTCTACTCTCTCACTTCCTCATTCCATACATCACTGAACACCCCTCCTCTCTCCCTGCTCTTTCACCCTCGCTCTCCCTCCGTCACCCTCGCTCTCCCTCCGTCACCCTCTCTTGCGCTGGCTAGCCTCTTCCTCGCTCTCCTTTCTCTCTCTTTTCTCTCTCTTTTCTCTCTCTCTCTCTTCTCTCTCTGCAGTAAATGGTGATTGAGCAAGCAGTGTGCCGGTGCCGGTGCCGGAGGAGGAGGGCTGTAGAAAAGATGGTTATCCTGACTCCACGTGCCGCGCATCCCAAATCAGCCCTCCCTCTATCCCCTACTCTCTCATTCCCACCCCTTCTTCTCTCCTCTTTCCTTTCTTCCTTCTCTTCTCTCTCACCTTCCTATTTCCTTTCTCTCTCCTTCCTCTCTCTCCTCTCCACTTCCTTCTCTCCACCCCTTCCTCCGCTGCTCTTCCCATCGCCTTCTTCTCTACCCTTTCCTTCCCCCCTCTCCTTCCCTCCTTTCCTTCCCCCCTCTCCTTCCCTCCTTTCCTTCCCCCCTCTCCTTCCCTCCTTTCCTTCCCCCCTCTCCTGTGCTACTGTGGCGATGGAGATGGTGTGCCGTACAGTAACACAGAGTAGTGAGACCTGTCCATTAAAGGAAAGGGTCACCCATTTTGAATGTTAAATTGTTTTAGTGCATCTCTGAGTGATGTTCTATCGATTCCCTGGGTCATTTCATGTTTTCATGTGTATCTGAGTTATTGGCGTTCAAGCAGGCAGAAATGCGTCCGGTATGACGTAGCGCCGCGATAAAGTCTCTCTCACTACACCGGAAGTTGATAGGAATACGACTTTCCTTTGTGAAAGCGTCTTTCACACATGTCAGATTTCAACGCTGGCCGACGTCATAACTCGGGAGGATGTCTTCTCTCGAAGGAGCCGTTGATCATATTTTTGCAATATTCCTATTTGTCTGCCTCGTCAGTCCAGGGTGCATTGCGTGGCGCCGTTCCCAGAGATATTAGAGAAAGGAGATAGGAATCCAATGCATGATGGAACGTATAACGGCCCACCCAGCAGACTGTCAACCAATCACATTCACGTTGTCATGCTGCGTCACGCGGTTGCTAAGCTAATCGTCACTCAATCCCTTCTGAAAGTCGGTGTGTCTAGAGAAACGTGACTATTTTCCTTCGAAAGTACTTCATGTCACGGTTGCAAAGCAATACGACATTACAGATAGCAAGGTAATTGTCTCATATCTCAGAAAAGATTCGGAATGTTGTACTTCTTGTTGACAGAATTCGTGCTAATGTTGGGTTTTTGAGGTAGCACACGATAGACTCCCATTCACTCCTTGAAGGAGAGCGCTCTTTGTCCCAGAATCGCCCACAATTCACCGTGAGGCCCATTGACGTGGCATGGGCAACGTTTCCCCATCTCCTCACAAGTATATCCGCCGTTACGAATGTCAGACTCCACTCTGCGAGGCACATCGATCCGCAGGTTGAACATGGTGAGATTGTAGACTCCTACATTAATAGTGCAGTTTGTTTACGCGGTTTTACAGCTAACTAGCTACTTCACATGCCGATATTGTCTTTGGTATTATTGTGTGTAGCTACATTTGCTAGATAGCTATCCAGCCAGCCCATAGAGAGAGAGAGCAATGCATTGTGGATTTTGTAGTCGACTTGAGCTGCAACAAATTTCCACAACGATTTTCCACGTTGCTACCAATCTTATTATAACTCCAAAATAAAAAATGTGTTCACCAAAAAAATGTTGTTCTCACATATTAGTGTTATTTAACACTGTAAATTAAAGGGATGAGTGGTTTTGGGTGGACTTTTCCTTTAAGTCCATTAACAACAGAGCAGTAGACAGCAGAGTGGCTCCACCTGGTGCATGTGGCTCTTTCTCAATTTGTCGTTTCCTTGATTCCTCACATCCTCTCACTCCTCACCACATTCTCAAACTGCATTGGTCCCTCCCCTCTTCTCCTCGAGTGCGTTTGGAGAAGGAGGACGTGAGGAGTTAAAGAAAGAGCCCGAGACTTTGTCTGGGTCTGTCCCACCAGGACCGTTGAGGGCTCTGAGAGGTTCAGAGTTTACAGAGTACGTCCATGTTTTCATTCCTGAGAATAAGGGATAGATGACTTCCTGCGTGAGATGTCACAGAGAAATGGGAATTATACGGTACGTAACAGCCACATTCCACATGTTCACGTTAGGGTTCGAGGGAGTATTTCAACGGACGGGGCTCAATGTGCTTCAGTTACATATTCAACATCAAAATTCTACCCTTGGAAACCTAAATTCTATCACAGTAGCACGGTGCTACAGTGTTATACAGTGACTATGCCGCTGCATCCAAAGTCCATTTCAATCAAATGATGATTCACCTAAGGCTATATAAAGCAATACATGACAAGTATAGCGTAGCAAGTTAAATAGCAGCACATCATTTCATGGGCGTTCTGCCATTAAGAAATGCTTCATGGCCAAGCTTCACCTGTGTAGTGTCTATTTGCTAGTGCTCAACTTCAAGATCACATTACTTTGCCAAGGGTCCTTCAGAAGGGCAGGGCAACTCTTTGCCCTCTGTGTTGCCCATCCGGCTCCTCTCCTCCTTTTCCCGCCCTCCACCTCTCTCTCCTCCTCCTTTTCCTCCTCCCTTTCCTGCCCTCCCTCCACGGTCATCCCTCCATCCTTGATGAGTAATTAATAGGTGCTAATTGAAGAGGCTTAGTCTCTCTGCCAAAACTGCTGACTAGCGAGACACTATGTCCCCTCTCACACACTTTCACACCCCTCTCTCCTCCCCAACTCTCTCATGCCCCTATCCCCCACTTTCTCGACACTCCTCCCCCAATCCTCCCCTCTCGCCCACTTTCTCTACCCTCCTCCCCCAATCCTCCCCTCTCGCCCACTTTCTCTACCCTCCTCCCCCAATCCTCCCCTCTCGCCCACTTTCTCTACACTCCTCCCCCAATCCTCCCCTCTCGCCCACTTTCTCTACCCTCCTCCCCCAATCCTCCCCTCTCGCCCACTTTCTCTACCCTCCTCCCCCAATCCTCCCCTCTCGCCCACTTTCTCTACACTCCTCCCCCAATCCTCCCCTCTCGCCCACTTTCTCTACACTCCTCCCCCAATCCTCCCCTCTCGCCCACTTTCTCTACCCTCCTCCCCCAATCCTCCCCTCTCGCCCACTTTCTCTACCCTCCTCCCCCAATCCTCCCCTCTCGCCCACTTTCTCTACACTCCTGCTCCTCCCCATTGCCAATTGTTCTCCCACTCCCTCCTCTCCTTCCCCTAGCCAATCCTCCCCTTTCGCCCACTTTCTCCTCACCTATCTCCTACTTTCTCTCCCCCTCCTCCCGCTCTTTCATACTTTCTCACCCTCTCCTCCTCTCCATTGCCAAATATTCTCCCCTAGCCAGGCAACCTCCATTTGTATATGTAGGATTAGCATACTGATCAAATCAAATCAAAGTTTATTTGTCACATGCGCCGAATACAACAGGTGTAGACCTTACAGTGAAATATTTACTTACAGGCTCTAACCAATAGTGCAAAAAAGGTATTAGGTGAGTAGGTAAAGAAATAAAACAACGGTAAAAAGACAGGCTATATACAGTAGCAAGGCTATAAAAGTAGCGAGGCTACATACAGACACCGGTTAGTCAGGCTGATTTGAGGTATTATGTAAATGTAAATATGGTTAAAGTGACTATGCATATATGATAAACAGAGAGTAGCAGCAGCGTAAAAAGAGGGGTTGGGGGGGCACACAATGCAGTTAGTCCGGGTAGCCATTTGATTACCTGTTCAGGAGTCTTATGGCTTGGGGGTAAAAACTGTTGAGAAGCCTTTTTGTCCTAGACTTGGCACTCCGGTACCACTTGCCATGCGGTAGCAGAGGCAACAGTCTATGTCTGGGGTGGCTGGGGTCTTTGACAATTTTTAGGGCCTTCCTCTGACACTGCCTGGTGTAGAGGTCCTGGATGGCAGGCAGCTTAGCCCCAGTGGTGTACTGGGCCGTACGCACTACCCTCTGTAGAGCCTTGTGGTCAGAGGCCGAGCAATTGCCGTACCAGGCAGTGATGCAACCAGTCAGGATGCTGTCGATGTTGCAGCTGTAGAACATTTTGAGGATCTCAGGACCCATGCCAAATCTTTTTAGTTTCCTGAGGGGGAATAGGTTTTGTTGTGCCCTCTTCACGACTGTCTTGGTGTGTTTGAACCATTCTAGTTTGTTGTTGATGTGGACACCAAGGAACTTGAAGCTCTCAACCTGCTCCACTGCAGCCCCGTCGATGAGAATGGGGGCGAGCTCGGTCCTCCTTTTCCTGTAGTCCACAATAATCTCCTTAGTCTTGGTTACGTTGAGGGATAGGTTGTTATTCTGGCACCACCTGGCCAGGTCTCTGACCTCCTCCCTATAGGCTGTCTCGTCGTTGTCGGTGATCAGGCCTACTACTGTTGTGTTGTCTGCAAACTTAATGATGGTGTTGGAGTCGTGTCTGGCCATGCAGTCTTGGGTGAACAGGGAGTACAGGAGGGGACTGAGCACACCCCTGGGGAGCTCCAGTGTTGAGCTTAAGCGTGGCAGATATGTTGCTGCCTACCCTCACCACCTGGGGGCGGCCCGTCAGGATGTCCAGGATCCAGTTAGAGAGGGAGGTGTTTAGTCCCAGGATCCTTAGCTTAGTGATGAGCTTTGAGGGTACAATGGTGTTGAACGCTGCGCTGTAGTCAATGAATAGCATTCTCACATAAGTGTTCCTTTTGTCCAGGTGGGAAAGGGCCGTGTGGAGTGCAATAGAGATTGCATCATATGTGGATCTGTTTGGGCGGTATGCAAATTGGAGTGGGTCTAGGGTTTCTGGGATAATGGTGTTGATGTGAGCCATTACCAACCTTTCAAAGCACTTCATGGCTACGGACGTGAGTGCTACGGGTCTGTAGTCATTTAGGCAGGTTGCCTTTGTGTTCTTGGGCACAGGGACTATGGTGGTGTGCTTGAAACATGTTGGTATTACAGACTCAATCAGTGACATGTTGAAAATGTCAGTGAAGACACCTGCCAGTTGGTCAGCATATGCCCTGAGCACACGTCCTGGTAATCCGTCTGGCCCCGCAGCCTTGTGTATGTTGACCTGTTTAAAGGTCTTACTCACATCAGCTATGGAGAGCGTGATCACACACTCGTCCGGAACAGCTGATGCTCTTATGAATGCCTCAGTGTTGCTTGCCTCGAAGCGAGCATAGAAGTGATTTAGCTCATCTGGTAGGCTTGTGTCACTGGGCAGCTCGCGGCTGTGCTTCCCTTTGTAGTCTGTAATAGTTTGCAAGCCCTGCCACATAAAACGAGCGTCGGAGCCGGTGTAGTATGATTCAATCTTAGCCCTGTATTGACGCTTTGCCTGTTTGATGGTTCGTCACAGGGCATAGCAGGATTTCTTGTAAGCTTCCGGGTTAGAGTCCCGCACCTTGAAAGCGGCAGCTCTACGCTTTAGCTCAGTGCGAATGTTGCCTGTAATCCATGGCTTCTGGTTGGGGTATGTACGTACAGTCACTGTGGGGACAATGTCCTCGATGCACTTATTGATAAAGCCAGTGACTGATGTGGTGTACTCCTCAAAGCCATCGGAAGAATCCCGGAACATGTTCCAGTCTGTGACAGCAAAACAGTCCTGTAGTTTAGCATCTGCTTCATCTGACCACTTTTTTCTAGACCGAGTCACTGGTTCTTCCTGCTTTAATTTTTGCTTGTAAGCAAGAATCAGGAGGATAGAGTTGTGGTCAGATTTACCAAATGAAGGGTGAGGGAGAGCTTTGTATGCGTCTCTGTGTGTGGAGTACAGGTGATCTACAATTTTTTTTCCCTCTGGTTGCACATTTAACATGTTGATAGAAATTTGGTAGAACTGATTTAAGTTTCCCTGCATTAAAGTCTCCGGCCACTAGGAGCGCCGCCTCTGGGTGAGTGGTTTCCTGTTTGCTTATTTCCTTATACAGCAGACTGAGTGCGGTCTTAGTGCCAGCATCTGTCTGTTGTGGTAAATAAACAGCCACGAAAAGTATAGCTGAAAACTCTCTAGGCAAGTAGTGTGGCCTGGAATTTCTCACAATATACTCTACTTCAGGCGAGCAAAATCTAGAGACTTCCTTAGATTTCGTGCACCAGCTGTTGTTTTCAAATATGCACAGACCGCCCCCCCTCGTCTTACTGGGGTGTGCTGTTCTATCTTGCCGGTGCAGCGTATATCCCGCTAGCTGAATATCCAGACATCTGTCTGTCCTCGAATGGAAGAGGGACGCATACACACACACACACACACACACACACACACACACACACACACACACACACACACACACACACACACAGGTAACTACCAAAGTAAATCTTCTAATCCGAGGTGAGTGATCGCTGTCCTGATATCCAGAAGCTATTTTTTGCGTAAGGTACTGTTGCAGAAACATTATGTACAAAATAAGTTACAAATAACGCGAGAAATAACACATAATAGCACAATTGGTTGAGCGCCCGTAAAACTGCTGCCATTTCTTCCGGCGCCATTTTGATGACATGGAATCAAATGCGTGTCACACTCACACACACACAACTCTTTAAATTGATCTGTCTTTGTGAGTGGTGGATCTCGTCTGTGCCCAGCTTTGACTACATTAATGTTAGCTACTAATTGAACGCCTAATGACACTCAGACTACACTGTTTTCCTCTTCGATGTGTTATTTAAATAACTGTGTGTGTTAGCGATAAGGGTCTAGATACATCACTGTTTCCTTCCATTACACAAACCCTCAGTCGTCTGAATCCATGATGCTGTCGGAAGAGCTAGTTTATCACCAGCAATTATCTTGCGAGTAAGTAACAGCCTACTCAACCACACAGCCTGGATGCATCGCAAATGGCATCCTATTCCCTAGGGCTGCCCATAAGGCTCTGGTCAAATGTAGTGCACAAAAGTAGTGCACTATTGAGGGAATAAGGTGCCATTTGGGACACAGTCTCAGTCTATAGGACAAGGCAGTCTGATCCTGATCCAGCTTCTGGCCATCAGTAGGGACATATGTGTCCAACATGGGAGTTGATGCATGAGGATACTGATGCTGAATGTCTATATCATAGAAATAGAATTACTAGAACGGAAATCCCCATGATGGATGGACTGGCGTAAAGTCTATCAATGGTCTGTCTATAACATGCAGGGATGGGCAACTCCAGTCCTCGGGGGCTAGAGTGGTGTCACACGTTTTCTCCATCCCTAGGAAACACCGCTGATTAAACTAAATGCATTCTAAACTGAAGATCCCGACAGTGATGTCTCCACCCTAACAATGGGAGTCGGCAATGTGCGATGGAATGTGCGACTGATGTAGACTTTGTGTACATGTGTTTGTGTATTTATGTACTGTATGTATGTATTTATGTTGGTATGTATGTATGTACAGGTAACTGGCAAAATAAAGGAAACACCAACATAAAGTGTCTTTAATAGGGCGTTGGGGCACAACGAGCCAGATCAGCTTCAATGCACCTTGGCATAGATTCTACAAGTGTCTGGAACTCTATTGGACGGATGTGTCATGTCCTGACCAGTGAAAGGGGTAATTTTGCCATAGTAGAATGGTCAGGGCGAGGCAGGGGGGATGTTTTGTGTGTTTTGGGGTTGGTTTGTTTCTAGGGGAATTGGTTCTAGTTTTCTGTTTCTATGTTTCATTTTCCATGTGTGGCCGAGTATGGTTTCCAATCAGAGGCAGGTGTCTTTCGTTGTCTCTGATTGGAAGCCATACTTAGGCAGCCTGTTTTCCTTTGGGTTTTGTGGGTGGTTATTTTCTGTTTAGTTATTGTAACCTGACGGAACTGTTGGTCGTTTTTGTTATTTTGTGAATGTCACTCATTAAAGATTTAAAAGATGAGCACTCAACACGCTGCGCCTTGGAGTGTTCACTACGACTTTTGTGACAGAACCACCCACCATAAGAAGACCAAGCAGCGTGGGAGGAGGTACGTCGAGTCATGGACCTGGGAGGAAATCCTGGATGGGGCAGGACCGTGGACAAGGCCGGGAGAGTATCGCCTCCCGCCGGAGGAGATAGAGGCAGCAAAGGCGGAACGGCGTTACTGGGAGGAACGGCTGGAAAGGCAAGAGATGGCTGAGAGGCAGCCCCCCCAAAAAAATTGGGGGGGGCATACGGGTAGTTTGGCTAGGTCAGGGAGGAGCCCTGACCTAACTTCCCTGGCGTACAGGAGAGAGCCGTGGAGCAAACCGAAGCCAGTAAAGGAGTCAAGCGCTGAGTTCGACGCGAGATTCCGGAAAATGGTACTGGCGGAAAGGGCACTGCGGAGTGCAGAGGGGCGAGAAATGCATTACGAAGTGATGCGCACTATCTCGCCCATGCGCACGCACAGTCCGGTGCGGTTGGTACGGGCTCCTCAGCGTTGCCGTGCGAGAGTTGGCCGGCAGCCAGGGAGAAGTGCGCCGGCACAACGGATCTGGTCTCCAGTGCGTCTCCTCGGCCCAGTTTATCCTGCGCCTGCTCTACGCACGGCAGCCCTCATTCCCCAGCACAGCCCAGTTTGCCCTGTGCCAGCGCTCCGCCCGTGCCGGGCTACAGTGACCATCCAGCCAGGACGGAGTGTGCCAGCCCTGAGCTCCAGACCTCCGGTGCGCCTCCACGGCCCAGTGTGCCCTGTGCCTGCTCTGCGCACCCAGTCTCCTGTGCGTCTCCCCAGTCTGGTGAGACCTGTTCCAGCTCCCCGTAAGAAGCCTCCAGTAATGATCAATGGTCCGAAGCCTCCAGCGATAATCCATGGCATGAAGCCTCCAGTGATGATCCAATGCCCAGAGCCTGTAGGGTTAATCCATTGCACAAAGCCTCCAGTGATGATCCATGGCCCGGAGCCTGTAGGGATGATCCATGGCACGAAGCCTCCAGTGATGATCCATGGCCCGGAGCCTGTAGGGATGATCCATGGCACGAAGCCTCCAGTGATGATCCATGGCACAAAGCCTCCAGTGATGATCCATGGCACAAAGCCTCCAGTGATGATCCATGGCGCGGAACCAGTAGTGACGATCCATGGCACGGAACCTACGGCGACGCTCCTCAGCCCGGAGCCTCCGGCGACGCCCCTCAGCCCGGAGCCTCCAGCGACGCCCCTCAGCCCGGGGCCTCCAGCAACGGTCTGCAGCCCGGGGCAATCAGCAACGGTCTGCAGCCCAGAGTCTTCGGTAACGGTCTGCAGCCCAGAGCCTCCAGCGGTGGTCGGCAGTGCAGAACGGGGGTTACGCCAAGAGCCAGAGCCACCTCCGTAGCTGGAGGATTGGCGGAAAGGTTGGGTGTAGCACAGGAACCGTCATTGACGGTGGCCACCTCCCTTCCCTCCCTTTAGGTTTGGGGTTGTTTTTGTGGGTTTTCTGTTTGGGGTGCAGTCGGGGTCTGCACCTTCGGGGGGGTACTGTCACGTCCTGACCAGTGAAAAGGGTCATTTTGCAATAGTAGAATAGTCAGGGTGTGGCAGGGGGGTTGTTTTGTGTGTTTTGGGGTTGGTTTGTTTCTAGGGGAATTGGTTCTAGTTTTCTGTTTCTATGTTTCATTTTCCATGTGTGGCCGAGTATGGTTTCCAATCAGAGGCAGGTGTCTTTCGTTGTCTCTGATTGGAAGCCATACTTAGGCAGCCTGTTTTCCTTTGGGTTTTGTGGGTGGTTATTTTCCGTTTAGTTACTGTAACCTGATGGAACTGTTGGTCATTTTTGTTATTTTGTGAATGTTACTCATTAAAGATTTAAAAGATGAGCACTCAACACGCTGCGCCTTGTTCTGTTCACTACGACTCTTGTGACAGGATGTGACACCATGCTGAGAGAAATCACTCCCATAAGTGTTCAATTGGGTTGAGATCTGGTGACTGAGACGGCCATGTTTTTTAAATACACTGCTCAAAAAAATAAAGGGAACACTTAAACAACACAATGTAACTCCAAGTCAATCACACTTCTGTGAAATCAAACTGTCCACTTAGGAAGCAACACTGATTGACAATAAATTTCACATGCTGTTGTGCAAATGGAATAGACAACAGGTGGAAATTATAGGCAATTAGCAAGACACCC
Organism: Salmo trutta; assembly: GCF_901001165.1. NCBI lineage: Eukaryota > Metazoa > Chordata > Actinopteri > Salmoniformes > Salmonidae > Salmo > Salmo trutta. Next base: position 8,289,723 of record NC_042986.1, on the reverse strand, counting down.
CCAATAAAGGAGTGGTTCTGCAGGTGGGGACCACAGACCACTTCTCAGTTCCTATGCTTCCTGGCTGATGTTTTGGTCACTTTTGAATTCTGGCGGTGCTTTCACTCTAGTGGTAGCATGAGACGGAGTCTACAACCCACACAAGTGGCTCAGGTAGTGCAGCTTATCCAGGATGGCACATCAATGTGAGCTGTGGCAAGAACGGTTTGCTGTGTCTGTCAGAGTAGTGTCCAGAGCATGGAGGCGCTACCAGGAGACAGGCCAGTACATCAGGAGACGTGGAGGAGGCCGTAGGAGGGCAACAACCCAGCAGCAGGACCACTACCTCCGCCTTTCTGCAAGGATGAGCAGGAGAAGCACTGCCAGAGCCCTGCAAAATGACATCCAGCAGGCCACAAATGTGCATGTGTCTGCTCAAACGGTCAGAAACAGACTCCATGAGGGTGGTATGAGGGCCCGACGTCCACAGGTGTGGGTTGTGCTTACAGCCCAACACCGTGCAGGACGTTTGGCATTTGCCAGAGAACACCAAGATTGGCAAATTCGCCACTGGCGCCCTGTGCTCTTCACAGATGAAAGCAGGTTCACACTGAGCACGTGACAGACGTGACAGAGTCTGGAGACGCCGTGGAGGACGTTCTGCTGCCTGCAACATCCTCCAGCATGACCGGTTTGGCGTTGGGTCAGTCATGGTGTGGGGTGGCATTTCTTTGGGGGGCCGCACAGCCCTCCATGTGCTCGCCAGAGGTAGCCTGACTGCCATTAGGTACCGAGATGAGATCCTCAGACCCCTTGTGAGACCATATGCTGGTGCGGTTGGCCCTGGGTTCCTCCTAATGCAAGACAATGCTAGACCTCATGTGGCTGGAGTGTGTCAGCAGTTCCTGCAAGAGGAAGGCATTGATGCTATGGACTGGCCCGCCCGTTCCCCAGACCTGAATCCAATTGAGCACATCTGGGACATCATGTCTTGCTCCATCCACCAACGCCACGTTGCACCACAGACTGTCCAGGAGTTGGCGAATGCTTTAGTCCAGGTCTGGGAGGAGATCCCTCAGGAGACCATCCGCCACCTCATCAGGAGCATGCCCAGGCGTTGTAGGGAGGTCATACAGGCACGTGGAGGCCACACACACTACTGAGCCTCATTTTGACTTGTTTTAAGGACATTACATCAAAGTTGGAGAGATTATTTCTTTCATTCAGATCTAGGATGTGTTGTTTAAGTGTTCCCTTTATTTTTTTTAGCAGTATATATTGTTTTATATATTTAACCTTTATTAAACTAAGCAAGTCAGTTTAAGAACAAATTCTTATTTACAGTGACGGCCTAGGAGCAGTGGGTTAACTGCCTTGTTCAGGGGCAGAAAGAAATACTTTTACCTTGTCAGCTTGGGAATTCAATCCAGCAACCTTTCAGTTACTGGCCCAACGCTCTAACCACTAGTCTACCTGCCGCCCTATCATGTCTTATGCTTACATCGTTTTCATGCTCATCAAACTATTCACAGCCCACTCGTGCCCTGTGGATGGGAGCAGTGTCATTCTATGGGGGGATAGCCATGGTCGCCAAAATAATGGCCTGCCCAGCATTTTTATACATGGCCCTAAGCATGATGGGATTTCAATTGCTTACAGTTTTTCCCAATTGTTTACACACTAAAATTGGTCCATGAGGCACAATGACCCAAACCTGTAACTAATTTAGCAGAACCAGACACCAAATCTGCAATACGACTGGCACAGGTTTTGCTTTACACTCAGATTGCAATTCTATAACAAACATTTGGCAAAACACAACACACAACACGTTTCAACAAGCTAAGCTAAATTAGCAATTGATCACTTTCACTCTTCACATGTGTAAACACTAATTGCTTATATGTTCACTTTGCACCTTTGGTATGGATAAAAAGACCACAGGTGAGTACACCTGGGTTTGGAGAACAATGGAAGCAAACTTGGCAGAGAGAGGTGGAGGTGAGGTGGAGGTAGAGGTAGTGGTAGAGAGATAGACGTAGAGGTGGAGGTAGAGGTGGACCAAGAACAAGGAGAGTAATATCTGATGAAATTCGGGCGACTGTGGTGGACCATGTGGTCCACCATGGTTTGACCTTGAGAGAGGCTGGGCAGAGAGTGCAGCCCAATCTGAGCAGCTTCACCGTAGCATCCATCATCCGGACATTCCAAAATGAGAATAGGTATGTACTGCAGACATTGGACCTCTCTACTACTTTTACTACTTGACAGTAGTACAGCACAGTAAAGACTGTAGATTCCAATACATACTGTAAGGGGAAACAAAGTCAATGTTTCATGTATTACTGTATGTATGCAATTGGGAGCTATACTATTTTGTAACATGTTTGTCTTGTACAGTGAGGGAAAAAAGTATTTGATCCCCTGCTGATTTTGTACGTTTGCCCACTGACAAAGAAATGATCAGTCTATAATTTTAATGGTAGGTTTATTTGAACAGTGAGAGACAGAATAACAACAAAAAAATCCAGAAAAACGCATGTCAAAAAGGTTATAAATTGATTTGCATTTTAATGAGGGAAATAAGAATTTGACCCCCTCTCTATCAGAAAGATTTCTGGCTCCCAGGTGTCTTTTATACAGGTAATGAGCTGAGATTAGGAGCACACTCTTAAAGGGAGTGCTCCTAATCTCAGTGTGTTACCTGTATAAAAGACACCTGTCCACAGAAGCAATCAGTCAATCAGATTCCAAACTCTCCACCATGGCCAAGACCAAAGAGCTCTCCAAGGATGTCAGGGACAAGATTGTAGACCTACACAAGGCTGGAATGGGCTACAAGACCATCGCCAAGCAGCTTGGTGAGAAGGTGACAACATTTGGTGCGATTATTCACAAATGGAAGAAACATAAAATCACTGTCAATATCCCTCGGCCTGGGGCTCCATGCAAGATCTCACCTCGTGGAGTTGCAATGATCATGAGAACGGTGAGGAATCAGCCCAGAACTACACGGGAGGATCTTGTCAATGATCTCAAGGCAGCTGGGACCATAGTCACCAAGAAAACAATTGGTAACACATTACGCCGTGAAGGACTGAAATCCTGCAGCACCCGCAAGGTCCCCCTGCTCAAGAAAGCACATATACATGCCCGTCTGAAGTTTGCCAATGATCATCTGAATGATTCAGAGGACAGCTGGGTGAAAGTGTTGTGGTCAGATGAGACCAAAATGGAGCTCTTTGGCATCAACTCAACTCACCGTGTTTGGAGGAGGAGGAATGCTGCATATGACCCCAAGAACACCATCTCCACCGTCAAACATGGAGGTGGAAACATTATGCTTTGGGGGTGTTTTTCTGCTAAGGGGACAGGACAACTTCACCACATCAAAGGGACGATGGACGGGGCCATGTACCGTCAAATCTTGGGTGAGAACCTCCTTCCCTCAGCCAGGGCATTGAAAATGGGTCGTGGATGGGTATTCCAGCATGACAATGACCCAAAACACACGGCCAAGGCAACAAAGGAGTGGCTCAAGAAGAAGAACATTAAGGTCCTGGAGTGGCCTAGCCAGTCTCTAGACCTTAATCCCATAGAAAATCTGTGGAGGGAGCTGAAGGTTCGAGTTGCCAAATGTCAGCCTCGAAACCTTAATGACTTGGAGAAGATCTGCAAAGAGGAGTGGGGACAAAATCCCTCCTGAGATGTGTGCAAACCTGGTGGCCAACTACAAGAAACGTCTGACCTCTGTGATTGCCAACAAGGGTTTTGCCACCAAGTACTAAGTCATGTTTTGCAGAGGGGTCAAATACTTATTTCCCTCATTAAAATGCAAATCAATTTATAACATTTTTGACATGCGTTTTTTTCTGGATTTTTTGTTGTTATTCTGTCTCTCACTGTTCAAATAAACCTACCATTAAAATTATAGACTGATCAGTTCTTTGTCGGTAGGCAAACGTACAAAATCAGCAGGGGATCAAAGACTTTTTTTCCCTCACTGTATACTGTATTACTGTAGTGTTTACTGTACTGTACGCTATTTTGTTTTTGTAGAACTGAAAGATGACAATCACGTGGTGGTAGAACGTGGCTGTTTACAGGCGAACAGGAGGCTGCCATTGTGCAAATGGTAGTTGAAAATAATGCCATAAGACCACGGGAAACCCAACAACAGATGATTGAAAACCCTGTCATCCTCCATAACATCAGAGTGAGCTTATCAACCATCCTTAAGAAACATCATCTCCGAATGAAGCAAATCTACAGAGTCTCGTTTGAAAGGAATTTCCAAAGAGTGAAGGATAAACAGTCCGAATATGTGTAATTAAGTAATGTACTAGTATTATATTCTTAAAACATTAGAGACTCATTGATGTTGCCAGTGAACTTTACTATAGAAATTACAGTATTTACTGTCCTTTCAGAGAATCATGGAGTTGGATGCAAGTCCCATCCCCCAGGAACTCACATTCATAGATGAGGCTGGATTCAATTTAGTGAAGACGAGGAGGAGAAGAAGTAACATCATTGGTCAACGTGCCATCGTTGAGTTACCTGGCTAGCGCCGGGGACAATGGGGTTCTCCACCGCCATGCCACCCTTGGACCTTCCAAACTGCCCATCTCCTTCATTTCCTGAACACTTTACATGACGATCTTCCTCAGCCGGAGCAGAGTTGGCCAGGTGATCCTGAGCAGCAGACGTATGTTCTGAATTGGGACAACGTGAGTTTCTATCGGGCTGCTCAGGTCTGTGGCCAGACCAAAACAAGACACATGACAGATTTTCTGTTTCTTTACATTATTTATATATATATATATTTTTCACAGTTTCTTTATCTATTCCATATAATTGATCTAACATACAGTACAGTAGTACAAATAGGCCTATTTTTCTTCCTTTGCATATGCAAAATATTTTTTACAAATGCAACATTTCTACTGTATGTGTGCTTACAATATGCTGTTTATTTGAGTTTATTTTATTTTATTTTTACAGGGACAGTGCACATTAATCAACGTTTCAGTAAAAGTGCCGGTTTTAGCCAGCCGGCTAATTTTCAACCGCAGTCCCTGGGCAGGTGTGATATATATTAAGTCATGTTGAGATGTGAAACAAAAAATTTTGCATTTGTGTTCCTTTCTTGTTTGAGTAAACACAAACCGTACAAGGTATAAGAACAAAATCATAGTCTTTACGCTGAAATAGGTTCTGATAGCAGTGTAAAGAATATATCACATTAGTGTGATCTCGGTTATCACCAAGTTAGATTCATTTGATGTGTGTGTGTGTCTCATTTGTACGCAGAGTTTCATTCTGAGCAGGGAGTACATGATTTTGATTGCTGTGTTTCATATTGCAAGATGTCTGCGGGGTTTGGGGAAATTGGCTAACTGTTTTGTGTTTTTTGCTTTGTGTTTAGAGTTTTCAGTGCCTGAGATGTAGTTTCAGCAAACGTGTGTTAACAATTGGGGGAAAACTGTAATTAACTCAGGAACCACACCTGTGTGGAAGCACCTGCTTTCAATATACTTTGTATCCCTCATTTACTTGTGTTTTCATTACTTTGGTAGTTACCTGTGTGTGTGTGTGTGTGTGTGTGTGTGTGTGTGTGTGTGTGTGTGTGTGTGTGTGTGTGTGTGTGTGTGTGTGTGTGTGTGTGTGTGTGTGTATGCGTCCCTCTTCCATTCGAGGACAGACAGATGTGGCGTTACTCCCTCTCTTGCCCTCTTTCTCTCTCTTCCTCCTCTCACCATCTCCCTCTCTCTCCCTCCTCCTCCTCCCTCCATCCCAGTACCACGTCTCAGACTGCGGCAGTGCTGGGCAGTGAAATGGAACATCCACTGATTGTTTCTGACAAAATTATAGAGGCTGAGAGAGAGAGAGAGAGAGAGTACAGGTACGCAAAGGGGAGGATAAAAGAATAGGTAAATGCAGCTATAAAAGAGGAAGAGCGAGAGAAAAGAAGAAGAAGAAAGTGCGAGAGAATGTGGCTTTAAGAGCTCGGGGGGGTAATGTGGGGAGACAGGAGACAACAGAGGGGCAATTGAAGGGTGACAGAGCACCAGGGAAGCTTGTGGCGGGATGAGGAAGAGACAGAGTTCATTCTGCACCGTACATACCCCTCCACGTCTGTCATAGAGCACAGCTTCACCCCCCACGCATCACAACACAGGGAGATAAATCATTGATGACCATGGACTTCTTCGCCTGCGTCATCATCGCCACACCAACACGACCTGGTGGACTTGGTCTCTGTGTGGTGTTCGGTCCTCTGCTGTTACTGTATCAACACGCAAACACACACACAGCCACACACACACACAGCCACACACACCTCCTTTGTGCCCGTGTCACGGCAGTAGAAGGAGCACCCTGTGAAGTTCCCTGCTGTCAAGGTCACCCTGCTGCAGCCCTGCAGTGATGGATTGCACACACACACACACACACACACACACACACACACCTCCTTTGTGCCCGTGTCGCAGCAGGAGCACCCTGTGAGGTTACCTGCTGTCAAGGTCACCCTGCTGCAGGCCTGCAGTGATGGATTACACACACACAGGCAGAATTGGATATTCCGCCCTTGAGGGAAAAGAAGGTAGAGGGATGGGAAGAGAAGAGCTGTCTGCCTGACGGGGTCTGGCCACCTCCATGATGGTGTGAATGGGGGTTAGGGAGGGAGGAGAGGGAGGAAGGGAGAGAGGAAGAGAGGGAGGGTGGGAAGTAGGAAAAGAGGGAGGGAGAGAGGTAGAGAGGGAAGGAGGGAAGTAGGAAAAGAGGGAGGGAGAGAGGGAAGGAGGAATGGACAGGGTTTGATGACAACGAAAGGGCACAACAAAAAGCCTCAGTCTTACTTTATTGGCATTCGGTAGAGTCCTTCCCTTCCTTTGACCTTTGACCCACGGTAAGAGTGAGACAGGAGGCCTGTAAGTGTCCTGTGCTGTGAGATTGAGCTATTACATCTCAAAGTGATCTGAAATAGATCCTCCCAATGGCTCCCTTTTACAGAACATGTGATAGGTCCAACACAACAGGCTCCAGGTGATTCACTGTGCTCTGCCCTCCCTGTAGGGAATGGAAGAGGGAATCGGATCCCTGATCACAGACCTGCGTCTACTTCTACCTCTGCTGATATCAAAGAGCTACAGCCTGACAAAGAAAGACAGTGCACGCGAGAATTCAGACAGTGCTCCATTTTACCTCCTTGGGTTGAAAGGCAGTGACACCTTTCATCCTTTTATCCAAATGGTGCAGTGAGGCTTTCCTTTAAGTGCCAACGGGATGGGGAATGCTACTGTTCTGTACTGTGTGACAACCTGTGCATCCCTAATGGCATCCTATTCCCTTTATAGTGCACTAAATAAGTTGCCATTTTTGGACACACCCAACGACTCTCTATGGTGTTTTAGAGGTCGGTAGGTAGGACATGCCTTTTCAGCAGTAGAGGGTCACACAAACCTGTGGATTTGCCCAGACACACAGGCATGGACCCACACACACAAGCATGGACCCACACACACAGGCATGGACCCACACACACACACAAGCATGGACCCACACACACACACAAGCATGGACCCACACACACAGGCATGGACCCACACACACACAGGCATGGACCCACACACACACACAAGCATGGACCCACACACACACAAGCATGGACCCACACACACAGGCATGGACCCACACACACACAGGCATGGATCCACACACACACACAAAAGCATGGACCCACACACACAGGCATGGACCCACACACACAGGCATGGACCCACACACACACAGGTATGGACCCACACACACACAGGCATGGACCCACACACACACACAAGCATGGACCCACACACACACACAAGCATGGACCCACACACACACACAAGCATGGACCCACACACACAGGCATGGACCCACACACACAGGCATGGACCCACACACACACACAAGCATGGACCCACACACACACACAGGCATGGATCCACACACACAGGCATGGACCCACACACACAGGCATGGACCCACACACACAGGCATGGATCCACACACACAGGCATGGACCCACACACACAGGCATGGATCCACACACACAGGCATGGACCCACACACACAGGCATGGATCCACACACACAGGCATGGACCCACACACACAGGCAGGGATGCAGGCACATACTGTGGTTTGCTGGCTTGGCTGTTCCCGCTGTGACCTTAATTTGTTCTGTCTTGTGTCTTGATGCCCACTTGGCTGCTGATGCTCCTTCAGGGAACAACATAACAAGTGTGTGTGTGTGTGTGTGTGTGTGTGTGTGTGCGTGCGTGCGTGCGTGCGTGTGTGTGCGAGAGTGTGAGTGTGAGCGTGAGCGTGCGTGTGACTCAGGTAAGAAGGTGGCACTGTAGGGGTCAACTTTACACTTTACAGGTTCAAGATTAAGTAAAGGAGACAGGAGGGAGGGAGGGCAGGTGACACACACACACACACAGGCTCACAAATATAGGAAAAAGAACACAAGCTGTCTCTCTCTCTCTCTCTCCGCTAATCGGCTAATGAAGATTTGTGGCTGTGGCTCTGGTGATTATTGGACTAGCGCTGCCTCAGACACAATAAGCTCTGCCAACACACTGTAAATACAATCTCTCCCGTTTATACAAGCCATCACCGGTGGAAATAGAGCCCAGAGCACAGAATGTGGCGTGCTGCTGTTAGCAGACGTTATCGCAACGGTTTCGCGCTCTGCGATGCCATGACGCACTTCTGTGCTTCTACCCCACAGAGCTGCTATAAATCAGTGTTCTTCTATGTCATTTTGTGCTTCCACATCCATCACGAGACAGGGCTCTTACTACTAACTCCACAACAACCCACAGCATCACAGAAAATGACTGGGGAGCAAGAGGACGAGATCTGAAGTCGTGTCACCGGCCAATTCCCTGATGCTCTATATGTTCATTTTATGGTAACAGGTGTTTCTCTTTCTTGTTGCTTCCCATTTGTTAGATTTCATCTTGGTTCTGTTGAAACACGTTAACAGCCCAGGTCTGCATTTGAATGGGGTGTGTGTGTGTGTGTGTGTGTGTGTGTGTGTGTGTGTGTGCGTCTGTGTGTGCAGCAGTTCATTCAAGCGTAAAGCCCATTATAGACACAGGGGAGACAGAGAGAGAGAGAGAGAGAGTGCGAGAGCGAGCGAGAGAGAGAGAGAGAGAGAGGGAGAGAGAGAGAGTGCGAGAGCGAGCGAGAGAGAGAGAGAGGGAGAGAGCGATTGCATTAGAAGAGGATGAGAGAGACATATTAAGAGTTTGGCCTGAAGAGACAGTTCCGCTACTCAATCCCTATCAGATCTCTGCAAATAGAGGAGTCCCACCAGTGATCAACACAACAAACCATTCATTGTTCCATCAAGAGCAAGAGCCCCTAAATATCGAGTACTCTTTGCTGTCCTCTTATCAATAAAGAACTCTGTCCTCATAATTAGCACTCTTACACGGTGAACAGATCAACAAAGTGGTTGGTCTTCCACAACCTGCTGAAGCGATCCTGATGATGGATGGTGACCACGGGGAAACGCAGTGGCCCCTTCATTCAAGCGCTCTTCACAGTGAAGAGATGAACAGAGTCATTATGCCTCTATCGTAACGTAAAACAAACGCTGGGAATAATGGGGAAAATTGTGAAAATTGTGAAAATTAGTTAAGGGGAACACTGACACACAGTAGGTTTACCTGAGATACCACCTCACCAGAGTGTCCCTTACAGCCTTCTGGTCCACACCTCTCTCTGACAACCTACCCTACCCACTCACCCTCCCTCCCCCTCTCCCTACCCCTTTCTCCCCCAGGCAGAGGTAGGGCAGTAGTGCAGGCCCCAGCAGAGTCCTCCCTCTCTCTCTGGGTGGGCTCGGCCTATAGCGAGGTGTGGGTGGAGACAGGTGTGCATACCAGATGCCAGCACTGAGTCCACCATGCAGCCAGCATCCAGCAGCTTCCATATTATATCATGGATGCGTCTCAAATGGCATCCTATTCCTTATAAAGTGCACTACCTTTGGGACTATATCGTGCACTACATATGGTGCACTATAAAGGGAATAGGATGCCATTTGGGATTCGGTCTATATGTACCTGCTGGCCAGGCGTTTACCTCTCCAGGCCCACAGCCAAGGCAGGATCCACTGTCACAGCAAGCAGGTCTGAGCCCAGCCTCAGCCCTGTACCTCTCGCTCTTCCTCCATCTCTTTCTCTCTCTCCCACCTTCTCTCTATATCTCTCTCCTTCTTCCCTTCCCTCCCTCTCTCTCCCTCTCTCTCTCTCTCTTACTAACCAGAGCCATTAGAAACACCATTAAAGCACACACCATTGAAACACACACGTGGCCAGCATCCATTGAGGGACATGTTAATATTGATGCTGGCTGTAGCAGGCTTACCGGATCTACCACCACACCAGGCAGGTCGATGTAGAAGCATGTAGAAGCATTAGGGATTGGGCCTCACTTTGGGTTTCATCGCTCCACAGCTGCTGCTACTTCCAGACAACATAATCTGTTACTTAAGCGCAATGTTCCCACTTGCTTAACGGAAGTGATACATACAGACTGTATCACGATTCCCGTTCCCCGCGGTCCTAAAGGGAGAGGATATGGATGGATGGATGAGGTAATACTGAAGAAATTCCCCCACAGCCATAAGAAAAGGTCAGGTTGGGAGAAAGAAGCTGTAGAGAGTGTGTGTGTGTGTATGTGTGTGTGTGTGTGTGTGTGTGTGTGTGTGTGTGTGTGTGTGTGTGTGTGTGTGTGTGTGTGTGTGTGTGTGTGTGTGTGTGTGTGTGTGTGTGTGTGTGTGTGTGTGTGTGTGTGTGTGTGTGTGTGTGTGTAAGAGAGAGTCTGTAGAGAGCCTTCTCATTACTGCAGAGTCAGTGATAGCGTTCACAGTGTTCACATCACATTCTCTATGTTGTACACATGAGGCTAGGAGGCTGAGGCTTTGAGTTAAGGTAGAGAGGCAGGAGCTCTGCTGTGCTGCTGCTTGGAAGAACCAAATCTCTCCCCCTCTATCACTCCTTCCCCTCCGTTTCCCTCCTCCCTCCTCCCTCTTCTCTGTCCTGCTAATACACTCTCATCCTCCACGCCCCCCCTCTCCTTCAATCTCTCTCTCCCTCTATCGCTCTCTCTCAACCTCCACTCCCCCTCCAGTCCTTCAATCTCTCTCTCCCTCTATCGCTCTCTCTCAACCTCCACTCCCCCTCCTCTCCTTCAATCTCTCTCTCCCTCTATCGCTCTCTCTCAACCTCCACTCCCCCCTCCTCTCCTTCAATCTCTCTCTCCATCGCTCTCTCTCAACCTCCACTCCCCCCTCCTCTCCTTCAATCTCTCTCTCCCTCTATCGCTCTCTCTCAACCTCCACTCCCTCCTCTCCTTCAATCTCTTTCTCCCTCTATCGCTCTTTCTCAACCTCCACTCCCCCTCCTCTCCTTCAATCTCTCTCTCCCTCTATCGCTCTCTCTCAAACTCCACTCCCCCTCCTCTCCTTCAATCTCTCTCTCCCTCTATCGCTCTCTCTCAACCTCCACTCCCCCCTCCTCCCCTTCAATCTCTCTCTCCCTCTATCGCTCTCTCTCAACCTCCACTCCCCCCTCCTCCCCTTCAATCTCTCTCTCCCTCTATCGCTCTCTCCAACTTCCAACTCCACCTCCTCCTCCCCTCTATGTCCCCGTGCACTGACCTTGCCCGTGTCTCAAGGAGAATTGATTTTCTCCTGGTCTTTGTGTGAAACCCTATCTATCTCTATCTCAACAACACCCAGACCTCCATGGAGCTTATTCCCTATTACAAACACTGTTTTCTCCTCCATGTCATCTGTCGCTCCCCTTCTTCCTATTTTCCTCTGAATACCTCCCTCTCTTTTTCTCCTCGCCAGAACACAGAAATAGAACAGGCATGAGTAATGCAACACGGAGGGAGAGGCGGGACTCAACCTTTTAATAAAACCACTGATCTTTGAGAAATGTCATTCATCATCATTCAGCTAACAGCACATTTCAACATTTCTTCACGGCCATAATGAGATGGACGGACGGAGAAATGTGGACTCTTGAAAAGGTGAATGTTGAGATATGAGGGAATGTGAAACCAAATTGAGGGCAGACACAGACTGTAGGTCCCTATTCAATCAATACGGGTTAGGCTAAGTCAAAAACAACATTCCTGTGCTGGAAGAGAGCACGTTTGGCCTCACTGTTTACAGTGGATTTCAAAGAGAAAGACTAATGCATTTTCATTCAAGCATGTTTGGATGCTGCGTGCTCGGAATGTTTTTCTACACCTCTCCTACTTCCCAGTGTTGATTCCCTTGTGCTATTGAAATGAAACAAATCCTGTTAAATGAGTAGTAGAATGCTATCTGGGTCTCCGTGTTCTGTTGTTTGGAACACTATCTGTAACGTTGATGCCAATATTGATGCCAATGTGAACAAACAGTTCAAGTATACCCAACAGAGATAGAACAAAGCCATCTTCATTATGTTATGCTCTCTGGGTCTTTATATTCTGTATCTTGACTATTATTGGGATATCAATGTTGATGCCAACGTGCACAAACAACAAACAGCTCAGAGACAACATGAGGACAGCAGGCTACCTTCATCCACTGAGCTGGGACTGGTTTATAATAGGATCTCATTATAGGACTGTATGAATTTCTGATCGGATGATTCCCCACCAAACTAGAACAAAAAAAAGAGACAGTGATTTTGTAGATTTTCACTAAGTGTAAATCCATAGACGGGTCCTTTGGGGGAAGGATTGTTGACTTATATTTGACATTTGTATCTTAAAGTGTTTAAACGTTTGTGACATTTTGGCCTTACCTAGGCCTCCTTTAAGACTCCATACTGTTTTGTCTATAGGTGCTACAAAGCAAAAAGTGGTGTCATGTGAAGCTTTACTGCTTGCTCTGTAATATGAGTAGTATTTTGATTTCAATAACAATTTTCTTCCATCACTTTATGAATAATGAAAAATATAAACATGAATATTGAAAATATTACATTTTTGATTTGGCAAATTATTCAACATATTGTTGAACATAATATACTTTACGGGCATATCAAAGTTCCCGAGTGGTATTTCTTGTAGTTTTAAAGTTATGGCCCATTTTATACAGAGAAATTGGCATAGGAAGCAATGTAACCAATCACAGCTCTCCTTTAAGTTGTGTCATTGCACATCCTGCAAATCACCAGCAGAGGGTGTCCATTTTGAATCCATTTTCACATTCACTCTGTTGGTAATGATTACAGATTGGATCATACCTCTAAAAGTGTCAGAGATCCCACTCTGGAACGTTGATGTGCCCTAGAGTATGTTATGTTCGTCAATATATAGGAACATTTGCCAAATGCCCCCAAAATGTATTTTCAATATTCATGTTTATATTTTTCTAAATTCATAAAGTAATATAAGAAAATCGTTTTTGAAAACAAAATTGTACTCATACTACAGAGCTTTGTACCACCTACAGATGAAACATTATGGATGTCACAACGTCCACAGAAGGTGGCGCCCCTCCCCGGTCGGGCGGTGCTCGGCGGTCGTCGTCGCCGGCCTACTAGCTGCCACCGATCTATGTTTCAGTGTCTGTTAGTCATGTCTGTTTTTTGGTTGCACCTGTGTCTTGTTTGTCATTAGTGGGGGGGTATTTAGTTTGTCTGTGTTTAGTTAGGATTCGTGCGGGATTGTTCTATGTTACGTGTGGTAGGGGTTGTATTGATTTAACGTAGTTGCTTTTGCTACGTATTCGTTCAGGCATTAGGGTTGCCGGGCTGCGCCCCGTCTGACTTTTAAAGTGGAGCTGTCACTCGTCATTTGACTTTTGTGCACCCTGCCTTATATGTGGATTTTGCCCATTGGCAGTATTAAATACGTTTTGCTCAAACGGACCTCAGTCTCCTGCGCCTGACTCATCCTCCAGTGATTTATCTGCCCGGGACAATGGAGTCTTAAAAGAGGCCTGGGTAAGGCCAAAATGTCATAAGTATTCTAAATTCAATTAATTATTTCTAAATGATGCTTTAAGACAAAAATGTCAACTATATATTAACAATCCTTCCTCCAAAAGACCCTTCTGTGGATAAAATCTCGTGAAAATCCTCCAAAATCATGGTCGGTTTTGTTTTGTGAGGAATCAGCTAATAAGACTCCCATAAAACCTATACTCTTTCCAACTATAGCTCATAGACACGCGCACACACACACACACACAATACGCAGACATACACGCACACACACACATTGTATATTAGCCGTACATCTGGGCTGCCACCTGCCTCTGTACCATCAGTGAAATAGTGGTACTCTGTGAAGCATAGCTTAGCTGCACCTGACTGTGATTATTGTGTCTCACATTAGTGCAGTCAATGGGACAGGCTGGCGCTGCATGGGCTGGCGTGCACACGCACAAACACACATACCCACACACACAGACCAGGACAGGCTGCTGGCTTCAGGGGCTACGTAGTTAAAAGACACCTGGGAATTGTCGTCTAGAGAGCTACTACTGTATGTCTCCACGCTTAAACAGTCTCACTTGCATTTTTCCTCTCTTCCTTTTACCTCTCTTCTTTTTTCCTCCTGCATCAAGGCATCTCAAAAGAGAATGTCATATTTTGGGGGGGTACTGTGTCTGTATTTGTTTTGATGTCAATGTGTGTGAAGACCTCCTATGGCTCTAATTCACTAATCCCCCCCTGTCATGCTGAGATTCAACTATGTCAATTGGCTTTGATGTGGCCAGCAGTAATGTGATGGCTGACACTCAGTGACTACAACGTCAACTAATGGAGGATTCGAAGGAAGGGAGAGGAGGAGAGGAGAAGAAGGGAGAGGAGGAGGGGAGGGAAGGAAGGAAGGAAGGAAGGGAGAGGAGAAGAGTGGATAGAAGGGAGAGGAGGAGAGGAGGGGAGTGGAAGGAAGGGAGAGGAGGAGAGGAGGGGAGGGGAAGGAAGGGAGGAGAGGAGGGGAGGGGAAGGAAGGAAGGAAAGGAGAGGAGGAGAGGAGGGGAAGAAGGGAGAGGAGAGGAGTGGAGAGGAGAGGAGAGGAGAGGAGAGGAGAGGAGAGGAGGGGAAGGAAGGGAGAGGAGGAGAGGAGGGGAAAGAGACCTGAGTGATGTGGGATCAATCTAAGCAGTAACCCACCACTGACATGAGCAGAGAGAGACCCATGTGCACACACATGCACAGTGTGTATGTACACACACACACACACACACACACACACACACACACACACACACACACACGACACCTTTTGCCTTTGGAACAGCTTCCTCACTCAGAGATGAAGAACACCACATCCCACTACTCTCCTACCATAGGTCAGAGAGATGCATTCGAATGATCATGATAGTGCTTCTATCTTCTCGAGGGGACCACTGCCACTGACAGAGACTGCCGGGAGGTGAGAGAGCTCAAGGGGGGTGGAATATTATGAAACCGTCCAGGAATTCACAGCACACTGCTTCACAAAGAATAGGATTCAACCGCTTGAAAAAGAAGAGACCGACTTGGCCAGTGTCATTTGTAATAGAATGTAACACACTGTAACAGAACGGTCAGTGGGTGAAAGAGTCCTGTTCTGCAGTTGAAACGAGTGACTGATGACGGACCAAGTACTTTCAAAACTTCTTAACATGACATGAACTACGGAGGCCTCAGAGGATCAACAGTAACCACATAACACAGGGGCTCAACATTAAGGATTGGCCCGATGACCCATGGCTACCGTTTTCTAATAACGTATCCTTACAGCAGTGTTTTGAAAAGAGCTGCAGTATTGAGTCTTTGCATAAGAAAACAGAACAGGCACTTTAGGAGAGTGACTTACTATAAAGGTGCTGACTGACTAAGTGATGTAGCTGAGGCAACAACACAGCACTTCAAGGTACTAATGGATTACGGAAAGTTTGTGACAGAGTTTGACAAAAGCGTCAAGAAATAAAATCCACTCGGCAATAACAAAGTCTGTGGTATATTGCATTCAGATTTCCCCATTGGGCCTTCGTTCTCAAGTGTTTCAATTATGTGCTTTTTTTCTATGGGGGAAAGCCTTGGGGGACAAACTGTGCCGATGTCACAATGGTAGAAAGGCAGGGCCCTGGCCCCTACTTTTTTAGTGGAGTTGGATAATACCGTTTTTTACAATCATTTTGGCACTAATTTCAGAACCTTGTGGTCATTTTTCAAAACTAGACACAAAACTGAAAACGGTCACAGGCTGTCCAATGTTCAAAACATTGCATTGTGCATTCATATCTTTAAAGAAAACTTGCAGAATCATTGGTTCAGGTAACTCATTTGTCATGAAATACCATAGGAACATTCATTTAGATCACCCACACACAAGATTCCGATAGTTTCACTGTGTAGTTGTTCGTACAATTATTAAGTATTCTAGCACAAAATATGTGATACATGTTTCATTATGCTACTACACGTAAATACATCACTGTAAAAGGACTAGTAGAGAGAATACCACAGACACAGTGGAATCCTTGAACAAAATCTGAAACGTATTGATGAAATACTATAAAATCACAACATAGGTATCTTTGAATCAAAGCAAAAATAATTACCTACAAAAAAGAAAAAAACTACAGTAAAAAGTCAACTGCAGTGTTCCTCACCTGGCTTACTGTAAAAAGCAAAACAAAGGATTGATTACTGTACTTCTGTATTTCCCTCAACACTGTCTTGTGGGTTCGGCCACAGGTTCTCATCCACATCACAATGGATGTTTTCATTAGCCAAAAATTTTGGGAAGAATCTTCGGGTGAATCCAGGCATGACACTGGTCTGCCGTGATGTCATTGCATGCGTCATCCATGGCTTGGAGAAGGTTGGCTTGTTCGTGAGGGCGCCTTTCATATACCTTCCACCTTCATGTGGAAAAAAATTCCTCAATCGGGTTAAGGAAAGTATGGGGGTAAGTACAGGGTGGTAAATTGTGGATGGGCCTGAAACCATGCTTGCACCATTTGAGAATGGTGGAACCTGACATTATCCCACACAATGACATAGGTCACGCCATCAGCTCTACAGACCTGATTTAGATCATCAAGGAAGGTTACAAGGAGAGCTGAATTATATGATCCAATACGAGGTCTGCATCCCACCACACCATCTTCCGATATAGCCGCACACATGGTGATGTTGGACCCACGTTGTCCAGGTACTTGGATGGTTGCCAGCTGGCCAATGAAATTCTGACCTCTCCTCCTTGCCTTGGCCAGGTTGAAGCCTACCTCATCCAAAAAATAGGAATTTGTGATGGTTTTCATTTCTGGCCCGAACCAAATTGACCACAGGCCGCTCTTGTTGGTCAGTCAGAATTTTGCCTCTGCCTCCCCTATTTGGCCTAGTCTCAATTCTGCAGGGAAAATGACAGTAAGAACACATTTAGTCACATCCCCTACTCTGTGGTACACATTGGCATGCAAATTTCAAATTCAAATGTATTTTATTTGTCACATACACATGGTTAGCAGGTGTTAATGCAAGTGTAGCGAGATGCTTGGGCTTCTAGTTCCGACCATGCAGTAATATCTAACAAGTAATATAACCTAACAATTTCACAACAACTATCTTATACACACAAGACACAATGAGTGATGGCCGAACGGCATAGGCAAGATGCAGTAGATGGTATAGAGTACAGTATATACATATGAGATGAGTAATGTAGGGTATGAAAACATTATATAAAGTGACATTGTTTAAAGTGGCTAGTGATACATTACATCAAGATGCAGTAGATGGTATAGCGTACAGTATATACATATGAGATGAGTAATGTAGGGTACGTAAACATTATATAATATAAAGTGGCTAGTGATAAATTGATTACATCAATTTTTCCATTATTAAAGTGGCTGGAGTTGAGTCAGTATGTTGGCAGCAGCCACTCAATGTTAGTGATGGCTGTTTAACAGTCTGATGGCCTTGAGATAGAAGCTGTTTTTCAGTCTCTCGGTGCCCGCTTTGATGCACCTGTACTGACCTCGCCTTCTGGATGATAGCGGGGTGAACAGGCAGTGGCTCGGGTGCTTGTTGTCCTTTTTGGCCTTCCTGTGACATCGGGTGGTGTAGGTGTCCTGGAGGGCAGTTAGTTTGCACCCGGTGATGTGTTGTGCAGACCTCACTACCCTCTGGAGAGTCTTCCGGTTATGGGCGGAGCAGCTGCCGTACCAGGCGGTAATACAGCCCGACAGGATGCTCTCGATTGTGCATCTGTAAAGGTTTGTGAGTGTTTTTGGTGACAAGCCGAAATTCTTCAGCCTCCTGAGGTTGAAGAGGCACTGTTGCGCCTTCTTCACCACGCTGTCTGTGTGGGTGGACCATTTCAGTTTGTCCGTGATGTGTACGCCGAGGAACTTAACTCTCCACCCTCTCCACTACTGTCCCGTCAATGTAGATAGGGGGCTGCTCCCTCTGCTGTTTCCTGAAGTCCACGATCATCTACTTTGTTTTGTTGACATTGAGTGTGAGGTTATTTTCCTGACACCACGCTCCGAGGGCCCTCACCTCCTCCCTGTAGGCCGTCTCGTCGTTGTTGGTAATCAAGCCTACCACTGTAGTGTTGTCTGCAAACTTGATGATTGAGTTGGAGGCGTGCATGGCCACGTAGTCATGGGTGAACAGGGAGTACAGTAGAGGGCTGAGAACGCACCCTTGTGGGGACCCAGTGTTGAGGATCAGCGGGGTGGAGATGTTGTTACCTACCCTCACCACCTGGGGGCGGCCCGTCAGGAAGTCCAGGACCCAGTTGCACAGGGTGGGGTCGAGACCCAGGGTCTCAAGCTTAATGACGAGTTTGGAGGGTACTATGGTGTTAAATGCTGAGCTGTAATCGATGAACAGCATTCTTACATAGGTATTCCTCTTGTCCAGATGGGTTAGGGCAGTGTGCAGTGTGATGGCGATTGCGTCATTTGTGGACCTATTGGGTCGGTAAGCAAATTGGAGTGGGTCTAGGGTGTCAGGTAGGGTGGAGGTGATATGGTCCTTGACTAGTCTCTCAAAGCACTTCATGATGATGGAAGTGAGTGCTACAGGGCGGTAGTCATTTAGCTCAGTTACCTTAGCTTTCTTGGGAACAGGAGCAATGGTGGCCCTCTTGAAGCATGTGGGGACAGCAGACTGGGATAAGGATTGATTGAATATGTCTGTAAACACACCAGCCAGCTGGTCTGCGCATGCTCTGAGGACGCGGCCGGGAATGCCGTCTGGGCCTGCAGCCTTGCGAGGGTTAACACGTTTAAATGTTTTACTCACGTTGGTAGTGGGCCGTGTCAGTGGCACTGTATTGTCCTCAAAGCGAGCAAAAAAGTTGTTTAGTCTGTCTGGGAGCAAGGCATCGTGATCCGTGACAGGGCTGGTTTTTCTTTTGTAGTCAGTGATTGACTGTAGACCCTGCCACATACCTCTCGTGTCTGAGCCGTTGAATTGCGACTCCACTTTGTCTCTTTACTGACGCTTAGCTTATTTGATTGCCTTGCGGAGGGAATAGCTACACTGTTTGTATTCGGTCATGTTTCCGGTCACCTTGCCCTGATTAAAAGCAGTGGTTCGCGGGTTCAGTTTTGCGCGAATGCTGCCATCAATCCACAGTTTCTGGTTTGGGAATGTTTTAATAGACGCTGTGGGTACGACATCGCCGATGCACTTATTAATAAACTCGTACACCAAATCAGCGTATTCGTCAATGTTGTTGTTCGCCGCAATGCAGAACATATCCCAGTCCACGTGATCGAAGCAATCTTGAAGCATGAAATCTGATTGGTCGGACCAGCGTTGAACAGACAGAGCTTCCTGTTTTAGTTTCTGTCTATAGGCTGGAAGCAATAAAATGGAGTCGTAGTCAGCTTTCCCGAAGGGAGGACGGGGGAGGGCCTTATATGCGTTGCGGAAGTAAGAATAACAGTAGTCTAGGGTTTTGCCAGCCCTGGTAGCACAATCGATATGCTGATAGAATTTGGGGAGCCTTGTTTTCAGATTAGCCTTGTTAAAATCCCCGGCTACAATAAATGCAGCCTCAGGATATGTGGTTTCCAGTTTACATAGAGTCCAATGAAATTCTTTCAGGGCCGTCGATGTGTCTGCTTGGGGGGGAATATACACGACTGTGATTATGATCGAAGAGAATACAGTCATTTGACAATTGAGAGTAGCCTAATGTTTAGTGCATGTTGAAGACTTACCGATTCTCATTGCGGAAAGTTCTGATGATTGCGGCCACGGTTGATCTTCTGAGGTTTGGTTGAATCATTGTAGCTGCCTCAGTCAATGTCATGCCATGATTTACGACCTGGTCTACAACTATTGCTCGGATTTCATTGGACACTCTTTGCTGTTGTTGCCGCTGTCTTGGTCCGTGGCCTTGTCCTCTACCACGTACACCTCTCAAACGAGGCCCACGACCACCTCTTAGAAGGGGTGCTTGTCCCCTGCCATTCCGTTGACCACCACGTCTTCCTCGTCTTCCTCCTCCCCCTGCTTGTCCTCTATTGTGACCTGGATCATCTGCCGGCTCCATGTTATTGCTATGTTGTTGTAGGTGGATACCACTCATTTCATACCACAATGTGAAATCAATCACCAGTAATGAGTTGGCAGTATTGGAAAAGCATACATACACTGGGCCTGCATACATACACTCAACGGCTTTATTAGGTACACCTGCGTGTTAACGCAAATAGCCTGCTCCTTCGAACAACGAATCATGTGGCTGCCTGCAACTCAATATATAGAGTATATAGAGTAGAGAGCTTTAGTTGTTGTTTGACCAAACATTAGAACGGGCAAGATGCGTAATCTCAGCAACTTTGACCGTGGTATGATTGTTGATGCCACACATGGTGGTTCCAGCATCTCAGAAACAGCTGCCCTCCTGGGATTTTTACACACTACAGTCTCCAGAGTCTACAGAGAATGGTGCGATAAACAAAACACATTCAGTGAGCGGCAGTTCTGTGGGCAAAAACACCTTGTTCATGAGAGGGGTCAGAGGAGAATGTCCAGACTCATTCAAGCTAACAGAAAGGCCACAAATGCTCAAATAACAGCTGTTTAAAACAGTGGTGTGCAGAAGGGCATCTCTTAACGTACAACACTGTGAATAATTCAGGCTGTTGTGGAGGCAAAAGGGGGTCCTACCCAGTACTAGATAGGTGTACCTAATAAAGTATACAGTAATGTAAAATCTGAAAACATGGTCTGGAAAAGCGGTACATGGGACCATAGAAACAGTGTCTCATAAAGAATGATGATGAAATATTACATCCATAGATAATGTAGTCCAATTGGTTCACGTTCCACGGTAATTTGTGTCAATGGATCTCGTTATCCTGAAACTTTCATGATCTAAACATGGAATATTGTTTGTCAGTTTCCATAAAACTATGCATTAAGAGTAATGCAACAATCACTTATCATTTTGAGCAGTTGCATCAATCAATAGTTAGATCATTGTAATGAAATTAATAGACAGTCATCTCAGATGTAATGTGTGAATTGCATTTTGAAATGGTAATACTTTGATGTTAAGTTGTGTCATTTTGAACAGGTGATTTTAGTTCAATGAACAAATGATCTTAGCTTTATGTGTATTGTATCCAAGCAATTGGAAAAAGTGTTAGAGTTTTGAAAAATGTGCATTTTGATCATCGGTTGTGAGTTTTGTGTCTAGAGTTTTGAAAAATGACATCGATGTTCTGAAATTAGTGCCAAAGAGATTGCAAAAAACTGTAATTGCTGCGTCATTGTGACGTGACACCAATGAGAGACAGCAGTGTGCGTGTGTGTGCGTGCGAGCGTGACAACAGGACAGCCATAGAGGGGAAATGCTGAGCTGAGAAAACAAACACATTTCTGACTGTCTCTCTTTTGAGAGAGAGAGAGAGAGAGAGAGAGAGAGAGAGAGAGAGAGAGAGAGAGAGAGAGAGAGAGAGAGAGAGAGAGAGAGAGAGAGAGAGAGAGAGAGATTGCATTAGAAGAGGATGAGAGAGACAGATTAAGAGTGTATTGTTATTTTCCATTTTGTACTTTAACTATTTGCGCATCGTTACGACACTGTATATCGACATAATATGACACTTGAAATGTCTTTTGTGAGTGTAATGGTTCCTGTTCATTTTTTGATTGTTTATTTTACTATTGTTTTATTATCTATTTCGCTTGCTTTGGCAATGTAAACATGTTTTCTCATAAGTGACCGCTAGCTATGCAGACAGGTCGGTCTGTGAGACTGATGTGCTATGAAGACAGATGGGCATGTAATGGACACACTAACACAAAGACAAAGAGACAGATAGACCACCAGATAGATATGCAGCACAGTACATTGCCCTGAGCTGAAGCAAGGCACTGACCCAACCAGACACACAGACAGACTTGTAGCTCAACATGCCCGAATGCTGCTACGGCTGTCTTCGTAGGACAACCCTTTTTTGGTTCTAGGTTGCACCTTTTTTTCTAAGAATGTTGGACAAGGCCTCTTGTCTACGGCAGAACCCTTACTAGTAGCCTCAGGCCTCCAGGTGCAGTCAAATGGGGATGTGGCAGCTGATCACAATACATCTAGAGCCACATTGAATAGGCTGGGTATCTCCACATCAGGGGGAGTCCAGTGAGCCCAGTGATCATGTTACCCATTATATGCTGCTGTGATGTTCTTCCTCCCATCCTCTCCTCCCCCTCCTCTGTTCTCTGATCCAGATGACAGCAGCAACAACAGCTCCAGACCCCCAGGCGTGGTGCAGCACAGCCCAGGCTTGGTGCAGCACGGCCCAGGCGTGGTGCAGCACAGCCCAGGCGTGGTGCAGCACAGCCCAGGCGTGGTGCAGCACAGCCCAGGGGAGAGACAGTGAGGACAGAGAGAGACGCAAATACATCCTATTCACTTAGCACCAAACAGAAGAAAACGCCACTGAAACAGGGAGGAATTACATGACCTTGCCCAATAAGAAACACAAATGTTCCCTTTCTGTTGCCAAACGTTTTGCTTTGGTGTGCCGTAATGAACATGGCCATGGTGTGGTGTATGGGTGACTGCTATTATCAGCATCAGGAGTGTCAGCACCGTCAGCGTTGTCACTGTAGCCAACGAGCTCTGTGCCAGGGACCCTGACATTTAACAAATAGATATACAGCATGTAGAACACCAAGGGCATAGATATATGTGTAGTAGAACATCAAGGGCATAGACATACGTGTAGTAGAACATCAAGGGCTTAGACATATGTGTAGTAGAACATCAAGGACAAAGATACATGTGTAGTAGAACATCAAGGACAAAGATACATGTGTAGTAGAACGTCAAGGACAAAGATACATGTGTAGTGGAACATCAAGGACAAAGATACATGTGTAGTAGAACGTCAAGGGCATAGATATATGTGTAGTAGAACGTCAAGGGCATAGATATATGTGTAGTAGAACATCAAGAACAAAGATACATGTGTAGTAGAACGTCAAGGGCAAAGATACATGTGTAGTAGAACGTCAAGGGCATATATATATGTATATTAGAACGTCAAGGACAAAGATACATGTGTAGTAGAACGTCAAGGGCATATATATATGTATATTAGAACGTCAAGGGCATAGTCGTCATAGAGGGTAGTTATAGGGAGTTGAGCTCAAGGTCAAATGTAGAAATAAGCGAGGCAAATGAAGCAAATTACCCATGTACTAATATCCACTGATGCATACACACGGTACTATACGCACATACACGCTGTACACACACACACGTACGTTCTGTTTTCCTATCTTGTCTAATGCAATGTGTCACCTTGTCGTAGAGTTATGTTATCAGAGCTGAACAGAATACTATCTACATAGTAAATCAGGATATCAGGAGTAGATCAGCTGATCAGACGGTACAGACGTTGTAAAGGTCATTAGATTGACATTCGCTTTTTCACCGCTAAAACGACTGAAATGTCAACATCGAAAATGTATAAGCAAATAGAGACGAATGTTACTCAGTACTATTAAAAGTTTTCTGACACACAAAGTGTAAGATATATAAGAAAACAATGGTGAACCCAACAGTTGAGATGCAATCGACAGCTAAATGATAGTCTGGTTATCTGCCGCTTTTAACCTCATCTGCAAAGGTGGTGGTAGATTTTATGGGCCATTAAATGTGAGGAAAACCACTAAGTCCAACTGCATTTCAAATGTGTATTATCACCTTGTAGGAGCAAATGGCACAATATTCCCTATAAGCGTAGGGAAAAGGTTGCCATTTGGGATGCACTCTTGCAGTCTGGTCCATACTGATCTCCTCACAGAACTACAGAACCTCACACATTCACCGCAGCATGCAGGCTATTATGAGCATATCACACTACATATTGATAATGAATAATTGTCTGATATTTCCCTTGTTTTTAGTGTAATATACTAGTGATACAGTTACATATGGGGGATATGATTTTGGGTGATATATCGTATTGTATCGTTTTGACAATATCGCAATATTATTTTTGTGTGTCGTTGGCTGTACCGGCACCAAAACTCCAGTATTTTTCTCAGACACATTTCAGTTGAATGCATTCAGTTGTACAACTGACCAGGTATCCCCCCCTTTCCATCTTCTTTTTAAATAAGAGAGACAATTTGTTTTCAGCACTTTTAAAAACTTGTTTTTCTCATGTCTTCTCTCTTGTCCCTCTGCATAAGACATATGTTGAGCAATATGTTTGGAACATCGAAACGCAATAAAATCACAGAATCGAATTGCAATGCATATATAATTGTAAGAATCACAATACATATAGAATCGTAAGAATCGCAATACATATACAATTGTAAGAATCACAATACATATACAATTGTAAGAATCACAATACATATAGAATTGTAAGAATCACAATACATATACAATTGTAAGAATCACAATACATATACAATTGTAAGAATCACAATACATATACAATTGTAAGAATCACAATACATATACAATTGTAATTATCACAATACATATACAACTGTAAGAATCACAATACATATATAATTGTAAAAATCACAATACATATACAATTGTAAGAATCACAATACATATAGATTTGTAAGAATCACAATGCATATATAATTGTAAAAATCACAATATATATACAATTGTAAAAATCACAATACATATAGAATTGTAAGAATCGCAACATATGCAATTGTAAGAATCACAAGAAATATACAATTGTAATTATCACAATACATGTACAATTGTAAGAATCACAATACATATATAATTGTAAAAATCACAATACATATAGAACTGTAAGAATCGCAACATATGCAATTGTAATTATCACAATACATATACAATTGTAAGAATCACAATACCTCTATAATTGTAGGAATCATAATACATATACAATTGTAAGAATCACAATACATATAGAATTGTAAGAATCACAATACATATACAATTGTAAGAATCACAATACATATACAATTGTAGGAATCATAATACATATACAATTGTAAGAATCACAATACATATACAATTGTAAGAATCACAATACATATACAATCATAAGAATCCCAATACATCTAGAATCTTAAGAATCACAATACATCTAGAATCATAAGAATCACAATACATCTAGAATCATAAGAATCACAATACATCTAGAATCATAAGAATCACAATACATCTAGAATCATAAGAATCACAATACATCTAGAATCATAAGAATCACAATACATATAGAATCAAAAGAATCACAATACATATAGAATCGTAAGAATCGCAACACATTTCATATCGACACCTAAGTATTGTGATAATATTGTATCGTGAGGTCACTGGCAATTCCCAGCCCAGGTGACGAATGAACCAATAAGGCCCGAGGGGGTGTGGTATATGGTCAACATACCACAGCTAAGGGTTTTTCTTATGCATGACGCAATGCCTGGATACAGCCCTTAGTCGTGGTATGTTGGACATATACCACAAACCCCTGAGGTACCTTATTGCTATTATAAACTGGTTACCAACGTAATTAGAGCAGTTAAAATACATGTTTTGTCATACCCGTGGTATTTGGTCTGATATACCACGGTTGTCAGACAATCAGAATTCAGGGCTCAAACAACCCAGTTTATAATATAAAACAGTATAATGGAGTATAATAGAATATAATTGAATAGAACAGAATACAATTCAAACCAGTACTAGGAATTAAAATAGCAACTTAATGGGATCTCTACAATTCAAACTTCCCACATTCTATCATTCTCTATATGAGAATGAAAATGAACTGTGACATCATCAAATAGACTGTTCCAAGTACAGATCAGAACAATTAGTCTGGAGTGAGGCAGCTGTAGTTAGAGGGTTAATGATGCTATTAACACATCTCCTGTCTCAACCTCATTAAGCTGGGCCTCTAGTGATACACACACACACACACACACTAGCGAGGCAGAGCAGAGTGCTTAAATGAGGCAGGAGTCAGGTACTCTGTCTGTCTGTCTCTCTCTCTCTCTGTGTCTCTGTCACTATTCTCTAAGCAATATGAACTCACACACCTCAGATGACATAACTCCCTATAATCATTACTGTCACCTTGAAAAACATGCCTGGCGGGGAACAGAGTAGAGGGGGAGCGGCGGAGGAGAGGCGGAGCAGAGGAGAGGGGGAGCGGCGGAGGAGAGGCGGAGCAGAGGAGAGGGGAGCGGAGAAGGAGAGGCGGAGCAGAGGAGAGGGGGAGCGGAGAAGAGAAGAGGAGCAGAGGAGAGGGGGAGCGGAGAAGAGAAGAGGAGCAGAGGAGAGGGGGAGCGGTGGAGGAGAGGCGGAGCAGAGGAGAGGGGGAGCGGCGGAGGAGAGGCGGAGCAGAGGAGAGGGGGAGCGGCGGAGGAGAGGCGGAGCAGAGGAGAGGGGGAGCGGCGGAGGAGAGGCGGAGCAGAGGAGAGGGGAGCGGAGAAGGAGAGGCGGAGCAGAGGAGAGGGGAGCGGAGAAGAGAAGAGGAGCAGAGGAGAGGGGAGCGGAGAAGGAGAGGCGGAGCAGAGGAGAGGGGGAGCGGAGAAGAGAAGAGGAGCAGAGGAGAGGGGGAGCGGAGAGGAGAAGAGGAGCAGAGGAGAGGGGAGCGGAGAAGAGAAGAGGAGCAGAGGAGAGGGGGAGCGGAGAAGGAGAGGCGGAGCAGAGGAGAGGGGAGCGGAGAAGAGAAGAGGAGCAGAGGAGAGGGGGAGCGGAGAAGGAGAGGCGGAGCAGAGGAGAGGGGAGCGGAGAAGAGAAGAGGAGCAGAGGAGAGGGGGAGCGGCGGTGGAGAGGCGGAGCAGAGGAGAGGGGAGCGGAGAAGGAGAGGCGGAGCAGAGGAGAGGGGAGCGGAGAAGAGAAGAGAAGAGGAGCAGAGGAGCGGAGACGGAGAGACGGAGCAGAGGAGAGGGGAGCAGAGAAGAGAAGAGGAGCAGAGGAGAGGGGGAGCGGAGAAGAGAAGAGGAGCAGAGGAGAGGGGAGCGGAGAAGAGAAGAGAAGAGGAGCAGAGGAGCGGAGACGGAGAGACGGAGCAGAGGAGAGGGGGAGCGGAGAAGAGAAGAGGAGCAGAGGAGAGGGGAGCGGAAAAGAGAAGAGGAGCGTTAGCTGTCTCTGAATCAGCCCCGGCGTGCATTAAACAATGTGGCCTCTCCTGAGCCGGAGCACATAGCAACACACACACACACACACACACACACAGCGCAGCTCATAGACCGACACGCATATAGTACAAGACCACACACACGCACACACACACACACACACAGCGTCTCTCACAACACAAGTGACAACACATACAGAAACACAGATACACACACACCCCCACACACACACACACACATAAAACCCAATCTATGTAGCATGGGGACTTACAATGTTGCGGTAGCAGAGCTCTTGTCCCCTGCAGCGGTAGTGAGTACTAGTATGAGCTGACTAGCAGCAGAGAGCCTGGAAGGAAGGCTTCTCTCTCCCCTCACCCACATGTGGACTATGAGACTTGAATACTAAACAAGATCATGATGCACAGCCTATAATAGATACAAATGAATAACAGTGCGTGTTGGCGTATCTTGCAACAAACTGTACCGTCGTAGCCTTATTCATACACAATTAGGATTTCCCGCATGGAATTGATCGTGGTAGGAACAGCAAATGTAATCATTTTAGGAACCCTACAGCACCAGAGGAGAACGTCGAAATTCCTATGTGACGATGTATAGACCCAACAACCTTCACATGTAACCTTCACAGGACTATTGGCGCCCGGCAAGTTGCAGTATGCGTAGCTGCGTCTCTGTCGTTGGGCTGTTATCTGAAACATCTCTCCCTCCTCAACCTCTCCTCGCAGGACAGACAGGGAGGGAAAGGAGAGGAGAGCGGTGAAGAAGCATGGTCATGTCATGTGACCAAACAGATCTTCGCGATATGCTGCCAACACAATCACTCTGACCTCTCCTGTCATCTGCCTATTCTAACACGTCATATAGATGACTTGTATAGTCCCAATCCTTCTGGAGGCTCCATACATTTGGACTGGTGATCGGTAACACCACGACGGAGAGCTTAAGCGTATTCAAGACTTTTAATGAACGAGACTACAATAAAAGGATCAGGTTTTGATGGATGATGGTACTGTACAACAGGAACACTTGACCTCCCCAAAAAGAACGAGCTGCGGAGGGAAATAAACAACAAAAACTCACCCAAAATCATCCTATGACTTCTCCTTCTCACTGCTCCTCTCGTTTAACAGAGCTCCCTCGCTTCCCCCGGTCTCTCTTTTTTCTCCAAGGGGACAATGGCTCCAAATTCTTTTTCTTTTTTTCCCCCTCTCTCTCTCTCTCTCTCTCTCTCTCTCTCTCTCTCTCTCTCTCACTTTCTCTCTCTCTGGAAAGAGGCAAGCAAGTCAGAGAAGCAGTAGAATTACATGTGATTGGAGACTGCTACTGCTCTCGCTCCTACTGTTGCCCATGCTGTCTGTCCTCACCAGGTGACTAGCAGTATGTGGAGGAGGAGATAAGGAGGAGGAGGAGGGGAGGGGGGGGATAACGCTGGTGCAGTTGTGCTCTCTGTCTGTCTCAGGTAAGCCTGGGGACAGTCGGAGAGAAGAAGGGGGTTGGTGGACGTCAGAAAGACGAGGGAGGGGGAGCTAACTACCCAAAGTCTAACTATCCAATCACAGAATGAGAAGGAGCTACTGTGGCTAGATCTTCATCTCCAGAGAAGTCAGAAAATGCACTGGTCGTAATAACCTAAAGGCACCTTACTTGCGTGCTCTGATTGGCAGCAGCCTCGACAAATGGGAGTGTCGGCAGCCACTTGTCATCATGCAGAGTGTAAGGCATGATTGAGAAAGCGCTGGACTAATAATGTATGTGTGTCCCTCTCTCTCGCCCTCTGTCTCCCCCCCTCCACCCCCCCCCCCCCTCTCGTCACCCCTCTGTCCAGAGTATTTGTCGGCTTGCATCTGCCGCGTTCTCTCGTCGTTTATTGCCCCTCCCCCTCATCTCTTTGCTCTTTGACTCCATGTGACCGTGGACTTACAGGATGAACTTTTTTTCTCCTCTCTTTCTCTCCTTCTCTCTGTCCTCCTCTCACGTTCTAACCTGTCTAGGCAAGGTTACACATTCTGCCGCCACTTTCTATTGCCCTTAAAGGACAGGATTTGGACAGGGGGAATGAGAGAGAGGAGGATGGAAAAAATGAGATGGGATAGAAAGCGACAGAGCGGAGGAAGCAGGAGAAGGAGGGGGAGAGATTAAACGAAATGCAAACTGACAGAGGGATGAAGAGACGTGGATTGACAAGAGAGGTGATGAGGGGACCATGAGGAATGAGACAGTGAGAGAGAAGAAGAGAGAGAGAGAGAGATGGTGGCATAGAGAGGGAGTTTAATTAAGCTGCAGTCCATAGCAATGCAGTAGCTAACTGGAGGTATTAAAAACACACTGCTTGTGAGCGAAAACAAGCAGCCAACTAAATAATGTATCTTGCTATGTCTATACTGAACTCATCCCTTACTTAACAACTGCCCTGAAAAGACTCATCAAGGGCTAGGAGTGTAAGAGAAAGAAAGAGATAGAGAGGGGGGAGATAGTGAGAGTGAGAGAGGGAGGGAGGAAAGGGGGGAGAGAGAGAGAGACAGAGAGAGAGAGAGACAGAGAGAGAGGGAGGTGAGAGAGAGAGAGAGAGAGAGAGAGAGAGAGAGAGGGAGGTGAGAGAGAGAGAGAGAGAGACAGAGAGAGAGGGAGGTGAGAGAGAGAGAGAGAGAGAGAGAGAGAGAGAGAGAGAGGGAGGTGAGAGAGAGAGAGAGAAGGAGAGAGAGAGAGAGAGAGACCTTTCAGAAGCACAGAGCCATGATGCCACTGAGAAGTGAACAGGAGGTTAAAAAGAAGGGCTTAATAAAACAGTGAAAAAATGTATCCCCTTGGGTTCCAAGCACACAGTGCAAACACACTGAAACACGTGGCCTAAGGCTAGCTAGATAAACAAGCCTGTCTTTTATAGTGCCTTGTTGCCTTCTCTCGTCCTCCTTTCCATCTCCCTCTATCTCTCTCTCTTTCCCTTTCTCTCAGGCTCTCTATTCTTCTCTCTCACGTCCCTCTACCTAGCTCTCCCTGTCTGTCTTTTTAATGCCTTCACTTGTTCTGCTCTCTCCCTCGCTCTTTCTCCCTCTCACCCCCTCTCTCCCTGTCTCAGACTCGCTCTCCCTCCCTCTCTCACCTTGTGTCAGTCTCTCTCTCCCTCTCTCCCTCTCCCCCTCTCTCTTGCTCTCTCTCTCCCTCTCTCAGGCTGGGGCAGTGTGTGTGTGAGTCAGAGAGTGGTGCAGTGAATACTAAAGAGTCTGCCTGACACCTCTAATACCTCACTGCTGCACTACACAGCAGAAACACTCCACACACACACACACACACACACTGCTTTGTATGTAAACACACACAAATATTAGGAGCCACAAACACACATACATATGTAGGATCTTAATTTGAGCCAGTCTGCTACAGCAGGAAAATAATCCTGCGGCAACAGGAAATGTGATTTGTTATGTGGATTATAATTCATGGACATTTTTGTAGAGGAAAATCAAGTCTGAAATTTCAAAGTGGAAATGACCAACTTCAGAAGCCTTTTTAAATCTCAAATACACTACACATTTTAAAAGTTCTCCTGTGACAGGGTGATCAAATGAAGCTCCTACATCTGTATGATACATACAAACATAATGCAACTCCAGTCAAACACACTACAGAAATGACCTCCATGCTGCTGTGGGAAAGTAAAGTGGAGGAAAATCCATTATCTACAACAGTTTAAGTTTCGGCCTAGATTGGAAATGTAGTTTTGATCCCAACTTTGCAATGGGAGGACATACTGAGTCTCTAGGTTCGGTCTTAGTGTGTGTGAGACCTGGGCAGTCAATCTGGCTCAATAACTGTTATTGTCATCATGTCTCTGTATGTGCCTGTCCCTCCCTGCAGTTCTCAGGACAGTGGTAGCCCTGTCCCTCTGGTGGCGTCCCAAATGGCACCCTATTCTCTATGTAGTGCACTACTTTTGACCAACGCACTATGGGCCCTGGTTAAAAAGAAGTGCACCATAAAGGGAATAGGGTATCATTTGGGATGCAGCCTGTGTCAGCAGAGGAGGGCGATACAGTTTCCTCATTAGTACTGTTGCTATCAATAATTCAACTCCAGGTCTTGTTGGGCTCAATGGTCCGAACGCTAATGTGCTGTCAGGGCCCCACAGTGGCACTGTGTGTGTGTGTGTGTGTGTGTGTGTGTGTGTGTGTGTGTGTGTGTGTGTGTGTGTGTGTGTGTGTGCTAGAGCAGGCCTTAATGGATGTCATGATGAGAGGGTGAAATAGGAGCATAGGGATCCTCTGTCACCTCACCCATGGGTGGGGGTTAGAGGTGGAGGGGAGGGCGGTGTGATGATGGGTATGGTCCACTGAAGCCTGTCTCTGCCCTTCTGCCCTAAGTGTGCACTTGTTCACTTCCACTCCGTTCACTGCTTTAATGGTCCAATGCATCCGTTTATATCTCAATAACAAATCATTTCCGAGTAACAATTAAGTACCTTCCTGTGGTTGTTTTCAATTAAAATAGTACAAAAAAATTGATTGTTAGCAAAAAGCTATTTCTCAAGCAAGAATTATATTACATTTTTGGCCTTTCAAAAATATTCAGTGACCAATATAGCCACCCTTATTTTCAATAACTGCCATGAGCCTTCCATACATGGTGTCTGTCAGTTTCTTGATCTGTTCACGATCAATTTTCGCTGAAGCAACAACCACAGCCTCCCAAATGCTGTTCAAAAAGGTGTATTGTCTTCCATCACTGTAAATCTCACGTTTGAGAAGGGCCCAAAAGTTCTCAATAGGATTTAAGTCAGGTGAGGAAGGGGGCCAGGTCATTATTCAGGCATCTTTGAGGCCCTTGCTGGCTAGCCAAGCAGTGGAGTACTTGGATGCATGTGATGGAGCATTGTCCTGCATAAAGATCACAGCCTTCTAGAATGCTGAGGACTTCTTCCTGTACCACTGTTTGCCGAAAGAATCTTCCAGAAACTGGCAGTAGGTTTGGGAGTTGAGTTTCAGTCCATCTTCAACCCGAAAAGGTCCAACTACCTCATCCTCAATGACAGCAGCCCATACCAGTACCCCTCCTTCACCTTGCTGGCACCTGACTCAAAGTGGTGCCCTGTGTCCATTACTGATCCAGCCACGGGCCCATCCATTTGGTCCATCAAGAGTCACTTTCATTTAATCTGTCCATAAAACCTTTGAAAAATCTGTCTTCAGGTATTTCTTTGCCCAATCTTGACGCTTCAACTTGTGAATCTTATTCAGTGGTGGTCTTGTTTCAGTCTTCTTGACCTTGGACATGTTTCTGAGCACTTGACACATTGTACTTCTGAACAGTCCAGGTAGGTAGCAGTTCTGGAATACGGTGGCACTGGAGGATAATGTGTTCCTGGTAGTTTGACATTTAATTATTCTCAAGTCTTTTGCAGTTAATTTGCGCCTTTTATTCCCCATGCGTTTTTTGCGCCCCAGTTGACTATTTGCAACAAAACGTTTGAATGTCCGGTGGTCACACCTCAATAGTTTAGCTATTTAAAGAGTGTCGCATCCGTCTGAAAGGCATTTTACATTTTTGGCTTTTCAGTGTCAGTTAAATTTGTTTTTTGGCCTATTTTACCTGAGGTAATGAGGCTGCCTAATAATTATGCACACCTTGATATAAGGTGTTATTCACTTTCGCCACACCCTCCCTCATTACACAAATACATATCACCTGAAAATGATTAAATCCAATAAGTATTCAAATTTATATGGTTTGGAGTTCGAAAATGTTAATAGAAACAATGATAAGATCAGAATACTCACTTGCCTAATAATTGTGCACGCAGTGTAGATGTTATTGGCAGAGAAGAGGGCAAACTCTCTTTGTTATTGGTCTATTAACTTACATCGCCTGATGATGTCACCAGGCAGTCCGAAAACTCAACCCTTCCAACCAAGCTGAAATTTCTGGCAGTCTTTTCAAACAACTCTTACAGTAAAAAGGGCGTTATCATCATGTTCACAATTTCACAGTATTATTCCAACCTCATAATGTGGAAAAAATATATAAAACACAAACAAATCAAGTTTTTGACTGCACTGCCCCTTTAAAAAGAAAGGAGCGGTGTAATAAATATGGTGTGAACAGCTAATACTGCACTTCACAGCTCTCCACTGTAGCTAATACTGCCCTTCACAGCTCTCCACTGTAGCTAATACTGCACTTCACAGCTCTCCACTGTAGCTAATACTGCCCTTCACAGCTCTCCACTGTAGCTAATACTGCCCTTCACAGCTCTCCACTGTAGCTAATACTGCCCTTCACAGCTCTCCACTGTAGCTAATACTGCCCTTCACAGCTCTCCACTGTAGCTAATACTGCCCTTCACAGCTCTCCACTGTAGCTAATACTGCCCTTCACAGCTCTCCACTGTAGCTAATACTGCACTTCACAGCTCTCCACTGTAGCTAATACTGCCCTTCACAGCTCTCCACTGTAGCTAATACTGCCCTTCACAGCTCTCCACTGTAGCTAATACTGCCCTTCACAGCTCTCCACTGTAGCTAATACTGCCCTTCACAGCTCTCCACTGTAGCTAATACTGCCATCACAGCTCTCCACTGTAGCTAATACTGCCCTTCACAGCTCTCCACTGTAGCTAATACTGCCCTTCAGAGCTCTCCACTGTAGCTAATACTGCCCTTCACAGCTCTCCACTGTAGCTAATACTGCCCTTCACAGCTCTCCACTGTAGCTAATACTGCCCTCAACAGCTCTCCACTGTAGCTAATGCTGCCCTTCACAGCTCTCCACTGTAGCTAATACTGCCCTTCACAGCTCTCCACTGTAGCTAATACTGCCCTCAACAGCTCTCCACTGTAGCTAATACTGCCCTCAACAGCTCTCCACTGTAGCTAATACTGCCCTTCACAGCTCTCCACTGTAGCTAATACTGCCCTCAACAGCTCTCCACTGTAGCTTTTGGGGGTTAAATTTGTGCTACAGACCTGGGTTCAAAAGTAGTATTATTCTTTCAAATACTGGAACAAATGGAATAGTCCCAAAAGTGCAAACCCTGCACATCCGGCAGTCTAGGCAGGCTCAATCAGATGCTCACACAGACTATTTCAAAGAAAATCCATCCTATTTGGATCCAGGTCCTGTTGTGTGATTGTCAGAAATGGACAGCTCAGTAATCTGAGGCTAATGCCCTGAGAGCGAGAACGTGATGTGGTGTTGGGTGAGCCTAAACCACCAACATCTCTGTCACCAGCTGGAGGGATGGACACTCATCTTTCCACATGAGGGTTAGAGTTAGCCACCTGCAGAGTGTCCCGGTGTCACCCAGCCACCCTGTGAGACGTCATCGCATCACAGGAGAGGACCTATGGATGTCAGTGTCACAAACATGGCTTGGCAGACCTGATCCCCCCAGGTAGCGAGAGACGGACCGAGCAACTGCGAGCTAAAGAAGCCCCTGACTGTGATGAGGCTCTACTGCTCCCTAGTTGTAGGACCCTGTCAACACAGTATCAACTATTTTTAACAGAACACACAGGCGTGTTCAGTAGGCAAAGGTTGTGGATCATTGCAGATAGAAATGCTGTGAATAGAGATGGTATGATCCCGTGTTCTACATTTAATTACACAACATTGTGCCCTGCTGAACGTAGCCCGGGCACCACAGAAGGTGCCACTTCATACCACTCACGCAGTTTAGACAGGGGTCGGACTGAAAAGGATCACATGTAAACTAAGACATCCATTTTCCCAGAACTTCCTTCTGATGCCCACTCATAGGACCGGACAGGAGAGGACAGGGGTAAATAAGGGAAAAACTGAAGTTATTAAAGATGGTGGAAGAGGTCAGGGCAGCAGGTGGTTAAGAGAGTTGAGCCAGTAACCACTGGTTTGAATCCCCAAACCAGCTAAGTAAAAAATCTGTTGATTTACCCTTGAGAAAGGCACTTAACCCTAATTGCTCCTGTAAGTCGGCTAAATGACTAAAATGTAAGTCGTTGTACCAGACCTTAAATCCGAGAAAGCTCTCATCAGCCCAAAACAGTTCAATGGATTTCCCCCCCAAAATAACTCCCCAGCTGATACAAATACTATGGGGAAATAATGTGTTATCTGAAAATGTCGAGACCAGAGTTTGGTACTTTCCTCCATGTTGTAGGAACCACCACAAGGCAGAAGAAAAGAACAAGGTTTGAGTGTAGAGAGTCACGTTTCATATTGACTAGTTCATAATGGCTGAAAAGTCCCCTCCTGATTCAGTTTCAAGAAATACGCACGGGGTTTCACGCAAATCATTGGTTGATGTAAATAGGGGGCTTTTGCGAAAATGTCAGAATACGCCCTTGGTGAAATAATGTGTCACACTGTAGATTCAACAAACCTCAAAAGACAGTTTGACCTCTAAGATATTCTCCCCCTAGGTGCCACAACACTAGCTCTTGTCCAGGGCGTAATGCAAACCACTGTTGCTCGTGCGGCTAGCTAGTACACACAAGCTAGGAACCACAGTACTGTAAGGTTATCACAGTTTTGTGTTTTTATATTCGTTTTTCGATTTATATTTGAAATTCAGTTTAGTTTCAATACATTTTCAGACCTGATTTGCTACTTTTTATTTAGTTTTAGTTGTATACACATATTTATATTTCGTTTTTATATGATTTCATTTCAGTTTTATTGTTAATGACAGAAAGCATGCGTGGGAGGCTAGGAGCTATTTGTGTTGTATAGCGTTTGTGTTTTTTGTGATGTCACTTCTTGCCACTGGGGGCAGTAATACATAAGGTGATGATGGGTCAGGTCATAGGTTAGTTAATGTTTGAATTCTTTCAAATCAATCTCAATGTGACTTGGCTTTAAAAGGAATAGCGCCGAGACTGGTGCAAAAAAATATGGTGGAAGGAAACTTTCTCTCGCCAATGTTTACACCAATGCAATGCTTTTTTTCTCTTTTTTTTTCCTTTTCTTTTATCCAATCCAATGCTTTTTAACTTTAGGTAGTATATGTAAGAAGATTCAAGTTAGCTAGTGATAGTCGTCAATAGTCGTCAATACTGACAAGATACTGGACTAATTACTAATAATGGGAATAAATGTCTGCAAAAGTGGAAGGCAGGCGGGGTGGAGGGGGGATCAGGCGGGGACATTCTAGCCAATGAGAGGGCAGATACGGGTGTGAACAACAGGCACAACTCTGATATAAAACGGTTTTTCTCAAAGTTGCCGGAATGCCACGTGCGTCCACTTAAATCAGTACATCCGTAACAACCTAAACATTACTAAACTTATATTCGATCAAATAAGCCTCACCTAGCTAATTAGCAATTTATTTTTATTTTGACCACACGCTTTCATTGACCTCCATACCAAAAATCTCCACTTCCTCTTGCTTCGGACAGATTTTGGGGCGGAGTCAAGCCTCTTGATTCTCCGCTTCCTCTCTGTAGCGATTCCCAAGCAAAAAAAAATCTGGCTACATTTACCAACCAGCTTCAGACGCTTGAAAAACCCATATAAAATCCCATTCGATTTTTGCCCAAAGTTTAGAAATAAAACTGAATACAATTCATGATGGTTTTTATTTTATTTTAGTTAGCTTTGGAATCAAAGATAATAGTTTGTGAAGTTTTTGTTTTTCAAATGGGTTTGTTATAATTTATTTATTTTTGCTAACTAAATAGTTTTTTTTATAATTAGTTTCAGTTTAAGTTTCAGTTTTCGTTTACTAAAATAATCTTGCTGTACTGTACAAAATACCGGACTGAGGAACCCAGCTAGAGCTACTGGACAATCAGATTCTCTATACCAGTGCTTCTTAAACCTCTTCTTGGAGACGCTTGATGATTAGTTGACAAGTTGCATCAGGTGTGCTAGCTCCGGAATAGATCAAGTACATGGAACGGCTGGGGCTCCAAAAGGAGAGATTTGAGAACCACTGCTCTATTTACCAACATAAGTCATTTCATAATGCCTTTTCCTGGTTTGTAGAGGTTTGCATACCGAAGATTACATCAATGATTTTATTTTGTGTTGGTGGTTAGGATGGTGGGTGTTAGCGTGATGGAAAGGACCTTTGTAGCCCTCTGAGTTTCCATTGAAACAGACAGAACCGGGGAGTCTGAAAGGATAAGCATATCAGTTTGGATTTCTGAGATGTGATAACACTAAATATAGACTATTGATCAGGTAGGAATACAGTGCATTTGGAAAGTATTCAGACCCCTTGACATTTCCACATTTTGTTACGTTACAGCCTTATTCTAAAATGTATTAAATTCCTTCGACCTCATGGTTTAGCTTTTGCTCTGACATGCACTGTCAACTGTGGAACCTTATATAGACGGGTGTGTGCCTATCCATATCATGTCCAATCAATTGAATAACTGTGGAACCTTATATAGATGGGTGTGTGCCTTTCCATATCATGTCCAATCAATTGAATTTACCACAGGTGGACTCCAATCAGGTTGTAGAAACATCTCAAGGATGATCAATGGAAACAGGATGCACCTGAGCTCAAATTCGAGTCTCGTAGCAAAGGGTCTGAATACTTATGTAAATAAGGTATTTCTGTTATGAATTTTTTTATACATATGCAAAAATGTCCAAAACCTGTTTTCGCTTTGTCATTGTGGGGTATTGTGTGGGGCCAGGCCTATGTACGAACATAGCAACGATCACTAAAATAGCGTACATACTTCTTTGAATGGTATTAATGAATCGATTATTAACAACAGCTGAGGGGGTGTTCTAGATGCGCGTGTGTGTGTGTGTGTGTGTGTGTGTGTGTGTGTGTGTGTGTGTGTGTGTGTGTGTGTGTGTGTGTGTGTGTGTGTGTGTGTGTGTGTGTGTGTGTGTACTGTGATGTCAGTGGATTCACCCTGGTCCGTAGAGGCTGAGAATGTTGATGTTGACCGTTATTCTCTCACACATCCCTGTTGTTTTCACACTGCACCTTGAAGACAGAATGTCTCTCTCTCTGCCTCATCTCTCTCTCTCTCTCTCTCGCACACACACACACACACACACACACACACACACACACACACACACACACACACACACACACACACACACACACACACACACACACACACACTCAGACACACAGGTCCCATCTAGCCTCAACCACAATATTCCTACATGAACTACCCAACCCAAGATAACCTAAACAGTATGTCTGAATACTGCCAGATACCTGAAACAAAAACACACATACCTCAGAGGAAGAGACAATTGCTTCTGAATTGCCATTGTGACATTTGAAAATAAATGTAATTTTCTGGAATAGCTTTTTGTATATTTCCATAGTTCCTCAAGGAGTGACGTTTCACTGCGGTCACGTGGGTCGTACTAGTGTACGGATGTGAAAATCCTTCAAATCTGACGTTGGCGCCCATTTAAATTAGCCCCAAGGTTGCCTTGTTAAATTCGGTTCATTCTCAAACTAAACACCATGACTGCATTTTCATAAGCTGGGAATGTTTGAAATGTCCGATACAACATACTTTGGTGATATCGTAATGAACCTACTATATACCACAAAATATACATTTTGATGTGCAGTGTGCTATAACACTCATTAAGACAGAATGGTAGAATAGCTAGCTTAGCTAGCCATCGCTAGCATTCATTGGTTGAATTTGAAGTAACTTTTGAGTGTAATGGAGTTGACTGGTGACTATAGCATGAACATACAGTACCAGTCAAAAGTTTGTACACACCCACTCATTCAAGGGTTTTTCGTCATTTTTACTATTTTTTACAATGTAGAATAATAGTGAAGACATCAAAACGATGAAATAACACATAACACATGGAATCATTTAGTAACCAAAAAAATGTTAAACAAATCCAAACAAATGTTATATTTGAGATTCTTCAAAATAGCCACTCTGCCTTGATGACAGCTTTGCACACTCTTGGCATTCCCTCAACCAGCTTCATGAGGAATGTTTTCCCAACAGTCTTGAAGGAGTTTTGACATCTGCTGAGCACTTGTTGGCTGCTTTTCCTTCACTCTGCGGTCCAACGAACCCCAAACCAGCTCAATTGGGTTGAGGTTGGATGATTGTGGAGGCCAGGTCATATGATGCAGCACTCCATCACTCTTCTTCTTGGTCAAATAGCCCTTACACAGCCTGGAGGTGTGTTGGGTCATTGTCCTGTTGAAAAACAAATGATAGTTCCTCTAAGCGCAAACCAGATGGGATAGCGTATCGCTGCAGAATGCTGTGGTAGCAATGCTGGTTAAGTGTGCCTTGAATTCTAAATAAATCACTGACAGTGTCACCAGCAAAGCACCCCCACACCATCACACCTCCTCCGCCATGCTTCACGGTGGGAACACCACATGCGGAGATCATCCGTTCACCTACTCTGCGTCTCACAAAGACTTCTCACAAAGACACAAAGTTGGAACTAAAAATGTGGACTCATCAGAACAAAGGACAGATTTCCACCGGTCTAATGTCCATTGCTCGTGTTTCTTGGGCCAAGCCAATCTCTTCTTCTTATTGGTGTCCTTTAGAAGTGGTTTCTTTGCAGCAATTCGACGATGAAGGCCTGATTCACGCAGTCTCCTCTGAACAGTTGATGTTGAGATGTGTCTGTTACTTGAACTCTGTGAAGCATTTATTTGGGCTGCAATTTCTGAGGCTTGTAACTCTAATGAACTTATCCTCTGCTGCAGAGGTAACTCTGGGTCTTCCTTTCCTGTGGCGGTCCTCATGAGAGCCAGTTTCATAATAGCGGTTGATGGTTTTTGCAACTGCACTTGAAGAAACTTTCAAAGTTCTTCAAATGTTCCGTATTGACTGAACTTCATGTCTTAAAGTAATGATGGACTGTCATTTCTCTTTGCGTATTTGAGCTGTTCTTGCCGTAATATGGACTTGGTCTTTTATCAAGTAGGGTTATCTTCTGCATACTACCCCTAACTAATTAGCTCAAAAGCATTAAAAAGGAAAGAAATTCCACAAATGTACTTTTAACAAGGCACACTTATTAATTGAAATGCATTCCAGGTGACCACCTCATGAAGCTGGTTGAGAGAATGCCAAAAGTGTGCAACGCTGTCATCAAGGCAAAGGGTGGCTACTTTAAAGAATCTAAAATCAAAATATATTTTGATTTGTTGAACACTTTTTTCCTTTCTACATGACTCCATGTGTTATTTCATAGTTTTGATGTCTTCTTGTTATTCTACAATGTAGAAAATAGTCAAAAATAAAAAATAAAACAAACATTTGACTTGTACTGTATATCATTCTCAACATTTGGACGGGAGCCATAATCCAGTCATAATACACAGTTTTTTTAAACTATGTGTATCGTTAGGGCCTGATTTCAGGCCTGGCCAAACTGCTTTCATTGGGGAAAGATTGCTACCGTACTCCACTTGCATGATTTTCTTTGAAAACTTCACTTCGCCATGTGGAGCTATAGAACTCTTTGGATTCTATTTCAGAACCTGGTAGGGACATTCTGGGGGTCAGATGAGCAAGGCCAGGCGGCCAACAGGAGGAGGTCTTCCTCGGGGTCGTTGGCGCGACATGGCTCTGCAGTGACATGTTGTCACTGACTCTGTCACACGGTTGACATCACAGGCCACATGTTTTTACATAGTCACTAGTGAAAGTCTACACACTCATGCAGACTTAACATTTTGCTGCGTTAAAATTAAATCTAAAAAGAAAGACAAATTATACAACATTTTCTAAACACGTCTTCACTTTGTCATTATGGGGTATTGTGTGTAGATGGGGGGGGGGGGTATTTGATCCAATTTTGAAATCAGGCTGTAACAAAACAAAATGTGGAATAAGTCAACAGAACACACACGCGTACACACACACTAAAATCAGCCCAGTCTAAATCTCTGCTG
This sequence comes from Salmo trutta, assembly GCF_901001165.1. Lineage (NCBI taxonomy): Eukaryota > Metazoa > Chordata > Actinopteri > Salmoniformes > Salmonidae > Salmo > Salmo trutta. Next base: position 8,248,232 of record NC_042986.1, on the reverse strand, counting down.
TTACGTTCCAAGGCAGAGGTGGAGTGGTTTACAAGTGAAGCTGTCGCTACTGTTGTCAGCTAGCCATTAACGGTATATGTGTATATTAGGTTGACAGATCCAGACTCTGAAATCAAACACCATGTATGTATAATATTTGGTCCATGAAAAACATCTCTGAAGATTACCGACTGGTTCAATATGTGTTTGGAAAGATCAAGGAACTTGTTCGAATGAAATTGGAAGTCAACACAAATCAGCCATCTAATATGACACCGTTGTCACTTAGAACTGACATTAAAGTTCATCACAAAGTCAGACAGCTTCACATAAACCCTACTATTACACTGTACTGTATTTAGGTTCTAAATTATTTGGTTATATTTACAATTTATTGTATCCAGACTACAAAGACGCGGACCATTTTGCTCAAAAGATATCTCTTCTGTGCAGTGTTTCACCCGACAACAACTACTCAAGACCACCATAACAATTCAGTAGGCTATTGTCGCACCACAGCTAGAGCCAAACAGATAAAGCAAAAAAAAAGCCTTACCTGAAGGCCACATTGCCAGCTCTCTCTCTCTCTCTCTCTCTCTCTCTCTCTTCCTCACTCTTTTTCTCTTTCTCTGAGTCCTCCCCTCTGTTCTTGGTTAGCGACACCAACCCTCAGTTCAGTCCCAGTCCAACCGCACAGCACCTCCACCGGAACTATTTCCTGTGTGAAATCCCTCCTGGCTTGAAACTTTTCAGGGGTTTAAGACATAATACATCGCTGGTCACTGGAAGGCCGGCATGACAAAAAGAGAACGCAAGGAGTAAAAAGATCCAGACATTTCAAAGATTCTGGTCAATTCCGAGAGTCAAAGCAGGAACGTATGCAAGCGCATACCTCACGCTGCGGACGTTAGCAATGTGGAAAAGAGACCACAAACACATCTTGTCTTTCACACCCACCTTCTTTCCCTCCCTCCCTCCCTTTCGCTCTCTCTCCCTCCCTCCTTCTCGCTTTCGCCCCGGTGAGAAAACAAAACAAATGCAGGAGATTCCGGCAGCTAATCCCACCAGAGCCTTAATATGTGAAGACAACTGTGTCGAGAGAGGGAGAGAGAGAAGAGAGAGAGAGGGAGAGAGAGAGAGTGCGGGTGAGAGGGGGTGTAAAGGCTGGGAGGGAGGGAGGAGAGTCAAGTGTCAATAAAGAAAAGAGAGGAACCGTACGGGCACGGAGATAAATGCCTACATGTCAGTCTATCGAAAGCAGAAGATCTGTCGTACAGTATGCTAATGGAGTCTATGAATAATCTGGCGGTTGACGGAGTGGCTGACAAGTCACCCAGAAGGGGCAGCCTTTAGGAAAGGACTAGGATAGCCTGATCCCAGATCTGTTTGTGCTGTCTTGTCAACTACTATGTTTGTCACAGTCATTAAAGTTGACAAGACAGCACAAACAGATCTGGAATCAGCCTAGGGCCATGGCCAGGGAACAAAGCTGAGAATAAAGCTCTGAGGCCCTGTAATAAAGAAGACCAGTGTCTTGTACTGTACAGTAGGAAAAGTCCTGTCACATACAAGTTGGCACTGGCAGACAGACAGCTAATATGGAACATCTATCTAAACCAGACATCTCAGTGCCTGAAATGTACATCAAATACAATCCCATACCAAACTAATGTTATTGAAGGTTGATAAAGCACCCCAACAAAAACAACAATAAGAACTTTGTGGTACATACAGTATCAGCAATCCAACTACATATTCACACAGCCGTGAACAAATGTGTCACCATTCACGTCCAATCATACACTCCTCCAAAATAGTCATCCATAACCCTCCTGTGACTGCTTACTCAGTGATTCACAGAGGCATATACATCCCCATCAGCTGCATTGCACATTATCCTGATTTAAGTGGTGCATATTAACACCAGTGCTCTACCCAAGGACTCGGGCTGTCTCCCTTCAGCAGAAGGGCAGAGGGGGAAACAATTTGAAGCAGTAAGCACATTTCACGAGCCAAGGGTAAGGGGATAGGGTTACTGTAGGGGTACAGGGCGACGACTGTCCCTACCTCTCAGTAATAAACAGGCTTGTAAAGTTCACACCACAAACAGTTATAGCTGAGTGCTATTTCTCGGACATCTAACCCTAAACCCTATATCGTTACGTTTTATGTGTACTCACTAGGAGGCCGAGGCAGCCGATATTTTATGACATTTCTCTTGAGCTCTTGTTTTGAATGTTGATTATGACTTAAGTATATTTTAACATTGAAATAGTGTGAATGTCTGAAAAGTCAGGTTTTGCTATTGTGATCATGTGAAAGTCATGAATAGGATTTGAATCTATTGGTCACCAACCATTCAACGCCATCTGGTTATGTGTGTTTCAGGGTTGGGATCAATTCTGTTAAAAAGAAAATTCTAACCATGAATTGGAATTGAATTTGAAATGGCCACACCTCACATGAAGCAGAATTTGAATTTAATTTGAATTCAACTGAGACGTAAAACATGAAAGTCTCATTCATTTGACAAATATTTTATCTAAAGGATATGCCACTTATTAATGCAAAGAATATACATACCATTTCAAATATTAGAACTCAAAGATGTCAAAGAGCATTTATTTTTTTGTCATGATGTTAGATTGTCATGATGTTAGATTGTTCCCTTCCATTCTACAGTGTTTGATGATTTGATCTAATGCGTTCTAGGGAAGAAAAAAAAAACGGATATTTAAATTAGGAATTATTTAATTTTTAAATGATTATACATTATTTAATTATTATGAATGATTATACAAATAAAAAACATGATTTTAGAATATTTTCAGACCACTGTAATTATGTAAAATAGTTGTAGCATAATCATTTTTAAAATTAAATGTTTCAACCTTGGGAAATGGTATTGGTAAGGGTACATTATGTTAAAAAAAGTCTATGGTGATGTATAGAATAAATAAGGCATTTGAATTTCATTGAATTTCATTTCATGAAATTTGACTTCCTTTCATTCAAATTAAATTCAAATTATGCTTGCTGTGGGGTGTGGCCAATTCAAATTCAAGAATTTAATTGGAATTAAAGTGCAATTCGGAAAACTGAATTCAGAATTTACCCTGGTGTGTGTCTATATGGCAGAAAACATTAAGAACACCCCCCCCCCTCCCACACACACACGCAAAATCCATGTCTCAATTGTCTCAAGGCTTAAAATCCTTCTTTAACCTGTCTCCTCCACTTAATCTACACTGACTGAAGTGAATTTAATCAATTACGTCAATAAGGGATCATAGCTTTCACCTGGATTCACCTGGTCAGTCTATGTCATGGAAAGAGCAGTTGTCCTTAATGTTTTGGACACTCGGTGTACACATTACAATAAGATTAAACACACCTGGGATTGAATTGCCGTGATGTACTCATAGAGAACAACATACTATGGAGAAATATAATCATGCCCCAAGCCGACCCCAACGGAACAGCCCATGGCCAACCACCCAGACCTGACCCCGCCAGATCCAGCAGTCTAGGTAATGAGGACAGGGCGCGCTGCCTAGGGACTTTCCCCTGTCCCAGCCGTAAGCACAATGTGTGCTGTGCTGGGAGCAGAAATAAAACCTCACCAAAGTGTGTGGAGATGCCCAACTTGCTGCAGCACAAATATCTCCTATAGTCAACACTTTAAAACCTCTCTGGAAAAGGATCTAGTTTCCTGAATTTCCGCCTGACTGACGTGCCCAAAGTAAACTGCCTGTTACTCAGGCCCAGAAGCCAGGATATGCATATAATTGGTAGCATTTGATAGAAAACACTTTGAAGTTTCTACAACTGTTAAAATAATGTCTGAGACTATAATAAAATTGATATGACAGGCGAAAATCCAAAGAAAAACCAACCCAGAATTTTTTATTTCTGAGGTCCCAGGCTCTTACAATGGAAAGCTATGGGTCCTATGTAATTCCGGCTCCCAGATTGCAATTCTTATGGCGTCCACTAGATGTCAACAGTCTTTATTCAAGGTTTCAGGCTTGTTTCTTGAAAAATTAGCAAGAATTTGGAGTTTTAGAGAAGAGAGCGCCAGAACAATATCATCTTTCGGTGCGCGAGGAAGAGGGCACGCGCTTACTAATTTTACTTTCCTATTGAACATACTACTTTCCGTATGAAATAGTATAGTTTATTTACATTTTAGGGTACCTGAGGATTAAATAGATACGTTTGACTTGTTTGGACGAAGTTTAGCGGTACCTTTTTGGACTCCTTTGTCTGCATGTTGAACAAGTGGATTACTGAAATCGATGGCGCCAACTAAACAGACTTTTTGGGATATAAAGAAGGATTTTATCTAATAAAACGACCATTCATGTTGTAGCTGGGACCCTTGGGATTGCAAACAGAAGAGATCTTCAAAAGTAAGTGATTTATTTAATCGCTATTTGTGATTTTGTGAAGCCTGTGCTGGTTGAAAAATAATATGTCGGGCGCCGTCCTCAGACAATTGCATGGTATGCTTTCGCTGTAAAGCCTATTATAAATCGGACAACGAAGTTAGATTAACAAGAATTGAATCTTTTAAATGATATAAGATACTTGTATGTTCAAGAATGTTTAATATTACGATTATTTATTTTTGCGAGCCCTCCAATTTCACCGGATGTTGTCGACTGTTGTCCCGCTAGTGGGATGCCTATCCCTACAACGGCCGATGCCGCTGCCACACCCCTGGTGGAGTGGAACATACACTGCTAGGTAACCCTTGCCCCTTCTCGCTATATGCCAGGGAGATAGCCTCCACAATCCAGTGGGAGAGACACTGCTTAGAGAGCGCCCTGTCGTGAAGTGGATTAGCAAAACAGACAAAAAAATTGTCACATAACCGAATGTCCAGGTCCGTTCAATGTACGTGTGTAAAGCTCACACCAGACATAGGGCATATAACCTCTGTTGCGCTTCAGAAGTGAAGGAGGAGAAAAGGGAAATAGCTCCCCAACACCTTTAGCCAAGGCCAAAGCCATGAGCAGGGAGGTTTTGTTGGATAGGATCTTCAGATCTACCTTTCCAGAGGCTCAAAAGGGGCCACACACAATGCCTCTGAAACCAGCGCCAAGTCCCATGTGGGCACAATAGGTTTAGACAGGTCTGAGACCACGTACACCTTTCAGGAATCACACCGCCACGCGGGTGACACCACTTTTAACACCCGTGAACACAGTGGAACTCAGTTGAAGAAATTGTGTTTAGGTGCCAAGGTTTGCCTAAAGCCCGACTCACTCTGGGTACACGGGCTCCGGCGATCAGTGACGTACCCCGATTGGCCGTGGCCGTGCCACTTCGAGGTATTGTTGTCACAACGAACTTCACGCAGTTTAGTCACTGGACCGCACACATTAAAAATAGACCCAGGGGGGAAATATTATCCTACTAACCAGTCATAGGTGCTGAAGACAAAGTGCCTTGTACCCTAGCTGGGAATGGGACAGACAGCTCTCAATACATTGTAACAGACAGGGGCAGGTGCATAATTGAATCTAATTCCCAGGAATTAATAGTATTGAGCTGGAGACAGACAGCTCATTTGGGGGCTCATACGAACCAAAGAGACTGCATGTTGAATAATGGCGTGGTCATGTCCAACCCTGCTCATTCCCTTGACTCTGCTACCACCACTAATTGCCTGTAGAGCCCATAACCAGTATCACTAGACATATTATAGGGACCAGTGAGTTACAGGCAGGAATCAGCAATGAGGTCTGACCCTTTACGGGCACAGGGGGCCCTGCAATGGCTGACGTAGTACCCCGTTTACCAAACGCTGGGACACTGTTGTCACAGTCATTTATTTGCTGAGGGGTGCACTGGTCACTCAGATCCGTGCCAAGGCCCCGCACTCCGAGGGTTACCCCAGCCAAGTGCTCAGGGGGCTGCTTCTTCATCGCAGGGACACGCAAACCCAGTTTCCTTCACTCCTTCTAACTCCAGGAACTGAAAATAGGAATGGGGTTGCCATAAGGCCAGGGGAATGCTAGTTAAGCTAGCCTGGCCTCCAAAGTCCACGTAGGACCAGATCACTTCATTAACAAGTCTTGGAAGAGAGGCAAGCGGTGCTTGACCAATGGTAGACACAGGCGGTGGAGCGTGCCCACCGAACCTGGCCACCCTCTCTTTTCAAGTAGCCTCCGTAACCGGTGACAGAACGCACAGGAGCTACCACATACCCCACATCCAGGCAGCCACCACATACCCCACATCCAGGCAGCCACCACATACCCCACACCCAGGCAGCCACCACATACCCCACATCCAGGCAGCCACCACATACCCCACATCCAGGCAGCCACCACATACCCCACGCCCAGGCAGCCACCACATACCCCACATCCAGGCAGCCACCACATACCCCACATCCAGGCAGCAACCACATACACCACATCCAGGCAGCCACCACATACCCCACATCCAGGCAGCCACCACATACCCCATGCCCAGGCAGCCACCACATACCCCACATCCAGGCAGCCACCACATACCCCACATCCAGGCAGCCACCACATACCCCACATCCAGGCAGCCACCACATACCCCACATCCAGGCAGCCACCACATACCCCATGCCCAGGCAGCCACCACATACCCCACATCCAGGCAGCCACCACATACCCCACGCCCAGGCAGCCACCACATACCCCACATCCAGGCAGCCACCACATACCCCACGCCCAGGCAGCCACCACATACCCCACATCCAGGCACCCACCACATACCCCACGCCCAGGCAGCCACCACATACCCCACGCCCAGGCAGCCACCACATACCCCACATCCAGGCAGCCACCACATACCCCACATCCAGGCAGCCACCACATACCCCACATCCAGGCAGCCACCACATACCCCACATCCAGGCAGCCACCACATACCCCATGCCCAGGCAGCCACCACATACCCCACATCCAGGCAGCCACCACATACCCCACGCCCAGGCAGCCACCACATACCCCACATCCAGGCAGCCACCACATACCCCACGCCCAGGCAGCCACCACATACCCCACATCCAGGCACCCACCACATACCCCACGCCCAGGCAGCCACCACATACCCCACGCCCAGGCAGCCACCACATACCCCACATCCAGGCAGCCACCACATACCCCACGCCCAGGCAGCCACCACATACCCCACATCCAGGCACCCACCACATACCCCACGCCCAGGCAGCCACCACATACCCCACGCCCAGGCAGCCACCACATACCCCACATCCAGGCAGCCACCACATACCCCACGCCCAGGCAGCCACCACATACCCCACGCCCAGGCAGCCACCACATACCCCACACCCAGGCAGACAAGACATTTGCTCCGACCACCCAATCCATCTCCACTTCCTGCTCCTTGGTCCCAACTGAAGTGCCGGCATCCGCGAAAGGAAAGTCGCCATCAGTAATTCCAAGCTTCCTCAAGAATCCTACACATCTTCCAGGGATTTTGCATGCAGTACGTGGCAATGCACACACGGACTGGTTCGAGCGAGGTTTGGCTGAGCGTGCTCCAATCAGAGACAAACTACACGTAGATCGTGAGTATCTTTCAGATAAATGCTATGACTGCATGACTGGGGGCATGATCTCGACCCCGAACCCAGCTTAGCCATCGCCATCTCGGGTCATTTTCTTAGCCATCTTATTCATTGCACCAGCAAATTGAAGAATAACTCATAGTTTGAGATTAGAAAATGTATGGGAACAAGTACAACAATTGTAGATCCTTCAACTGAAGTCGCAAGAGTGCGACTCCCAATAGTATAATTATAGTGTGTTGTACCGAAGTTGACTGACTGAAAGGGAACGCAATAATCTCTTCTTCCTCCTACAGTGTGCACTTGTTCACTTCCCTTTACTGATTTAAAAGGAAATTACCGGTATAAGAAATCTAGCCCATGCCAAGCCCATCCCTCCACCAACCCAATGCTTTTACATTTGTGGAAAGTAGTAAACAAGTGCACACTTCAGAAATGAGATATTATTAGGACACACCCAATGATGACCCCATATTTGCTATAATAGACATGGGCGTGTACTCCTCCTGCATAGGAGTTTGACATTATACTATTTTATATGAGACATTTATTGAATTCGTTACAAGTTAACGCTATTACATAAACACTACTATTGTATTTGAGTCAGACCCTTCCCAGCTGGCCTGTGTATGGATGTATGTGTCCACTGTGACAGTATGTTATGATTTACTGCTAAGCAGGTGCTAGATGTTGTTTCGTTTTGTCGGGTGTCTGGTGAGGTTTCTTCGGCCCTCCTCTGACCTACCCCTCCCTCTGCTTCTGGTGATAAACGGTGTGGTGATGGCTCCCTGGAAGTACCAACACACCACATATTGTAGGTTCATACAGGCACAAAACATACTGTGGCCCCTGCTATGTTACCATGTTACTTAACCCTCAAACAGACAGACAACATACAGTAGTGGTCTGGACGTTAGTCATAACCCTCTTACAGCCAGACCACATACTGTACCAGACCACACCACGTAGTAGTGGTTTATTGGTTCATTTTATCTTGTCCACATTTCCTGTTACGTTACCTACAGTTAAGCCTCAAACAGCCAAAGAAAACTCACTTTGGTTCCTGATCTTTTTTCTTTTTTTTTTACAATTCAAAACATACACATACCAACAACAGCATACAAACAAGCACACACAAACATCAACGACATCACCCAGCCCAGACCTACCTGCTCCCAACCCCATCTCCAGCACCCGTATCACACTCCGCCAACATGGCCACAAACTGCACCATTTTGTTTCTCTCCATCGCCCACTCACTTTCCACATTTAGATTAAAAAAAGCATTTGACCTGTTTATTGTGTTAACGATGGAGGATTCGTTGATTTCTAGTTTTTTCAAGATGATTGACAAGAAAAGTATCGTCCAACCCATTGGGTATCTCACTGCACCCTCATATTTAATAGAAGTAAAACTAAAGGCATCCTCTTCAACTGATCGCTGCCTGCACCTGCCCGCCCGTCCAGCATCACTACTCTGGACGGTTCTGACTTAGAATATGTCGACAACTACAAATACCTAGGTGTCTGGTTAGACTGTAAACTCTCCTTCCAGACTCACATCAAACATCTCCAATCCAAAGTTAAATCTAGAATTGGCTTCCTATTTCGCAACACAGCATCCTTCACTCATGCTGCCAAACATACCCTCATAAAACTGACCATCCTACCGATCCTCGACTTCGGCGACGTAATTTACAAAATAGCCTCCAATACCCTACTCAATAAACTGGATGCAGTCTATCACAGTGCCATCCGTTTTGTCACCAAAGCCCCATATACTACCCACCACTGCGACCTGTACGCTCTCGTTGGCTGGCCCTCACTTCATACTCGTCGCCAAACCCATTGGCTCCAGGTCATCTACAAGACCCTGCTAGGTAAAGTCCCCCCTTATCTCAGCTCGCTGGTCACCATAGCAGTACCCACCTGTAGCACGCGATCCAGTAGGTATATCTCACTGGTCACCCCCAAAGCCAATTCCTCCTTCGGCCGCCTCTCCTTCCAGTTCTCTGCTGCCAATGACTGGAACGAACTACAAAAATCTCTGAAACTGGAAACACTTATCTCCCTCACTAGCTTTAAGCACCAGCTGTCAGAGCATCTCACAGATTACTGCACCTGTACATAGCCCATCTATAATTTAGCCCAAACAACTACCTCTTCCCCTGCTGTATTTATTTATTTATTTATTTTGCTCCTTTGCACCCCATTATTTCTATTTCTACTTTGCACTTTCTTCCACTGCAAATCTACCATTCCAGTGTTTTACTTGCTATATTGTATGTACTTCGCCACCATGGCCTTTTTTTGCCTTTACCTCCCTTATCTCATCTCATTTGCTCACATTGTATATAGACTTATTTTTCTACTGTATTATTGACTGTATGTTTGTTTTACTCCATGTGTAACTCTGTGTTGTTGTATGTGTCAAACTGCTTTGCTTTAACTTGGCCAGGTCGCAATTGTAAATGAGAACTTGTTCTCAACTTGCCCACCTGGTTAAATAAAGATAAAATAAAAAAATTGTAAAAAAATATTTCATGTCTTGAAATATGCAGAAAGAATGATTAAAAGCAAATGTACATTGTAATACTTCTGACAGCCAACTTTCTAACTCTGCCCATAACATTTGGGACGTTATAGCATTCCCAGAAAGCATGGATTAGGGGAGTCATTGTTAGTTTTACATTTAAGACATGACTCTGCAGTTGTGCTGTAGAATTTGTGAATTTTCTTTGTTGTTTGATAAATTCTGAGTTTGAGTTTAAGTTTATTTACTCTTGCTCACAGATAAAACTGAAGAAATGCAACATTTACATCACTAAGAATTGCAAAACACTGATTTAAAATACATAACACATAATACTTGACATAAATAGAATACAGAACTCTTGAAACATTACAGTACATTTTTCACGATGAAAATTGAAATGTTAAAATGTGATTGTTAAAAACAGAGTTTTTTTTGTGTTTCTCAGGTGGTTCGTATGGGCAGTTACATAGCACATTTACATTTACATTTACGTCATTTAGCAGACGCTCTTAACCAGAGCGACTTACAAATTGGCACAATTTGTGGCTGTTTCCCGGGAGCCTGGTGGTGCAGTCACCTCTTTTTGGAGGGAGCAGGTCATTCAGTGGGTGGTTAAGAGTGTGCATGTCCTTCCCCAGGTGCACTGCAGCCTGCTCTCGCCTGCTCTGCAGTGACGGGAGCTGTGGTTGGACTGCTCCACCTCAAGGCCCTCCTCTGCATCCTGTCTAGTTGGGCCTGCTGCTTTTTGTTGCATCCAACTAACAGCACTCCACCGTATTCCAGACAAGGCCTGACCAATGTAGTGTATACTCTGACCAGATCTTCAGTGGGTAGACCATTTCTGGCAAGAACAGTCAAAATGTGCAGGCGTTTTGAAGCCTTCCTCACTGACTGCTCCAGTGGGCCACACTGACTGATGTGGCCCACTCTTCCAGCTTCTTTGCCTCCAAGCCCATGGAAGTGTCCACCTCGATGTTGGTTAATGGTATGGCTCGGGACAGCCCTACATCGTCTGCATACCCAGTGTCCAGAGTGTCCCTGAAGACAACTTTTTCGGGTGGACATGTGAAGGAGAAACAGATGTGGTGAGACCACGCCCCCTTATGGCACACCATAGGTGTCCTCTGACCAAGGGCTAAATGTGCCATTAGCCATCACCCTCTGCCTTCTTCCGGTGGTGTAGCTGTGGAGCCAGGCTAGTAACCTTGGACACAGCTCAATGTCAGACAGATGTTGTTGGAGCTTTGAGTCATCTACTTGATCAAACACTTTGGACATCAGCAACACCCTCACCATTGTTGGTTTTCTGGAGTCTGTAGCTGTCCGCCAGGAGTGTGTGGCTTTCACAAGGACAGTAGTAGTGCTGGACTTTGGGAGGTAGGCATACTGATTCATGCACTCAGACAGAACTGTTGGAATTCTTTTTTTTTCATGATGAAGCTCTAGTGGATTTTTCCAAGACGTGAAGTTATAGAGATGGGCCTCCAGTCACTCGTTGTACATGGGTTTGACACTTTAGGTATGGGACACACACTGACAATCTTCCAGGCAGCAGAAGATTGTTAACAATGTGTTTGATGACAGGGGCTATATCTTCTGAATGCTATTTTAGTAGCCAGGCTGGAATGCCATCAGGCCCACACGCTTTACGTGGACTGAGTCTGGTATGAGCTTGCTTTATCTGGCCAATGCTGCACAGCTCAACCTGCCTTGTAGGTATGGGCAGGGGGAAGATGACAAGAGGTGTGGGGCTTGTCCATGCCTCAGCAAAGAAGTCATTCAAAACATCAGCAATGTCGTTGTCTTCTGTACATTAGTTTATACTGGATTAAAATTAAATGTCCGTTAACTGTAATTTGGTTATTTATATTCCAACATTCTCTCCATCTTGTGCCAATCAGTCTTGGTTCCAACAGTTCATATTTGTTTCTAAGAGATTGTCAGTAGGATAGGCTCTCTGCAAGGTTTTGTATATCTTACCTATCATATATAATTTTCGGACTTAAATAGGATTCCCTCAAGGTTGCTCTGATATCCAGAAGATTTTAAATGGACATTTTGTGTTTTGAAACTTTTAAGTTGCATATCTTTGAAAATATCTACATTGGTCAGTCCAAAATTGCGTTTTAATTTTGTCATGGAAGTACAGTTGAAGTCGGAAGTTTACATACGCTAAGGTTGGAGTCATTAAAACTCGTTTTTCAACAACTCCACAAATATCTTGTTAACAAACTAGAGTTTTTGCAAGTCGGTTAGGACATCTACTTTGTGCATGACACAAGTAATTTTTCCAACAAATGTTTACAGACAGATTATTTCACTTATAATTCACTGTATCACAATTCCAGTGGGTCAGAAGTTTACATACACTAAGTTGACTGTGCCTTTAAACTGCTTGGAAAATTCTGGAAATTTGTGTCATGGCTTTAGAGGTTTCTGATAGGCTAATGCACATAATTTGAGTCAATTGGAGGTGTACCTGTGGATGTATTTCAAGGCCTACCTTCAAACTCAGTGCCTCTTTGCTGGACATCATGGGAAAATCAAAAGAAATCAGCCAAGACCTCAGGGGAAAAAATGGTAGACCTCCACAAGTCTGATTCATCCTTGAGAGCAATTTCCAAATGCCTGAAGGTACCACGTTCATCTGTACAAACAATTGTATGCAAGTATTAACACCATGGGACCACGCAGCCGTCATACCGCTCAGGAAGCAAACGCGTTCTGTCTCCTAGAGATGAATGTACTTAGGTGCGAAAAGTGCAAATCAATCCCAGAACAACAGCAAAGGACCTTGTGAAGATGCTGGAGGAAACAGGTACAAAAGTATCTATATCCACAGTAAAACAATTCCTATATCGACATAACATTTAACCTGAAAGGCCACTCAGCAAGGCAGAAATCACTTCTCCAAAACTGCCATTAAAAAAAGCCAGACTACGGTTTGCAGCTGCACATTGGGACAAAGATTGTACTTTTTGGAGTAATGTCCTCTGGTCCGATGAAACAAAAATAGAACTGTTTGGCCATAATGACCATCGTTATGTTTGGAGGGAAAAGGGGGAGGCTTGCAAGCCGAAGGACACCATCCCAACTGTGAAGCACGGGGGTGGCAGCATCATGTTGTGGGGTGCTTTGCTGCAGGAGGAACTGGTGCACTTCACAAAATAGATGGCTTCATGAAAATGATGTGGATATATTGAAGCAACATCTCAAGACATCAGTCAGGAAGTTAATGCTTGGTCGCAAATGGGTCTTATAAATGGACAAGCATACTTCCAGAGTTGTGGCAAAATGGCTTAAGGACAACAAAGTCAAGGTATTGGAGTGGCCGATTATTGCAGTTATCTCCAGGTGTCCTGTAAATTATTTGTAGAGATTACATTTTTGGGCCTTTTTTGAGGCTCATTGAATTTGCCTTTTTTATTGCTACGTCTGTCAATCTTATCGAATGTATGTATTGTTGACCCAAATCAGTCAAGTTTCAAGACTGGTCATTCAACTGAGACTGCTCTTCTCTGTGTCACGGAGGCTCTCCGCACTGCTAAAGCTAACTCTCTCTCCTCTGCTCACATCCTTCTAGACCTATCTGCTGCCTTTGATACTGTGAACCATCAGATCCTCCTCTCCACCCTCTCCGAGTTGGGCATCTCCGGCGCGGCTCACTCTTGGATTGCGTCCTACCTGACAGGTCGCTCCTACCAGGTAGCGTGGCGAGAATCCGTCTCCGCACCACATGCTCTCACCACTGGTGTCCCCCAGGGCTCAGTTCTAGGCCCTCTCCTATTCTCGCTATACACCAAGTCACTTGGCTCTGTCATATCCTCACATGGTCTCTCCTATCATTGCTACGCAGACGACACACAATTAATCTTCTCCTTTCCCCCTTCTGATAACCAGGTGGCGAATCGCATCTCTGCATGTCTGGCAGACATATCAGTGTGGATGACGGATCACCACCTCAAGCTGAACCTCGGCAAGACGGAGCTGCTCTTTCTCCCGGGGAAGGACTGCCCGTTCCATGATCTCGCCATCACAGTTGACAACTCCATTGTGTCCTCCTCCCAGAGTGCTAAGAGCCTTGGCATGACCCTGGACAATACCCTGTTGTTCTCCGCTAACATCAAGGCGGTGACCCGATCCTGTAGGTTCATGCTCTACAACATTCGCAGAGTACGACCCTGCCTTACACAGGAAGTGGCGCAGGTCCTAATCCAGGCACTTGTCATCTCCCGTCTGGATTACTGCAACTCGCTGCTGGCGGGGCTCCCTGCTGTGCCATTAAACACCTACAACTCATCCAGAACGCCGCAGCCCGTCTGGTGTTCAACCTTCCCAAGTTCTCTCACGTCACCCCGCTCCTCCGCTCACTCCACTGGCTTCCAGTTGAAGCTCGCATCTGCTACAAGACCATGGTGCTTGCCTACGGAGCTGTGAGGGGAACGGCACCTCTGTACCTTTAGGCTCTGATCAGTCCCTACACCCAAAGAAGGGCACTGTGTTCATCCACCTCTGGCCTGCTCGCCTCCCTTCCTCTGCGGAAGCTCAGTTCCCGCTCAGCCCAGTCAAAGCTGCTCTGGCACCCCAATGGTGGAACAAGCTCCCTCACGACGCCAGGACAGCGGAGTCAATCACCACCTTCCGGAGACACCTGAAACCCCACCTCTTTAAGGAATACCTGGGATAGGATAAAGTAATCCTTCTAACCCCCCCTGGTGGGATATACAATTAAATCAATGTGTATTTTTCACCATGTAAAGTACAATTCAACATTAGAAAACGTCCTTCTTGGTCCATGTGCTGGGATTTAAGGGAAAAGGGTGTATTCTTTATCAGAACACCTCTGCTGTTGCTACAGTAGGTGGCAGCATAGGCCTCTCCAACACAGCTTTCTCCTTTTAAAAAAGTGTAACATGAAGGAAAACCACATCTGCTGACAATCCTTTTAAGTGTTCAAGAGCCATATGCTTATTTTTTTCATCATGGAGCCCGTGCACATTCCATGTAATAGGTTGGATTTTGTTGATCTTTACTTGTATAGAATCAAAGTTAACTTTGTCTGTTCTGTCTATTACTGAAGAACCAGATAAAACATTTTAGCAGACATGAGGGCGGTGGACATTCCATGCAATGGGAGAGTGATAGTATGAATACATAGTTATTGTATACATTAGATATATGGAGCGTGTGAGCATGTGGGCTGAGCAAACATTTAATGGAAAATACACCAAAAATATAAAGCACAGTTCTTCTTTGTACTCGGAGGCTTTCTGCCTTTTTAGGGCTTTTAAGCTCCAACTCCTCTCCTAATGTACCAAAGGTCTGTGGATTATGTCATTGTTCATACAGGCTATCACCAGGGCCAGGAGTTTTCACGGACCATGAAAAACTCTGGGCTCTAGTTTCTGCCTACTACCCGTCATTGATACCACAGCTGATGGGCATCAGCCCACAGGCCTATGGTAGATCTATTTTGTGACATGACAGTGTGTCTATTCGCAGATGGCAGGGTTTGTCCACGGCCCAAGTGAGAACGAGCTTGACGTGGCCTGCTGCTTCTTCTGTCTCAGAGAGCTGGAGTGCTGGGAGCCTGAGGACAACCCATGGTAAGTGTGGTCCTTACACTTCCACTAGGACCAGAGCCCGGAGTTATTACTGCTCTGTGCCCTAACTGTACGAGTCGCCATCAAATCCTCCTCACCATTCACATTGGATTCAATACCATTGTTGTTCAGTCGAAACTCTACACCTTTGAAATGTGCTAATTAAAGTTGTCGCTGTGATAATAATTGCGTCTTTAATGACCTACACGTCTCTCTCTTTGCTCTCCGCTCTCGGTTGTCCGTAGGTCCGAGCATATCAAACGCTCTCCTAACTGTGGCTTCCTGGCCATAAGGAAAGACTTTGGGGAGCTGACTGTGTCTGGGTTCTATCATCTGGAGCAGGAGAGACTGCACATCTACATTGTAAGTCACCAACCCTACCCTATATATTTTGACACAGTTTCCTATATAAGAAACTGTATTGTCCCCAATGGGAAAAATTGTCTTAGACACACCGTACTACTGTATAAAGAATAAATATCATATACATTGCAGCATCACACACATTGCACAATGCCCATGTCATACACATCATATACACCTACATCTTCTCATTCAAGGCAAATACTTGATATACATGCATTTCACAATGCCCCTGTATTGTCCTGCTGTGTGTACACTCATGCCTTGACTGAAAGTTGTGCTTTTATATATTTTCTTTAAGTTCACAAGCTATTTTATACTTGCTGTAGGGTTGGGGTCAATTTCAGTTAACTTGTGGAGGCCTAAGCTGTGTATTACTTGTAGTTTACCCGTGTCAATAGCACACCATTTCTACTGTTGCAGAGGAAGACTTCGCATCTGAAGATTGCCATTTATTGAGATGAGGTGGAGAAAACAGTTGATTACATGAGAAGGCTGTTTGATTCGGCACCTATAATGTAGTGGACATTAAGGAGTGTATATTTTAGTCTTTGGTGTGGGTTTTTTCTTATCTGTAAATATTTTGGTGTGAATGAATAAAGTTGTTCTATTTTATATCTTTCAATTAAGTTTTGGGGTATTTTCTCAAATGTTTTGCAGTATTGCCTCTTACCACAAGGTGGTGACTTCACACTGGAGTAGCCCTGTTTTCCAATATGATTACATTTACATTTTAGTCATTTTGCAGACGCTCTTATCCAGAGCAACTTACAGTGGTGAATGCATACATTTCATACAATTTCATACATTTATTTTCTGTGCTGGCCCCCCGTGGGAATCAAACCCACAACCCTGGTGTTGCAAACACCATGCTCTACCAACTGAGCTACAGGGAAGACTGATGATAATGTCACAGATATGTACCAAGTTCTCCAGCCCATATTTACAAAGCCTCTTAGAGTAGGTGTGCTGATTTTAGGATCAGTTTGGCTTTTTACATCATAATGAATAAGATTCCTAGATCCTAGATCAGCACCGCTACTCTGGCTGCATTTACAAAGGCAGCCCAATTCTGATCTTTCAGTTCACTAATTGGTCTTTTGACCAATCAGATCAGCTCTGAAAAAAGATCTGCGAAAACATCTGGTGTGATTGGTCCACAGACCAGTCAGTAGAAAAAAGATCAGAATTGGGCTGCTTGTGTTAACGAAGCCTCTGAGACAATTTCTGGACCCTAACTCCCCAGGGGCAATCATGACTGAAAGAAGGCACGCATTGAACAACCCACAGAATAACAATGTTTCCTGATTTTTATCCTCCCAAATACTTGCCGTTGGGTTTTCCTGAACGTGCCACCTCCACCATTTCTTTCTGCCTCATCTTTTCAAACCTTGACCCTGGACAGATGGCCCCTTAAGCCCGTCCCTCTCAATACCAACTGTTGCCCTAGTAACATCTGTCGCTTATAGGGCGCATTCAGCAGGGAGAGGGGTGGCCCATAGGGGAGTGCCGAGCTATAGGACTGAGACGGTGCACCAGGACGCTGGGGTGCTCCTGGAGAGGAAGAGTTGGAGGGGGATGCCAGAGTATCGTTTGGATTTTTTTGAAGAATCGGCAGTTAGTTGTCACCGCAGCTTGAGCATACATAGACAGTGATGTAAAGTACTTAAGTAAAAATACTTTAAAGTAATAACTGAAGTTTTTTTTTTTGTATGTCACTGGGTGACTTTCACTTTTACTTAAGTCATTTTCTATTAATGTATCTTTACCTTTATTCAAGTATAACAATTAGGTACTGTTTCCACCACTGAGCATAGATAATGTAATGTGACTGTGAGGAAGTGTTCCATGGACTCCATGAGGGTCTGGGACATGTACAGAATAATATCCTAACTACTCATTTGCTTATTGTCTTACTCTGACAAATAGTCTTATTGTCTTACTCTGCCTAGCAAAAGTTAACACACCCCTTGCAGTCTTTACATTTTTCCTGTCTTGAAATTAAATCTAACAACAGAATAAATTTGATTTTTGTTCTTACCAGTGTACACAACCTACTCCACATTTTCAAGGTGAAAGAAAAATTATAGAACATTTTCGAAATTATGTATATTTAGTTGGGAGGAATTGATGGACAGCAATATTCAAACCTTGTGCCTGATTTTCAAGTCAGGAGACTGAACCATTCAGGAGCACTCAGCATCTACTAGAAAAACATTCTGGTGTGTCTTTGGCATTAGATCTGTAATATTCAGAAGAATAAGGCAGGGTTTCCTCAAAACTTGTATCTGGGCTTTCCACCTTTTTAATATTTATTTTGATCCTGAGAAACTCCCCAGTCCCTGCTGGTGATCAGTATACCCATAACATGATGCTGCCATCACAATACTTGAAAAAACAGAGGAGAGCATTGCATTCACTCCACATTACTGGCCAGTATCGCAAAGTGAAAAGAAGGAAGCCTGTGTAAAAATTAAAAATTAAAAAACTCAATCATCTACTCTGTTTGCAATAAGGCAGTTAAGTAATACTGAAGGACAACATGGCAAATAAATTAATTTTGGCCTAGATTAACAACTACAGGCTTGGGTCAAATCCAATATCACACAACACAGAGGGAAACCATCTGTATTTTCAAGTATTATGGTGGCAGCATCACGTTATGGGGAGTTTGCCAGGATCAAACGAAATATGAAAGGAGCAAAGCCCAGGTAAAAAGTTAGAGGAAAACGCACCTCAGTCTTTTGAAAACGAGTTGTTCAGTGGGACAATTACACAATGTCAATGCCAGAGACACAACAGAATGGCTTTGCAAGATTGCTCCTGAGCGGTCTAGTCTCAGTCCTGACCCAACTTTGATTGAAAATCTGAGACAACGTTTGAATATTGCTGTCCATCAATGATTCCCAACCAAATGTACTAAATGTGAGCAATTTTGACAAAAACAATGGATAAATGTTGCCCTAAGAGTTGGTGGAATCGCATTCAAAGTGATTCACGGCTGTAATGGCTGCCAAACTTGTTTCCACCAAGTATTAACTCTGGGTGTGAAGACATGCAATCAAGACCTATTTTTAATCAGTATCAATCAGCTGCTCCGATAAGCTGATGTATCCTCTTGCTACGGAGACACAGTTTTTCCAGAAAAGAAAGAAGGCAAAAAAGATTTGATGTGATATTAAAAATGGCACCGTGCACATTACTGTCTTGTCTTTTTCATCCAGATCTCACAAGAGTGGAACTTGTATTTGTATTAGGCTACATTTGAAAAGTCCCATATGACAGAACAAGACGTCCCACTGCGCACAAAATGGTTGTTTCAACGTCATTTGTCAATGTATTGTGACGTGGGATCTATGTGGAAAATACATTGGCTTCGAACACAGTTTTGCAACTGCTGTTTTGAGGGTAGAATTTCAACCACAGGACATCAAGGTAACCAATTTTCAACATAGACAAACCTAGACGTACCTTTGAAACAACGTCAGATCTTCAAAGTAATATCCACCATAAGAATATAATAGGCTAAGGCAGCACCTCCTACTGGAGAGTTGATCTATCTACAGCTATCCTTTCAGTGTTTTAACCAAGCCCAGACCTGCTTAGCTTTGATTTACATTTACATTTAAGTCATTTAGCAGACGCTCTTATCCAGAGCGACTTACAAATTGGTGCATTCACCTTATGATATCCTTTGATATTTGTTACTGACTTCTACCATGTGCTATTGTGAGAACGATTGTTGAGAAATCTCCACTTAATAGATTCACTGTTGCTATCAAAGTCATTACAAAGTGTAGGTTCAACCAAGTAAAGGAAATAAATAAAATGTTATTTGTCACATACACATGGTTAGCAGATGTTAATGCGAGTGTAGCGAAATGCTTGTGCTTTTAGTTTTGACCATGCAGTAATATCTAACAAGTAATCTAACAATTTCACAACAACTACCTTATACACACAAGTGTAAAGGAATTAATAAGAATATGTACTTAAAAATATATGGATGAGCGATGGCCAAACGGCATAGGCAAGATGCAGTAGATGGTATAGAGTACAGTATATACAAATGAGATGAGTAATGTAGGGTATCTAAACATTATATAAAGTGGCATTGTTTAAAGTGGCTAGTGATACATTTATTACATCCAATTTTTTATTATTAAAGTGGCTAGAGATGAGTCAGTATCTTGGCAGCAGCCACTCAATGTTAGCGATTGCTGTTTAATGGCCTTGAGATAGAAGCTGTTTTTCAGTCTCTCGATCCCAGCTTTGATGCACCTGTACTGACCTCGCCTTCTGGATGATAGCGGGGTGAACAGGCAGTGGCTCGGTTGGTTGTTGTCCTTGATGATCTTTTTGGCCTTCCTGTGACATCGGGTGGTGTAGGTGTCCTGGAGGGCAGGTAGTTTGCCCCCGGTGATGCGTTGTGCAGACCTCACTACCCTCTAGAGAGCCTTACGGTTGTGGGCGGAGTAGTTGCCGTACCAGGCAGTGATACAGCCCGACAGGATGCTCTCGATTGTGCATCTGTAAAAGTTAGTGAGTGTTTTTGGTGACAAGCCGAATTTCTTCAGCCTCCTGAGGTTGAAGAGGCGCTGCGGCGCCTTCTTCACCACGCTGTCTGTGTGGGTGGACCATTTCAGTTTGTCCGTGATGTGTACGCCGAGGAACTTAAAACTTTCTACCCTCTCCACTACTGTCCCGTCTATGTGGATAGGGGGCTGCTCCCTCTGCTGTTTCCTGTAGTCCACGATCATCTCCTTTGTTTTGTTGACATTGAGTGTGAGATTATTTTCCTGACACCACACTCCGAGGGCCCTCACCTCCTCCCTGTAGGCCGTCTCGTCGTTGTTGGTAATCAAGCCTACCACTGTAGTGTCGTCTGCAAACTTGATGATTGAGTTGGAGGTGTACATGGCCACGCAGTCATGGGTGAACAGAGAGTACAGGAGAGGGCTGAGAACGCACCCTTGTGGGGCCCCAGTGTTGAGGATCAGCGGGGTGGAGATGTTGTTTCCTACCCTCACCACCTGGGGGCGGCCCGTCAGGAAGTCCAGGACCCAGTTGCACAGGGTGGGGTTGAGACCCAGGGTCTCGAGCTTAATGACGAGTTTGGAGGGTACTATGGTGTTAAATGCTGAGCTGTAGTCGATGAAAAGCATTCTTACATAGGTATTCCTCTTGTCCAGATGGGTTTGGGCAGTGTGCAGTGTGATTGCGATTGAGTCAATGCCAATCCAGTTATTAATTCGGTGGTTCAGAAAAAGGCGAGAGACGATGACTGTTGTGATCTGTTTAACAGATGTGAGCTTATCTCCGAAAATTCACATCAATTCCACCGTACGCGGGAGAGGTTCAAGGAAACTATTTGTCTGTATTCCCAATCATTTAGCTATATTCACATCCAATTCTAATAGGCAAAATGCAACTTTGTAGTGAATGACTTAAAAAAAATATATGAACAGAAAGCACTTCCCACTGGGCACAAACTGGTTGAATCAACATTGTTTCAACATAATTTGTCAACATATTGTGACGTGGACTCATACATAGAAAATACATTGGATTTGAAAAAGTCATCAACTGTTGTTTTGATGATGAAATTTCAACCACAGGATTCTGTCATCATGGTAACCATTTCAACATAGGCAAACCTTTAAAACAATGTCAGATCTTCAACATTATATCCACTATCAGAAAAAAACTATAGGCTGGACAGCACCTCCTACTGGAGAATGTATCTATCTACAGCTACCCTTTGGTGTCTTACCCAGGGTTTTAACCAAGCCCAACCCTGCTTAGCTATGATATTTGTCACTAGCTATTACCAATGTGCTGTTGTGAGAATGATTGCTGAGAGACCACTTAAAAATGAAATAGATTCACTTTTGCTATCAAAGTAATTCCAAAGGGTAGGTTTAACAGAGCAAATTAAATGTGACCCTCCTTTATCAATCATATATCATCAATGAGACTATTTAGGCCTGTATAGCATTTACAACAGCTGTTGTTTCAGTTTAACCCAGTGTTCAACTAAAAATAGACACTAAACTAGGCATAGGGTTTCAAGCTTTGTTTGATTTCAAATGTAAAGATATTTAGTGATATTGAATTGTGTTTGGTTGTCAACATAATCAAATATCAACATTTGAAGGAGATGTAATGTATCTTCTGCTTGGATTGTTTAATCTGTGCGGTTTGGAGAGTTCCATCAATTCCGGTTTGTCTACAAATTAATAATTGATATGTTGGAATCACGTCTCCGTCTCAACCAAAAATCTAAGTTTAAAGAATAGGACTAAATTAAATCAAACTTTATTTCAAGTGCATTTTAAGTTAGGGTTGGATTGATATGGTCCTATTATTTAACCCTTGTGTTGTCTTAAGGGTAAAAAAAATGACCCGCCACTATGTTTAACAGCAGAGAAAACCCCCTAAATTATATTTTTTCAACTTTAAATTTGATGACTTTTTCTAGAGTGACCCCAACATTAGAAAAAGTGAAACATTGCCTTTGTTCATATTTCCATGAAAGCTGTACACCACCAGGGTACAAAGATTGTCTTAGGGTCATTTTGGACCCGGCAGTTATAAAATTATTTACACACCACAAAAACCACAAAGACACACACACACACACACACACACACAATGAGAAATTGAGATTATGTGTGCTTCTGATTGAACTCAGACAAAACAAACACTTTATTGTGCATGTGCAGCATCCCCCCTTCATGACCCCACACATGACTCAAGTTCACAGACAAAATAAAAACAATTTCAGACAAAATAAAAACAATTTCAGACAAAGCAAACATTTATTGAAAGCATTGTTTACTAATGGGGAATGCAGTCAGGGTCTATAAAGGTGCTGCAGATGACAGTCCCTTCAGTTCTCTCTTTGCTGAAGGCATGAGTGCACGTTTCAGTGCCCAACACGTCGTAGATCTGATTTTTTCAGATGTCCAAGAGGAAAAACAGAACAATGATTTAGAAGAGGAGGAGGTATCTGAAGAAGGGGAAGAATACAAACCAGAGCATGATGCATCATCTTCAGATGAAGAAGAAATCTCCCAAACTGAAAGAGAGACATTTTTGTCAAAGAACAGCAAAATAACACGGTCCTTGTCACCATATGAGAACCAGGGCAGGATGGCAGCACAAAATGTCATAAGGATGACCCCAGGGCCCACAAGACATGCAGTTGCCCATGTCCAGGACATCGCCTCAACATTCTACATGTTCATCACACCAGCCATCGAAAAAATCATCCTGGAGATGACAAATTTGGAGGGTTTCCGTAAATATGGAGACAACTGGAAAAGGATGGATGAGATTGACCTGCGTGCCTACATAGGGCTGCTAATCTTAGCGGGTGTGTATAGGTCCTGAGGTCGAGGCTGCATGTAGTCTCTGGGATGCAGAGAGTGGAAGGGCGATATTCCGTGCCACGATGCCACTGAAAGTCTTTCACACTTTCTCAAGAATGCTACGATTTGATAACCGTGAGTCAAGGCCTGCAAAACGTGTGAGAGACAAACTGGCGGCCATAAGAAAGGTCTGGGAGAAGTGGGTGGAGCGTCTGCCATACCTCTACAACCCTGGGCCTGAAGTAACAGTGGATGAGGCCATACCTCTACAACCCTGGGCCTGAAGTAACAGTGGATGAGCAACTGGTTCCATTCAGAGGTACATTTTTATTTTCATATCTGTAATTTAAGTGATTTTCACTGTTAATTTTATTATGTATTGCTGTGATATCATTGATTTATGTGATTGTTTTCTGTGACACTGATACTAATTACTGATAGTAATCTCTTTTGTCAAAAGGTCGCTGTCCTTTCCAGCAGTATATGCCCAGCAAGCCAGCAAAGTATGGCATCAAGAGATGGGTGGCCTGTGACGCACAATCCAGCTACGCTTGGAAAATGCAAGTCTACACAGGGAAGCTGACCAGTGGAGGCCCGGAGAAGAACCAGAGAATGCGGGTTGTGCATGATGTGACAGATGGACTGAGGGAGCAGAATGTCACGTGTGACAATTTCTTCCCCTCTTATGAACTCAGCCAGCAGCTCCTGAAGAGGAAGATCACCATGGTTGGCACAGTTAGAAAGAACAAACCTGAGCTCCCCCTTGCACTCCTCGCAACGAGGGGGAGAGAGGCCTTCTCATCAAAATTTGCCTTCACCCCCACCACCACTCTAGTTTCTTACCTCCCAAAGAGGAACAAGAATGTGGTCCTCCTGAGCACACTGCACAAAACGGCTGAGATCAGTGATCGTGAGGACAGGAAGTCAGCCATCATTCTGGACTACAACCACAACAAAGGAGGTGTGGACAACCTGGACAAGGTGATTGGAACTTACAGCTGCAGGAGGATGACTGCCCACTGGCCCCTGGTCATCTTCCATACCATCATTGATGTATCCTCATACAATGCCTTCATGATATGGAACAAGATCAACCCTACCTAGATGCCTGATAAGCGGAACAAGAGGAGGGTGTTCCTGGAGCAGCTGGGAAAGGCTCTTGTAGCCCCACACATTCAAAGAAGGGAGCGGCTCCCCGGCACAGCAGCCTCTGCAGCGCTTGTGAAAGCTGTTCAGGGGGCTGAATCTTGTCCTGATCCACCTGAGGCTGGAGCTGGGGTAGGCAAGAGGAGGAGATGCCAATTCTGCCCCCCAAAGAAGGAATGTAAAACAAATAGTATGTGCTGCATATGTGAGAAATACATCTGCAAAGTCCATGCACAAACACTTGCATACTGTCATACATGTGCTAATTAGAGTTGATTGATTTATGTTCTTCACGTTTTTGTTTTGTATCTATTATCTTATTTTATTCTTATTTATTGTTGTTGTTTACACACCTTGTGGGTGGGGGCAATGGTTCAAAAAATGGGAGAAGACTAGTATTTTGTAGTTGAATTCCTTATTGTACAGTATATAAGAATATATCACTATGTTGCCAAAAAAGTTCAAGACTGTTATTGTTTCCCTTCAATAAAATGCATTCAAAACTAATTTCTGCACATTTCTGCCTCTTTCTTAGGCTATACAAGTGCTATCCCTTGCTTAAAAAGTTATGTTTACAGCTATGCAGTACCTTTAGCAATAATAATTATTATTATTATAAACCTCTACTTTAGTAAAGAAAACAATTATGACATGTGTTTTGTAATAAAAACGAGTGGTGTCCACTGATTTAAATGCAGTCTTTCTGCATTGTGAAGAGGGAAAACCCAGATATTCACAAAGTTTGTGATGAATGAAAGGTTGTTTCTTCATGCAAAATAGACTTGGGGTTTAAAATTCAATTAAGCTGCTTTATTTTAGGGGTTTAGTGAAGGCTGGTCAAGGGGAGAAAACAGAATGTTAAGACTACACAAGGGTTAACTTAGATTTTTGGTTGAGATGGAGAGGTGAATCCACCCTATTTAACTATTCATTTGTAGAAGGAAACTGGAATTAAAAACTGGAATTAAAGCCAGACTAAGTCAGTGGCACAGATGGAACTATCCAAGCAGAAGATATATCTCCTCCAAATGTTGATAATTGGTTGTGTTGACAACCAAACACAATTCAATATCACTTTTAAAAGACAATAAATAACCTATTAACTTATCGACAAGTTAACAAATTATATGTTGGATTCACGTCACCAACTCAACCAAAATAAAAGTCAAAGAATAGGATTAAGCCAGTGTCTCAGATGGAACTATACAAGCCGTAGATTCATCTCCTTTAAATGGTGATATTTGGTTGCCTTGACAAGAAACACAATTCAATATTACTTTAGTAAGACAGCAAATAGCCTAACTTTAAGACTATCTTACAAACTAATGTAATCATTCAACCTTAAAATGAGTAACATATCCATGGCCACATTTTGGGGTTAGTGTTAATAAACGTATTGTTATGTAATTATAGAAAGCGTGCATGTTCAGGGTCCCATGTCTGTGGACTGTCTGTGGACATTTTCCAATTCCTAGTCTAATCTGCACATAATCTCAAACGGCATTGATCACTTGCACAATGTACTTTAATGTCATCTCAACTAACTGCAATCCGGGTCATTTGGTTCTGCTAGTAGATCAAGCACAGTGATAACACATTAAGTTGTTGTTTAATTAAAGAAAATATTTGAGATTGTATTCCCATTTCAACTTTAGTGTGCTTTCAACTGGTTGAATGTGCCGTGATAACACATTTAGGTGATAACTAAACGAAAAATCAGACATTGATTTTCAATTGGAATTTGGTTGTGCTTTTAGATGGTTGAAAGAATAGTGATTACACATTAGGAATTCAACACACTTTTTGGCTGTCTTTTTGAATCGGTGAAAATAGGTTTGAATAAATATATATACCAAATATAACCCAATTCTCGAGGTTGAAATGACGTGGTGTGCAGTGGGGTTTTGCCTAATATGAATTATCTCCTGCTTCTTGTAGTTTGCGTTTACACTGCTTGACTTGGACTGAAATAGTAGCCGGTACTCATTACATGTAGGTGCAGGAGCTCCACAATACTTTTGAGATAATATTCTATAATAAATAGGAACAGGAGCTCAAACAGTATACAATTTGAGATGCCGGTACTCAGCTCTGGTGAGCTCTTGCAAAAGTCATGCACTGCCTGTAGCCTAATAAATTGGATAATACCCTTAAATCAAAACTGCTGCAACCTTAGCAACTTTAGTATATGTTCTCTTTGTTTTAGCATTTCCAATTATCTGCTGAATTACTACTTTTAGCACCACAGAGAAGAAGGACCGATTCATCCAGAGATGTAGACTATTCATCCAGAGATGTAGACTACTAGCCCACTTCTGGTAGCACCGCTCTCCTAATAATCGATGCCCTCCACCCCTCAATGGATTTTAGGCACAATCCATCGCGCGCTCAATGGCCCTTGAAATCACCGTTTATGTCTCGAGTCCCAGAACAATAGCGACATACGACCCTCACTGCGCGACCAACGGCACTTCTGGGCTTTTAGCATATCGAATATTTAAATGTGGCGAGTAAAGAAAAACGACCACCTAAACTGTATGACTTTCATTCCGAACACAGCGTTTTGATTCTGCATTCAAAATGTATTTTACTTTATTATAAAGATTTCAAAACAATGTCTGTATTCTGTTCATAGATGTGTTACCCCAACATGGGCCCAGCTAAGTGAGGGTTGATGTTAAGATGACAGGACGGATAAAGCCGAGTCTGGCGAGCAGACAGCACAGTCACTCGTCTCAAACCGTTTAAAAGGGATTAGTTGGCACTGGGGCAAATCGTCACGTTTTCCGAATACCCCCCATAACAATTATTAACCATGGACTGAGCCATAGCAATCAGAATCCCAAAACATTCCTTCTGGGCCATTTTATAAACCAATAACTTTGCTCAATTTAAATCCTTATTTTTAACCGAACTCCCTAAAATGAATATTCAGTCTTGCAGATCATTCAATTGACCCTTCGCTAAGCCCCGCCCCAGCAATCCAATGAATAGCAACTGTCTTCGAGTCTATTGCCACGTTCAAAACAACTGAGAACTGGGAACTCTGAAATCTCCGACTTCCAACATGCGTTTAAAACGACTGGGGGAAAAAAATAGCTCCAACTGGGGAAAATCGATTTGACAGGTCATCTAACTTGAGATTCCAACTTAGGAACTCGGGCCTCTTTCTAGAGCTCCGACTTTCCGATCACTGTCGTCATGATTTGACCTCATATTTTTTCAGAGTTCCCAGTTGTTTCGATCGCACTGAAGTCGGAGTCGGAGATTTCCCAGTTCCGAGTTCTTAGTTGTTTTGAACGCAGCATTATACCAATTCCTTAGACAAGCTCCGGTTAAAATCGAATGAAAGCTATGGCAAAAACTGAAGAGTATTCTTTAAAAAAAATACATGTTTTAAATGACTAAATAATTGAACAGTGTACCAGGAGTACTTGCTACTGTGATTTCTGAAATGCAGAGCCTGTTGATTATCGTATTTTCTCGAGGCCGAAATTTAACTTTTGTTACATTGCTGGCTAGCTCAGCTGATTAGTTGTTCTCATCTCAGTCTCATTGACAACCAAAACTAGTTACTTAATATACTGTAACTTGTTTTCTCAAAATGCATGTTAATTAGCTAAGTTAGCAACGTTATAAATACAACTTCCATCTGCTGTCGACATCAGGAAAACAATTTGAGGGCACTAGCTCCAAACGTGGTTATAGCTTTGACTGCATGCTGACAGCAAATTCAGAGCCATTTGGCTAGCTACACTACAAACGTACTTTTACCAGGTTCCCGTGAAGCAATTGTAATGACAGTCCACCACAACATATCCAAGAGTTTCCTGATTAGCAAGGGGTAGTCTGTGTATAATTTCATGTATTAGAAACACAGTTTGAGATGTGATGGGATTTCGCCAGTGGTTGAATGGGGAATTGGGCTTCCCCAGGAAAATGCTATCCAAGGTTGCAACAGTAAAGGGGTGGGGTACTTTGTAAAAACAAAGTCTATTTTATTTTCCATTTCTGAGGCCTGTGGTGTGAGAATAAATTGAATTATTCTAACTAAGAGGAAATGTCTCAATGGTTCCTTTGGGGTCCCCTAATGAAATTATACCAATTCTCCCAAACGAATGTCTTACAACCCCCCCTCCCTTTCTGTCCTGCCCTGCCATGCTGAATCGCCAAGCACCTGATTTATTTTTAATGATATTATACCCCTCCTCTTCTTACGGCTGTGTCATGGTAATCATCAGGGTTTTGCATCCCAAATGGCACCCCTATGCCCTATGTAGTGCAAGCTACACACTACTTTTGACCAAGACCCATAGGGGTAGTGCACTACACAGGGAACAGGGTGACATTTGGGACGCAGACCAGGACTCCTCCATGCAGCTGCCTCTGGATCACATTAGCCAAGCTTAATATTGACTGGGGCGAACGAAACAATAAAATGAGGGGACCGGGAGCTTAGAGGGCTAGAGGCAGCACAGGCCCTGCCAATACTTAGACTGCAGGAGGTAGAGGAGGTGTTTAATCCATGATGCTGAAGAGCCCTTTGCCCTGGAGGATCAGTTCAGTTCCATCATTAAGCATCTCATCCCTAGGCCTGTACAGCTTTACCCACTCAGAAAGCTTCCATCCAGACTTAGTCAGGCTGCCCCACGTCAAAACCAGCATGATGAGACCATGACTCTAGAGGCAACTGGATTATTTTATTTTGTGCTGCTTGTCTTTTAACACACTAACATCCCTTTTAGTTTTGACATTAGATAAGACACTTTACAGCTGAATTTGGTTGCCGCTGGTAGAGTGACAAGGCCCTTTCAGAAAGAAAAAAAGTGCTGAAGATGGTTACTCTACATGAGTGATTGGCATGGGACAAACTCAATCTATTTCAATCATTTTGTGAAGAGGTTATGCCTAATTCCTGGGACTGGTAAAAAAAAATTTGTGGAAATCCACAGAAAGTAAAACATTTACCATCTCAATTTCCTTTGCCGTAAATTACCTTATTGTTTCTCTTTTGCATTAAATGGACAATGTTTTTGTTTGCATATCAAGTATCAATCAATTTCAGCTATGTTTTTACACAATAAATCACAATATATCAAAATGATAAAATCAATATGGTAATCTAATTTGATTAAAAGCACTTTTTATCCATTGGACTAATTCAGGCTGCTGGCATGCCTGGATGCTACTGTATTTGCATAATAGTCACACAGGGAATCAGTGGGGCCACTTGTGGGACACAAACACCTGATCACAGACACACTCTATGGCTCCTTGCCAATCGCACCTATTTATTACTCTCATTCAAAAAACGTGTCAGAAGAAGAAATCTGTCAATGCATTTGATCTGTTGTTAGAATCCTTTTATAGATGATATCTGAATCTCCCTATTCCTACTGATGCTATTGCTGTGTCTGTTCCCCAACACTGTTTAGTGTGAGAGACACACAGATTACCGCCCTTGATTAGTGGATTGGTGTAATCTATTCAGGTCCCTCTCTCTCTCCCTCCTGCTCCCTCGCTCCCAAAACCCCCTTGGGATATGCCTGTCTCCCCCAGCACCCCTAGCATGGCAGATGGACCCCCCCCCCCCTCAACATCCATCTCCCAGGACTCCAAAAAAACAGTGTTGATGCTCAGAGGGTAGATGGGATGGAGGTTGTAGTGTCTTTACAGAACTGAATATGAAACTACTGCCTCCTTTGTTTACTAGCTCTCAATCTCCACTGTTAGATTTAGAAGCCTCAAGGCAGAATCCCCATTCTTTATACTGCCCACTTTAGTGCGATTTAAATCCATTCGCTGCCTTCGAGGAATTGCAAAAGGCTCAGTCTGTGCCCCACCCGCTAAAAATCTCATCAAGCCCATTTTGTTAATAGCGAAACACTTACGGAAAAATGTGTTGACTGCACTTGTCTAATAGCTCCTTGCAACCTGTTGACTTAAAGTTTGACTCCTAAACTCACGCTTACCTAAATCTTAGACTTTTTGGTTTGAGAGATGTCCATTTATAGTAGAGTACATGCATGTCCATTTGATTCTGCATCCATCACACAAATTCTCTACTGCCGAGGTGCTGCAGCATGTTTAGAGGGGCTGCCGCATGAATAGAGGGGCTGCACCATGTTTAGAGGGGCTGCACCATGTTTAGAGGGGCTGCAGCATGTTTAGAGGTGCTGCAGCATGTTTAGAGGGGCTGCCGCATGAATAGAGGGTCTGCCGCGTGAATAGAGGGGCTGCCGCGTGAATAGAGGTGCTGCCACGTGAATAGAGGGTCTGCCGCGTGAATAGAGGGGCTGCCGCGTGAATAGAGGTGCTGCCACGTGAATAGAGGGGCTGCCGCGTGAATAGAGGTGCTGCCACGTGAACAGAGGGGCTGCCGCGTGAATAGAGGGGCTGCCGCGTGAATAGAGGGGCTGCCGCGTGAATAGAGGGGCTGCCGCGTGAATAGAGGGGCTGCCGCGTGAATAGAGGGGCTGCCGCGTGAATAGAGGGGCTGCCGCGTGAATAGAGGGGCTGCCGCGTGAATAGAGGCCTGCCGCATGTTTCGAGGGGCTGCAGCATGTTTAGCGGTGCTGCAGCATGTTTCGAGGGGCTGCAGGCCCATTGACAGCAGGTGGCATAGCGTAGTGATGGCCAATCGTATGCCTCCAATTAGGCTGGTGGGTCTCCATATATAATATTGGTTTGATTTACACATGGAGACAGACTCAGTCTTCTTCCCATCCTCCCTGTCTGGGAACAGGGGGCATGATCTCCCTTTTCATTCTGCTTCTGAACTCTTTATTCGTCTTCTTCGACTTCCCTGAGGGGACACTGGGATTGCAATAATAGAGAGAGCATGTAGACGTCAAAAGTCCACAGTCGTACAGTGTGTGTGTGCATGCATGTCCCCTGTGTAAGGCAGATTCAGTGGGACTTAGTCTCTCCTCCAGGATAGTCTGTACGTATATTCAGCCTCAGTCGACAGCTAATAGAGAATGCTGAGTGGACTCCATTTTATAGGACACACACATTTACTATACAGAGACAGATAAACAGACAAGGAAACACAGACATACAGATGGAAGAGGGGTAAACAGGGAGAGGGATAAAACTTGTCACAACTGAAAGGTTGACAGTGGAAACAGTTCAACTTCAAACGTGCTTTATGACGAAAATGGAGAGCTCCGTGGCAAGGAAAATGTATATTTGAATCAAAAAGATTTGAAACAGGCAAATAAGGCAAATGTTTAATCCGAGCTAAAAAGAAGCACACAGCACTCCCCCCTCCTCCCCCATCCCCCTTCCAAACACGTCCCTCCCTTCGCACACATCCGCGCTCCCTCCATCCTTTTCTGATTACTACAAGGGGCTCAGCTTTCAGCCCGGCCGAGGGAGCATGTGTGCACGGCTTTAATTCCTATTGTATTCGTGCTGTCTCGGTGTGCCAGTGTGTGTCTGTGTTTTAGCGAGCGATGGAGAGGGAGAGAGAGAGAGAGAGACCCATCTGTCAGAGTAGCATAGAATCCCCCCGTTCCCCTCTAAATCCATCCCATGGGGCAGGAGCGACAGACAACTCACTTGTGGCAGGATTTTTTTTGTGTGAAAAGAGGGGGGATAACAACAATCATAACAACAAAAGCAGCATTTAAAAACCTAATACAAACCCCAGTCCATCAAAGCTTGTTTCCTTGCCCACGTGAGTGGGACATTTGTTAATATTGTCGGAATCCCCTAACTAAAAACGTATTCTAGTGATATTTGTCAAACTGGATATTCTAGTCAGAATTGAAGCAGACAGGAGGGACACAATTCCCAAGTTCCCCCTTAGTTTGTCATTAGGGACATTTGGGATGACTGTGGGAAGCTGGGCAGCACTACTATTCAGCATTCCCAGAGCTACTATTCCCAGAGCAGGCTGCAGGTGTGATGAGGACTGGCATGGACTCAGGGGAGGTAAAGATTGTGGAGGATAGAAGTTACCTGGGGGACTGTGAAGCTAAGTGGGAGCAGGGGGCCGCACATAGAAGACACTGGGTCTGGCTGCGCAAACTGTTGACACACACATGACTACTTCTGGTTTCCACATTGGACAGCGCCATGCACGCACACTCATACGCACGAAGCGCGCACGCACATAAAAACCAAACCATGCCCGCTCCATCCGCACGCCGACGTGCGCAATGCGCTGATTAGCAATGAAAAGGCCACGTGGGTATGGGCATCGTGATATCAAGTGAGGCAACAGATGCACCCCCTCTTTCGTTTCTTATATCTGACCATATGGTCCTACAGTGATCTAGAGAGTCCTACAGCCTAGCCCAGCAACTTAGTGTCATAAGATTTCAAATGCAAAATTCTACTTAATGATGATGCAATCTAGTTATATTTGTATCGATGAGCTAAAGACCAAAAGGAAATGTAACTGAGGTGTAGGCCGATGTAGGTTTTCCGATGAGAGAGAGAGAGTGTAAGAAAGCCCAAGAGCACAGTTGCAAGCACAGATGTGCCTCATGTATACAATAGGATCAATGCGGGGGCACGTGCGCCGCAAGCCACGGCTGTCAATAGCATCTGACTACAATAGAGCCCCGACTGTGTGGTGGCTCACCCTGCACCATGCACTGGGACATCACATATGTTGTGTTTGTTATGCCTTGGCATTTGTTGTGAAATTGGAAAAAGGTAAGGAACGGGACTAAACGATGGGAAATCTTAGTCTGTCTAACGCCTAACTCTCTTCCTGACTTCAGAGTCTGTAATGACTCTGATGTTGTTGGCACAATGCCTCGATAAGGAAGGGGACTGGGCTTTAACTGCAAATTTGGTTGGCTCTCCTCTGTGTCTTTCTCACTCAAATACCCACATACACAGCCACACACAGGCCCCCAGTGCCAACCCCCTTCCCTCACAACGGTTGGATTTTCAAATCCAAACAATGTGAAGTCTAACCCCCAGATGAAAAAAACTAACATTTGAGAGATCCAATCAAACCTGTCACACAATTTCAGAGCGAATATTGCATTATCCAACAGCCTCCTTTCCAGATCAGTGTGTCACAGCTTTCCCTGCGCTGTGTCATGGTAGCGTCAGCCAGGCTAGGGAGGGGTAGGAATAATGGAATAATGTGTGCCAACAGTTTTAGGTGTTTAAAGTGCTTTTAATAACAAGTTATATTCAACCTAAAAGACCCTTTACACTACCAGTTGAGACAATGAACTGTGAAACCCCATTTTACTCCATCTCAAACTATCCCAAATTAAACTTCGAAATTATTAGTATTTCGCAAACTAATACATTATTTTGAGTCACATATGATTTAGTCTTGAGTTGTATATCAAATCTACTTTGTTTTGGATTTACAACTTTTATTTTAATTTAGTGATGATACAATTCCAACCCAAATATAACTTAAAAATAGATACTGTATATTCTCAGAGCATTCCGGCGCACCAACCGGTTTAAATCAGATAAAACGTATTTGCTGCATGACTCATTCAACTGATCTTGGGCGCAGAGACTGGGGAGTAGGGTATATGGCTAATAAGCGGAAGAAGCAAATTAATGGACGGGTGAACAACGCATACACCTGGTCTTACCACACCAAGCTGTCAAAATCACTTACGCATAACGCGATGAAGGAGCGTCCCTTCTTCAGAATGTGCGTAATTAAAATATCAAAACGCGCGCTTTGTTAATCATGGGTATGATTCCACCCCATGATCATCCAAGCATTAACGAAAATTAATATTCTAAGTATTGTGCAGAATGAACATCACAAATTGTTACGGAAACGTGTACTTTTTGTATACAAATTGGGTTATGGAACAACCGTAGCATATAGGCCTCTCACACTTGGAGCTTAATCGAGCACAAAATCCGCTTTTTACAAGAAATGGTAGTAATGGACAATTTTGGACACATAATATTGTATGAAATAATTATGGAATTGTGGACATTTGAGCAAAATCTCTCTCTCTCTCTCTCACACACACACACACACACACACACACACACACACACACACACACACACACACACACACACACACACACACACACACACACCACACACACGCACACCCAAAGATTGGTGACGCATGTGCGGTTGTTTGGACAGAACACTTTGGCCACGAGCCCGCCACACGCCTTTGGATAAACTGAACGTTATGGGTGGGGCGCTCGTGGGAGGGGCCAGTCCACCTCCTAAAGGATAAACTCAGACATATTCATGCCAGTCGGAGATGAAAGTCCCTCGCGCACTGGTTGTATAACTGAGGGAACGAAAAGGAACTTGGAAAGGACTGCAACTGAGAGAAACGGCATCGGTTGAGGATTGGCTATAAAGTCATTTTGCTTGGTTCCTGGGACTTTGGAAGTTAGCCGGACGTCTGACAAGTTTGGAAGGGCGAGTTGTGAACATAAACAGGTGCGTTTTGATTTTGTGTCAATCAAATAATTGCATTTCATGTGATTCTATTCCAGATAATGTACTATTTGTCACACAGGATCAACCCATAGGCCTATGCATATTTATGCAATGCAACTGTAAACTGCCTTAATATTCGATTTTTTACTATTTTCTATAACAGGAAAGGTAATTGATGAAAATGGCATTCTTCATAATAGGCTTTATGCCAATGCCACCAAACAACTATAATGCGTTATCGTATCATATCAACAAGAAAGTGAGATACCACTATCTTTATGTATTAACCTGATATAGACTGTTATAGATATACATTACATTTACATTTTAGTAATTTAGCAGACGCTCTTATCCAGAGCGACTTACAGTAGTGAATGCATACATTTCATACAATTTCACACATTTTTTTTTTTCCTGTGCTATACATGTTATGGTTTGTATTGTACCATATTCAGTACTATTGTCAGTGTCAAATACAGTTATGATTGTTTGTTAATCATTCAGTCCTAGACAGAGTTGAGTCCGTGCGTAATACATTGTTGTTATTTATGATTTATAGGCCTATAGTAAACTGTACTACTTACAGTTACGCACGACTTCACGATCACTAAGTAGGACGACTTAGTTGTAGAACAATAGTGTGTGTCCTTAGGCAGTGATTTATTTGGTTGTTGGTGTGTTTAGGAAAGTTCACCCGAGTTCCCATTGAACGTTTTTTATCCTTTGGACTACAGTAGCAGTGGCATTTTCGATAACAATTCCACGCAAGATTGGATTTAAAACGGTACTCATTCCAATCAGCAAATCAAATGTAACTGTTGATGCATGAGATCTTTGGTCCGGTTGTTACCGTGTTTTGTTGATTTGGCTCTGTAGACTACCCTGAATTTAATCTGAGGGTTTTATATCCAGGTTAAATCCCGCATGTCCCAGATTGACAGCGTCTCCAAAACCACCACGGCATAAACAGCAGGGAACCACAGAGTTTATCCCCAAAGTGTCTTCCATTAGATCATCCTACAAAGGACAGAAATGATTTTGCATAGTTAGTGCTCTTTTCCCTTTGAATTAGTTGTTTTTGCTGTCAGAGTTGAGAGATGTTCTGTATCTGCTAAAATGTTCATCCATTCTGTTGGAATGGAAAAGGAACTGTCCCTGCTAGTGTGTGCTGTCCACATGACAGTGCTGAAATTATACTCTCTCCTGTATGTCTAGGCAACCAGTTGGGAATTAAGTTAAAGAGACAGGTCAACCAATTCCAATTCCAAACAATGATGACAAACAATGATGACAAATTACACAGCTGATTCATGAGCTTGGCCGAATGTGTTTTGTTTTCCTCAGATCACAATGATGACCAAACGATTTGGTAAGCCTGGAGAAGGAGATGTGTCTGAGCTGGTCAGTTCTCTGGCCTGGCTAGATGAGGGCCTGAGCTCCCAAGATGGAGAGAGAGGTCCAGAGATGGGGGGCCGCTACGGCCTGGGCCCAGGAGGCCGTGGGAGCATCGAGCTGGGCAGCGAAGACATGGAGGATCAGGAGGAGGAAGACAATTATAATGATGATGAGGAGGAGACTGGAATGGACGGAGAGAACGAGGCGCCCAAACGGAGGGGGCCCAAGAAGAAGAAGATGGCCAGAGGCAGACAGGAGAGGTTCAAGGCGAGACGCACCAAGGCCAACGCCCGCGAGCGGTCCCGCATGCACGGGTTGAACGACGCGTTAGATGTGTTGCGTAAGGTCATGCCCTGCGCCTCCAAGACCCAGAAACTGTCCAAGATCGAGACCCTGAGGCTGGCCCGCAACTACATCTGGGCCCTGTCTGAGGTGCTGGAGAGCGGTCAGTCCCCAGAGAGCCACGGCTTCACAGAGATGCTGTGTAAAGGCCTGTCCCAGCCCACTAGCAACCTGGTGGCTGGGTGTCTCCAGCTGGGGGCTTCTGCCCCCAAAATGCTCAACAAGCTGGATGACAAGCCCTTTGGAGGATCTCCAGGAGTTGGTAGTGGTGTAGCAGGGCAGCCTGGTGGCCATCACCCCCTGAGTGGTCACTACCCCTCTCCGGGCCTGCCTAGCCCCCCCTACGGGTCCCTGGAGGCCTCCCACCTCCTCCATATGAAGAGCTTCGAGGGAGGGCCCTACGAACAGCACCCTTCCCCTAATGAGTGTAGTAGCAATGGCACCCCCCCTTACGACGGGCCCCTCACGCCCCCCCTCAGCATCAGTGGCAACTTTGCCCTGAAGCAGGAACCTTCCCCCCACGAGGCTGAAAGGAACTACCCCTCCCACCCTTCCCATTACCTCTCGTCCCTACCCCACTACCCCCCCTCCTCCCTGGCCGGGCTGCCAGGGCCTCAGGGCCACCTCTTCCAGGCCTCACGCTACGAACTGCCCCTAGACATCCAGGCCTTTGAATCCTTCCCTCCACCACACATGGTCGCCTCACAGATGGGCACTATCTACAGCGAGTGAAGGGGAAAGTGAAGTTGGTTGGCCAGGCAGGGGAGAGATCCCTACACAGCCCTGCCTCTGGTCCTCCAACCTTTCTGCACATACATAGGCCCGTGACTCTATGAATGATTGTGTAGAGAGAAAATGATATGACATTTTACACTGTCTAGTATCCTACTCTGGGAGAGCATGTAATGCTCCGAGAGAGATACTCAACTAAACTCAACCTACCTGATCATAATGAACTACTGAAGACATAAAGATGCACCCTTCATTGTATTACTAATTTATTGTCATTGTTGTTTATTATTTGTGTTGACATTATTTGGTATTGTCATAATTTGTTTCTGTCTGTGTAATAAGTCTTCCCTCAGTTCCTATTATATGTAGCTGTACTGTTTGTTTACCAAATCAGATATCCAGGTATAAGCACTGCACACTGTCTCAGACGCCCATCCATTTTTTTACTACAATAGAAGAGTACTTGGGTTGAAAGAAAGTCCTCTCTTGTGTGCTTGAGGATGGAGAGAAAATGTGTCACAAAAAGTTGCTCTATACTCAGTTACTTCAACTTCTGCACTGAGGCCCATACTGTAGCCAGCATCATTTTAGCCATATGAACAGAAATGCATTTAATTTATATCCGTATTTAATATTTATTTTGACAACTATTATCCTTTTTGCAATTTTCTCAGCACTGTTTTTGTTTTACTGTCTTCTTGGTATATAGTTTTTCAGTCACCGGCGACTTTACTAATGAAGCATTTAAATTATTATTTTTTTTGAAGTACGTTTCAGGATTTTGTCTCTTATGGTGTCCATCACTACTGTTTTTGTAAATATTTAGCTGTTTCGCACTTAATTGAATAAATATTCTTATATTATATACTATTTCTGAAGCAACACATTTTGCCATGGTTTGTTGTCTTTTCACTCAAATGAAATGTGGATATATCACATATAGGCAATCAGATAGAACATATCATTTTGAGCAGCACATTAATTTACTCCATAGTGACATTAGAATTGGGTAGTTATATTACCATTGTACTTTTAAAAACACTCATAAGGTCCCATATTAGGACAGAATATGTCAATGTCTCTTCCTCTGTTTTCTTAACAATCCCTTAATAATACATACATATAGGAATAAATGGCGTTGGCGGCGGCTTATGGTAGAACATTGAATTCTCTGGAAACAGCTCTGCTGTTCCTGCAGTCAGCATGCCAATTGCATGCTCCCTCAGAACTTGAGACATCTGTGGTATTGTGTTGCTTGACAACACTGCACATTTTTGAGTGGTTCTTTATCGTCCCCAGCACAAGGTGCATCTTGGCAAAGAAGAAATGGGATGTTAACACATTTGTTCACATAATTTTAGAGAAATAAGCTTTATGTGTGTATGAAACATTTCTGGGATCTTTTATTTCAGCTCATGGAACATGGGACCAACACTTTTCATGTTGCGTTTATTTAAAAAAATAAAATATGCATATAATATAGGCAATTGATTTACATTCATCTGATAATCTAAAAGACAAAACTTGTTTTGATAATAGGGGCATGTGGTTAATGTTAATGAAAATGTGTGTGATGTAATTCCTGGGGTGTACTACAGGGGTTCCCTGCATCTGCCAGGTCAGTAAGGGGCACAGCGGGGCCATGGGAAAAACAGGCCTGGGGAACAGGTGACTGTGTCATGGCAGGCTTTCTCTCCCTCCTTTCTCTCTCTCCCAATGACTCATTCTACTATACACCTCATGCCAAAACATGTTTAGCCCAAAACCAAGCTCAGTAAACATCTTAATCAGAAGGTATTACAAACTGTATTTAATAAAGTCTACGGTTAAAAAGCCACTCATTCACCACTCTGGGATGTTTTTGGTAAAACTGCAGTAAAACATTTATATACTGTATATAACATTAACATAACATTTTCAAAAAAGTCAACTGAAACGGAACTGAAATGATTTTTATGACACCCATTACCAGCACTTCTGCTCAAATTCAGGCAAAGTTCCAACACAATTTATATCACCCGACAAACAACAAAAGTTTACGTTTGACTCTGGCAACAAGGATTTGTTTCAGCACTGTGTTGACATAGTAGAAAAGGAGGGTTCTTGAGACAGACAAAGGGCAGGGGGACAGTGTGCAAAGAGGGAGAGCTGAGAGCAAGAGAATGAGTGTGTGAGTGTATGTTTACCATTCTGGTCCTTTAGTTAATGGAAATAAAGAGGAAGGTGCCTCTGTGGCTGTCGTCCAGAACAAAAGCCATCCCTCTCACCTCATCCCCTCCTCATCCACCTCTCCTTAGACTTGTGTCTTTTCCAGTCCCACAAGTCCCGGCAGCATGAGAGAAAAGCAAGGGAGGGAAAAAAGGGAATGATTGTTTTAGTGGGCACCACTGGTCCATTGTAAGTGCAGCCTGTTCTTTCTCTTGACCCCTGACCTGTATTGTTGTGTGGCGCTTCTCGCTCCGATATGAAAGACAGCTGGGAGAACTACGGGGGGTTGACGGACAGCTGGGGACAAATTGGAGAGAGGGACAGAGGGGGAGAACGAGAGTGAGCGGGGAAGAAAAAGTGAGGGAGAGAAATAGGGATGCAGGGTGTGAGAGAGCAGAGGTGAATGAAGTCCTTTCTCTATCCATTCACAAGTGTTTCCCTTCCCTATTTTCTCTCCTCCTCTCCTTCGCTCTCAGCCTGGGCATAGGAATGGCACATAGCTCCACACAAACACACACACCCATGTTGGCCAGGGAGAAAGTGCTGGAAGAGTTGATGTCTGGTGTGTTGCTACTGCTTTGTGCCATTGCTATATTGCTATGGTGTATTTGTTAAGTGGTATGGGGAAGGGTATGTGGATCATCCTTCTGAAATCAAATGAATTAGTAGAGAAGGAGATATTTATTAAATATCAGATAACAATTTCCGAAACATTATGTTTTAATGTTTTAAAAAGATTAGAAAAAGTGTCAAAGGTCAGAGGTGATAGAGAGACAGATACAGTAGAGCAAGAAAGAGCCAAAAAGTATTTTACTGTATATAAAATGCCATCTTGGCCAGTGTGTGGGCAGCAGACAGCGACCTGTGGCAAGTCGGTCAGTCCCATGGGACAGCTCATATGTCATTGTCATCTGTGACGCAACTCAATCCACAGACATGGACTGATATGCACAGGGGCAGGGCCAACTACATCTAATAATTATGCAGGCACTGGGAGAAATCTGCCCTATGTATGTCCATGCCCAGGCCGTTATTGTAAATAATATTTTTTCTTAACTGACCTGGTAAAATAAAGTAAAATATAATAAATACATAATTGACAATATACAGCATCTGGGGTATTTTGTTTTTGTCTCTCAGAGCACAGCATTACTAATCCACTGGTCAAACAACAGCCTCTCCCATTAAAATGAGAGGTGCTGATCCATAGGGGCCAGATAGATGGAGGGCTGGGTGGAGGGATAAAGCGTTGTGATTAAGATGGTATTAATGTGTCCATAGGAGCTGCTGGAAGGCTTTAATCAGTGTCTGCACTGTGGTTAATCCCCTAGCCTGCCTTTAAGATGGGGCTAACACTGTGGTCCTCCCTCTCCTCTCCTCTCCTCCCTCCCTCCATCCTCCTCCTCTTTCTCTCCTCCTCTTCTCGCCTCCTGGGTCGCAGCGTCACATACAATGTAGGGAGAAAAGAGGGAGAGAGAGAGAGGGGAAGAGAGAAAAAGAGAATAGAGAGAAAGGAGGGGAGGAGAGAGAAAGAGGAGGGGAGAGGGAGAAAGAGGAGGAGGGGAGAGAAAGAGGAGGGGAGAGAGAGAGACAGAGGGGGAGAGGAGAGAAAGAGGAGGGCAGGAAAGGATAGAGAAAGAGGGAGGAGAGAGAACGAGGCGGGGAGAAAGAGGAGGGGAGAGAACGAGGAGGGCAGGAAAGGATAGAGAAAGAGGGAGGAGAGAGAAAGGGGTGCATAGGTGGTAGAGGTGGAACGGGTCCTGAAACTGAGACGGCTGGGACCGAGGGGAGCAGCTGGGGAGAGAAAGAAAGAGGGATAGACCCAGGGAGGAAGAGATTTGGGGAAAAGAAAGAGGCAAACAATAAAGGAACAGGGGAGACAGGACGGGGTTGGCTTGGGGGAGGAGAGGGGGAGGGAAAAATACAAATTAAAGAGATGTCGGGTAAGACCAGACACAGAAGTAAACTCCCATCCATAGTGTCAAACATAGTATGTCATGAACTTGACTTGATACCACTAAGCTCTACCTTGCACAACTGCACATGATAGTACGTCATTCTACAACAGCACTTCTGTTTTCACCACCAAAACAACATTCACTGGACAAGAGTAAACATGTGCCACTAGCCAAACCCCCTTGTACAGAAACAACCATGGTCATTACTTTAAAAACAACACCCTTTCTCCAAATACACCAAGCAGAACTTTAGAAAACGAATTGTTTGGATCCTGGATGCTGATTGGTTGGTAGCACGGAGTTATAGCACACAGGGCCTAAGAACCGCCCTTAGTCGGGAGCTATCACACGATAATCACTGGGTTCTCATGCCTTATTGCTTAAATGTACAGTACTCCTGCCCATATGGAGAGACACAGAATTATTTCCGTGGGGCTAGTTAGAAAAATAAGGGAAAACAGGTTAAATGGAACAATGGTGCCAAAAGAAACTGCAAGAAAGAGAGTTGGTATGTGGTGGGGGGGGGGTTTGAACGAGAGAAAGAGAGCAGATCGGCGGACTTAATACGTATGTGAGTGGATATAAAAGGTGATATTGTGAGGTTGGGATGAGGGGGTGGGGTCCTACCCCTCCCAGAGCTGTGTGAGAAGTACTAGAGTGTCGGAGTTAAAGAGCTTCTAATGGGCTCTGGGTGCTGTCCTGTTTACCCTGGCCCCCCTCCTCACGCCCACTGCTTTGTGGAAGTTGCCTGGCTTTGAGGCTCCCACAATGGGGCGAGCGGAGGGACAGATGGGGGTCTCTTTGGATGAGCCAGGGCACAAAAAGAAGGCAAGGTAGGAGGGCCCGGAGCAGAGAGAGCATCTGAGAGAGAAGAGAGAGTTGACGTCTAGCAGCACGCACTGCTGCCATCAGAGGCATGGCGGGAGAGAAAGAGAGATGGAGAGATGGAGGTGAAAGAGAAAAGGAGGAAAGTGACAAAGGAAGTTTTTCTCTCCTTTCAGATTGAGGAGTCACGTAGCGTAGGCCGACCCGAGTGTTTCCTTGGTCTGCTTGTGTCAGCTTTGTGAAGTAAGTCCAGTTCCGTCCTGTCCGGACCAGAGATGTCATGGGGGTCATGGAACTGTCCTCCAGGGTCAAGACCACTGTGTCCTTTGAGCTTTGTTGTTACATTCCCTGTTGATTCTGTGGCCAATCAATGTTGGTCGCTGATAAATATTCTAAAAGGCTGGGTGAGCTTTCTTGAGGCCCTTTGCTCCACTTTAGTAGGAGCTAAAAGGAATAAATAAAGTTACTTTGAGAGAGAGAACATTCAAAGGGTGAGTTAAGTTATACTCTGAACATACGTGATTCAGTTGTAGTGTTTTGTAAGTGAAACCAGAGCTGTTTGGGAGCAGTGCACCAGGGGACCTATAGTGATGGATGAAGAAGGAGGAATGGAGGAGGAGATGTCGGGTGGAGGAGAGGTATTGAGAAAGGGATGGAGTAGGAGAGGAGGTGCAGGGGAGAGCAGAGGGAGGGACTGGGCACAGGAGCAACAGATGGGGTGTAATTTGGAGCTCAGCTCGGGTTGTAAACTTTCTGTTGGGAACATCTGTCCGTCTGTCCATCTGCCACCCACTTTCACAACACTGTTTACATACAGGAGAACACTAGTTTGTTTGTTTAGTAGAGACTCCTCAATTAGAGGGGAAGTAGTAACTTTAAAACTCAGTTGTAAAGACTAGAGATCATATAATAACTGAATCGACTGTTGTGGAAACCCATTGGGCACACCAAGTCATTCCAACATGGATAATTGGGTAATATTTGGTTGAGACCATGGTTGATCAATGAGATTACACCCTTTATTAAACCCACTCAAAAGCCAGCCAAATGTTAGTTGAATTTCCACTGTGTTATCACTATGCTTTCAGCCATCTAAAAGTACAACCAAAGTTCAACTGCGAATACAAATGTCAGGTATTGTGTGCTTCGTCTAATAGCAGAACCAAATGACCTGGATTGCGGTTGAGATTACATTACAAGTACACGGTGCAAGTGATCAATGCTGCTCGATTGTGAAGATCTCCACAGACCTGAGGCAAACTATGCATGCTATCTTGAACATGCAAACATTATATGATGACATAAGAATACATTTATAGTTACAGTAAACAAAACATTTGGCCATGGATGTGTTACTCATTTTAAGGTTGAATGATTACATTAGTTTGTAAGATAGTCTTAAAGTTAGGCTATTTGCTGTCTTACTAAAGTAATATTGAATTGTGTTTCTTGTCAAGGCAACCAAATATCACCATTTAAAGGAGATGTATCTACGGCTTGTATAGTTCCATCTGTGCCACTGGCTCAATCCTATTCTTTGACTTTTATTTTGGTTGAGTTGGTGACGTGAATCCAACATATAATTTGTTAACTTGTCGATAAGTTAATAGGTTATTTATTGTCTTTTAAAAGTGATATTGAATTGTGTTTGGTTGTCAACACAACCAATTATCAACATTTGGAGGAGATTTATCTTCTGCTTGGATAGTTCCATCTGTGTCACTGACTTAGTCTTGCTTTAATTCCAGTTTTTAATTCCAGTTTCCTTCTACAAATGAATAGTTAAATGGGGTGGATTCACCTCTCCATCTCAACCAAAAATCTAAGTTAACCCTTGTGTAGTCTTAACATTCTGTTTACTTCCCTTGACCAGCCTTCACTAAACCCCTAAAATAAAGCAGCTTAATTGAATTTTAAACCCCAAGTCTATTATGCATGAAGAAACAACCTTTCATTCATCACAAACTTTGTGAATATCTGGGTTTTCCCTCTTCACAATGCAGAAAGACTGCATTTAAATCAGTGGACACCACTCGTTTTTATTACAACACACCTGTCATAATTGTTTTCTTTACTAAAGTAGAGGTTTATAATAATTATTATTATTATTGCTAAAGGTACTGCATAGGTGTAAACATAACTTTGTAAGCAAGGGATAGCATAAGAAAGTAGCAGAAATGTGCAGAAATTAGTTTTGAATGCATTTTATTGAAGGGAAACAATAACAGTCTTGAACTTTTTTGGCAACATAGTGATATA
Source organism: Salmo trutta (assembly GCF_901001165.1). Lineage (NCBI taxonomy): Eukaryota > Metazoa > Chordata > Actinopteri > Salmoniformes > Salmonidae > Salmo > Salmo trutta. The sequence goes on along the minus strand of NC_042986.1, from coordinate 8,203,524 downwards.
TTCTTATATACTGTACAATGAGGAATTCAACTACAAAATACTAGTCTTCTCCCATTTTTTTAACCATTGCCCCCACCCACAAGGTGTATAAATAACAACAATAAATAAGAATAAAATAAGATAATAGATACAAAACAAAAACGTGAAGAACATAAATCAATCAACTCTAATTAGCACATGTATGACAGTATGCAAGTGTTTGTGCATGGACTTTGCAGATGTATTTCTCACATATGCAGCACATACTATTTGTTTTACATTCCTTCTTTGGGGGGCAGAATTGGCATCTCCTCCTCTTGCCTACCCCAGCTCCAGCCTCAGGTGGATCAGGACAAGATTCAGCCCCCTGAACAGCTTTCACAAGCGCTGCAGAGGCTGCTGTGCCGGGGAGCCGCTCCCTTCTTTGAATGTGTGGGGTTACAAGAGCTTTTCCCAGCTGCTCCAGGAACACCCTCCTCTTGTTCCGCTTATCAGGCATCTAGGTAGGGTTGATCTTGTTCCATATCATGAAGGCATTGTATGAGGATACATCAATGATCTTATGGAAGATGACCAGGGGCCAGTGGGCAGTCATTCTCCTGCAGCTGTAAGTTCCAATCACCTTGTCCAGGTTGTCCACACCTCCTTTGTTGTGGTTGTAGTCCAGGATGATGGCTGACTTCCTGTCCTCACGATCACTGATCTCAGCCGTTTTGTGCAGTGTGCTCAGGTTTGGGAGCTCAGGGGGGAGCTCAGGTTTGTTCTTTCTAACTGTGCCAACCATGGTGATCTTCCTCTTCAGGAGCTGCTGGCTGAGTTCATAAGATGTGAAGAAATTGTCACATGTGACATTCTGCTCCTTCAGTCCATCTGTCACATCATGCACAACCCGCATTCTCTGGTTCTTCTCCGGGCCTCCACTGGTCAGCTTCCCTGTGTAGACTTGCATCTTCCAAGCGTAGCTGGATTGTGCGTCACAGGCCACCCATCTCTTGATGCCATACTTTGCTGGCTTGCTGGGCATATACTGCCGGAAAGGACAGCGACCTTTTGACAAAAGAGATTACTATCAGTAGTTAGTATCAGTGTCACAGTAAACAATCACATAAATCAATCGATATCACAGCAATACATAATAAAATGAACAGTGAAAATCACTTAAATTACAGATATGAAAATAAAAATGTACCTCTGAATGGAACCAGTTGCTCATCCACTGTTACTTCAGGCCCAGGGTTGTAGAGGTATGGCAGACGCTCCACCCACTTCTCCCAGACCTCTTTTATGACTGCCAGTTTGTCTCTCACACGTTTTGCAGGTCTTGACTCACGGTTATCAAATCGTAGCATTCTTGAGAAAGTGTGAAAGACTTTCAGTGGCATCGTGGCGCGGAATATCACCCTTCCACTCTCTGCATCCCAGAGACTACATGCAGCCTCGACCTCAGGACCTATACACACCCGCTAAGATTAGCAGCCCTATGTAGGCACGCAGGTCAATCTCATCCATCCTTTTCCAGTTGTCTCCATATTTACGGGAACCCTCCAAATTTGTCATCTCCAGGTTGATTTTTTCGATGGCTGGTGTGATGAACATGTAGAATGTTGAGGCGATGTCCTGGACATGGGCAACTGCATGTCTTGTGGGCCCTGGGGTCATCCTTATGACATGTTGTGCTGCCATCCTGCCCTGGTTCTCATATGGTGACAAGGACCATGTTATTTTGCTGTTCTTTGACAAAAATGTCTCTCTTTCAGTTTGGGAGATTTCTTCCCCTTCTTCAGATACCTCAGATACCTCCTCCTCTTCTAAATCATTGTTCTGTTTTTCCTCTTGGACGTCTGAAAAAAATCAGATCTACGACCTGATGGTCACTGAAACTTGCACTCATGCCTTCAGCAAAGAGAGAACTGAAGGGACTGTCATCTGCAGCACCTTTATAGACCCTGACTGCATTTCCCATTAGTAAACAATGCTTTCAATAAATGTTTGCTTTGTCTGAAATTGTTTTTATTTTGTCTGAAATTGTTTTTATTTTGTCTGTGAACTTGAGTCATGTGTGGGGTCATGAAGGGGGGATGCTGCACATGCACAATAAAGTGTTTGTTTTGTCTGAGTTCAATCAGAAGCACACATAATCTCAATTTCTCATTGTGTGTGTGTGTGTGTGTGTGTGTGTCTTTGTGGTTTTTGTGGTGTGTAAATTATTTTATAACTGCCGGGTCCAAAATGACCCTAAGACAATCTTTGTACCCTGGTGGTGTACAGCTTTCATGGAAATATGAACAAAGGCAATGTTTCACTTTTTCTAATGTTGGGGTCACTCTAGAAAAAGTCATCAAATTTAAAGTTGAAAAAATATAATTTAGGGGTTTTCTCTGCTGTTAAACATAGTGGCGGGTCATTTTTTTTACCCTTAAGACAACACAAGGGTTAAATAATAGGACCACATCAATCCAACCCTAACTTAAAATGCACTTGAAATAAAGTTTGATTTAATTTAGTCCTATTCTTTAAACTTAGATTTTTGGTTGAGACGGAGACGTGATTCCAACATATCAATTATTAATTTGTAGACAAACCGGAATTGATGGAACTCTCCAAACCGCACAGATTAAACAATCCAAGCAGAAGATACATTACATCTCCTTCAAATGTTGATATTTGATTATGTTGACAACCAAACACAATTCAATATCACTAAATATCTTTACATTTGAAATCAAACAAAGCTTGAAACCCTATGCCTAGTTTAGTGTCTATTTTTAGTTGAACACTGGGTTAAACTGAAACAACAGCTGTTGTAAATGCTATACAGGCCTAAATAGTCTCATTGATGATATATGATTGATAAAGGAGGGTCACATTTAATTTGCTCTGTTAAACCTACCCTTTGGAATTACTTTGATAGCAAAAGTGAATCTATTTCATTTTTAAGTGGTCTCTCAGCAATCATTCTCACAACAGCACATTGGTAATAGCTAGTGACAAATATCATAGCTAAGCAGGGTTGGGCTTGGTTAAAACCCTGGGTAAGACACCAAAGGGTAGCTGTAGATAGATACATTCTCCAGTAGGAGGTGCTGTCCAGCCTATAGTTTTTTTTGATAGTGGATATAATGTTGAAGATCTGACATTGTTTTAAAGGTTTGTCTATGTTGAAATGGTTACCATGATGACATAATCCTGTGGTTGAAATTTCATCATCAAAACAACAGTTGATGACTTTTTCAAATCCAATGTATTTTCTATGTATGAGTCCACGTCACAATATGTTGACAAATTATGTTGAAACAATGTTGATTCAACCAGTTTGTGCCCAGTGGGAAGTGCTTTTCTGTTCATATATTTTTTTTAAGTCATTCACTACAAAGTTGCATTTTGCCTATTAGAATTGGATGTGAATATAGCTAAATGATTGGGAATACAGACAAATAGTTTCCTTGAACCTCTCCCGCGTACGGTGGAATTGATGTGAATTTTCGGAGATAAGCTCACATCTGTTAAACAGATCACAGCAGTCATCGTCTCTCGCCTTTTTCTGAACCACCGAATTAATAACTGAATTGGCATCCTAATTGAAGGTTTAAGCCATGATAAAGGTTACGTTATATATTATGTAAGATCTCTATGATCTATACCAGGGGTACTCAACTCTTATCCCTTTAAGGTCCAGAGCCTGCTGGTTTTCTCTGTTCTTCCTGGTAATTAATTGTGCATTCATTCATTAATAGTTCCTGGTGTCCCAGGTCTAAATCAGTGGAACTGGCTTCGAGGTCCAGAGTCGAGTTTGAGGGATCTATGCATTTATTCAAATTCCCAACTTCTCTCACCTATTAAATATGGCCAATAAGTACTGGTTGAGCAATACTGACATCTAGTGGTATGGACAGGTAACTGTGGTGAGTGCCACGGCTCAAATGATCAACCAGAGCCATACCCTAAAATAGTGTATAAGAGGTCATACAAAAGTTTTTGCTGTCACTCTTATGTGGATGATGTTAAACATATGTATTGGTCTGATGTGATTAATAAGGAGCATACAGACGCTGCACTTGATGAATTTATGAAATTGCTTCTTCCGATTATTGATAAACATGCAGCTGTTACAACTGTTAAGGCTCCACTGATTGACGAGGAATTGAAAAACTGTATGGTTGAAGGAGATGGGGTGAAAGGAGTGGCTAATAAGTCTGGCTGCACATCTGACTGGCTGACTTACTGCAACCTGAGAAATTATGTGACTAAACTCCACAAAAAGAAGACAAAACTGAATTAGTATTACGAAGCTAAGATCAACGATAGAAAGAATTCTATGCATTTTGGGGGGAGTAATTTAAATGAAATGATGGGCAGAAAGACATTCAACACCGTCTTTCATCGAATCAAATGGCTTATTCATCAAAAAAACATTTAATTATTACTTAATTGGCAAAGTGGGCAAACTTAGGCAGGAAATGCCAACAACAAACAGTGAGCCATAGTCTTCATGCATAAAAAAAACGAATAATGAAAGAAAACCATTGTAAGTTATAATTTTGTAAAGTTAGTGTGGGAGAGATGGAAAAATGATTGGCATCGATCAATAATGACAAACCTCCTGGCATTGACAACTCAGATGGAAAGCTACTGAGGATGGTACATTTTTCCTATTTTTTTGCCTTACAACGTGGAATTAAAATATATATTTTTAGGGGGGTTGTATCATTTGAATTACACAATATGCCTACCACTTTGAAGATGCTAAATATTTTCTCTTGTGAAGCAAACAAGAAATAAGACAAAAAACAGAAAACTTGAGAGTGCATAACTATTCACCCTCCCAAAGTCAATACTTTGTAGAGCCACCTTTTGCAGCAATTACAGCTGCAAGTCTCTTGAGGTATGTATCTATAAGCTTGGCACATCTAGCCACTGGGATTTTTGCCCATTCTTCAAGGCAAAACTGCTCCAGCTCCTTCAAGTTGGATGGGTTCCGTTGGTGTATAGCGATCTTTAAGTCATACCACAGATTCTCAATTGGATTGAGGTCTGGGATTTGACTAGGCCATTCCAAGACATTTAAATGTTTCCCCTTAAACCACTTGAGTGTTGCTTTAGCAGTATGCTTAAGGTCATTGTCCTGCTGGAAGGTGGACCTCCGTCCCAGTCTCAAATCTCTGGAAGTCTGAAACAGGTTTCCCTCAAGAATTTCCCTGTATTTAGCGCCATCCATCATTCCTTCAATTCTGACCAGTTTCCCAGTCCTTGCCGATGAAAAACATCCCAACAGCATGGTGCTGCCACCACCATGCTTCACTGTGGGGATGGTGTTCTCGGGGTGATGGGAGGTGTTGGGTTTGCGCCCGACAGCATTTTCCTTGATGGCCAAAAAGCTCAATTTTTGTCTCATCTGACCAGAGTACCTTCTTCCATATGTTTGGGGAGTCTTCCACATGCCTTTTGGTGAACAACAAATGTGTTTGCTTATTTTTTTCTTTAAGCAATGGCGTTTCTCTGGCCACTCTTCTGTAAAGCCCAGCTATGTGGAGTGTACGGCTTAAAGTGGTCCTATGGACAGATACTCCAATCTCCGCTGTGGAGCTTTGCAGCTCCTTCAGGGTTATCCTTGGTCTCTTTGTTGCCTCTCTGGGCGGCCTTCAGGTTTGTTGTGGTGTCATATTCTTTCCATTTTTTAATAATGTATTTAATGGTGCTCCGTGGGATGTTCAAAGTTGTAATATTTTTTTTATAACCCAACCCAGATCTGTACTTCTCCACAACTTTGTCCCTGACCTGTTTGGAGAGCTCCTTGGTCTTGATGGTGCCAGTTGCTTGGTGGTCCCCCTTGCTTAGTGGTGTTGCAGACTCTGGGGCCTTTCAGAACAGGTGTATATATACTAAGATCATGTGACAGATCATGTAACACTTAGATTGCACACAGGTGGACTTTATTTAACTAATTATGTGACTTCTGAAGGTAATTGGTTGCACCAGATCTTATTTAGGGGCTTCATAGCAAAGGGGGTGAATACATATGCACGCACCACTTTTCCGTTTTATATTTTTATTAGTTATTTTTTAAATTTCACTTCACCAATTTGTACTATTTTGTGTATGTGCATTACATTAAATCAAAATAAAAATCAATTTAAATTACAGGTTGTAATGCAACAAAATAGGAAAAACGCAAAGGGGAATGAATACTTTTGCAAGACACTGACTATTTTCCACTTCTATATGTCATATTTTTAATCTGACTCATGATGAAAGTATTTGTCCTCAGGCCTGGAGGGAAGCCAAAGTTATTCAACTACCCAAGAGTGGTAAACAGCCTTTACTGGTTCTAACAGTAGACCTATTGTCACGATTCCTACCGACGGTGGCGCCCCCTCCTGCTCGGGTGGCGCTCGGCGGTCGTCGTCACCGGCCTATTAGCTACCACCGATTCCCTTTTTGTTTTTCCCTTTTTTTATGTTTTCTCACCTGCCCTGAGTTAGTAAATTAAGAGGGCTATTTAGTTCAGCTGGCCCGCTCCCTATTGTGCGGGATTGTCCTTCTGTGTGTCGACTGCGTTTTGTTCGACTGTGCTTGTCAAGTGTATTTTCCCTGTTGTTGGGAGACCTTTTATTTTGTACATGTGGTTTTATTAAAATTACCACACAGTGTTCGCTGCTTCCTGCGCTTCTTTCCGCCACAAGACAGACAAGCCGTTACAGAATCCCGCACCACAAAGAGCATGGAATCAGCGGGAGCAGCGGGCACTCCACTACCCTCGTTGGAGGAACGTGTCCTGCAGAATACATCGGTCCTGCATCGCATCGGATCCGCCATGGACCAGGTGATGGAGAGGATGGACCGATGGGAGAGGAGTGGTATCCTCTCTCCACCTACACCCCCCCCGATACAACCATCTCCTCCTCCTACGACGTCTGGCTCTGGCGCGCTTCGCCTGGCACTCCCGAGGGAGTACGATGGGACGGCGGCTGGGTGCAAGGGGTTTCTTCTCCAGTTAGAGTTGTACCTGGCCACCGTCAGACCTGCTCCTACAGACTTCCAGAGCGACTACTGTAAGTCGCTCTGGATAAGAGCGTCTGCTAAATGACTAAAATGTAAATGTAAAAATGTGAGTGCTCTCGTTTCCTGCCTGACGGGCCGAGCTCTGGAGTGGGCTAATGCGGTCTGGAACGCTCCGGACTCGGCGAGGGACCACTACCCAGAGTTCACCCGCCTCTTTCGGGCTGTTTTCGACCACCCCCCCGAAGGTAGAGCGGCGGGTGAACGGCTGTTCCACCTCAGGCAGGAGACGAGGAGCGCTCAAGACTTCGCGCTGGAGTTTAGGACCTTGGCTGCTGGAGCGGGGTGGAATGACAGGGCCCTCATAGACCACTACCGGTGTAGTCTCCGGGCGGACGTCCGCAGGGAGCTGGCCTGTAGGGACACCAATCTATCCCTGGACGAACTCATTGATATGTCCATACGGTTGGACAATTTGCTGGCTGCCCGCGGGCGTTCGGAGAGGGTCCTGCCCGTTCCACCCCCGTGCACCCCCGCCCCTACCCCTATGGAGGTAGGGGGGGCCGTGTCAAGGGGCACCGGAGGAGGTGGCTCCTCCTGCACCAGCTGTGGTCGGAGAGGACACACGGCCGACCAGTGCTGGAGGAGCCAGTCTGGGAGTCGAGAAGGCAGGCAGAACACTTCTCGGTCACCTCAGGTGAGTCAGCACCAGACTCGCCCAGAACCCCCTGTTGGTCATGTGTTTTTGCCTGTTTCATTTTCTAATTTTTTTCCCTCTTCCCAGCATAGGGCGCTAGTCGATTCAGGCGCAGCTGGGAACTTTATGGACCGTGGACTTGCCATTAAGCTGGGCATTCCACGGGTGCCGATAGATTCCCCCTTCCCCGTGCACTCCTTAGATAGCCGACCATTAGGGTCAGGGCTAGTCAGGGAGTCTACGGTGCCGCTGGACATGGTAACGCTGGGGAATCATAAGGAAAGCATTAACTTTTTTCTTATTGATTCACCTGCGTTTCCGGTGGTGCTGGGGGTCCCCTGGCTGGCTGGTCACAATCCCCTCATTTCATGGAAACAGGGGGTTCTCCAGGGGTGGTCGGAGGAGTGTTCAGGGAGGTGTCTAGGAGTTTCCATAGGTGCCACGTCGGTGGAGAGTCCAGACCAGGTGTCCACCGTGCACATTCCCCCTGAATGCGCCGATTTGGCGATCGCTTTTTGTAAAAAGAGAGCGACTAAATTACCACCTCATCGACAAGGGGATTGTGCGATAGATCTCCAGGTTAACGCTGCGCTTCCCAGGAGTCACGTGTACCCCTTGTCACAAGAGGAGACGGCGGCTATGGAGACATACGTCACGGAATCCTTGGGACAGGGGTACATTCGGCCCTCCATCTCACCCGCTTCCTCGAGTTTCTTTTTTGTGAAGAAAAAGGAGGGAGGTCTGCGTCCGTGCATTGATTATAGAGGTCTAAACGCGATCACGGTGGGGTTTAGTTACCCACTACCTCTTATCGCTACGGCGGTGGAATCATTTCACGGAGCACAGCTCTTCACAAAATTGGATCTCAGGAGCGCGTATAACCTGGTGCGTATCAAGAAGGGAGATGAGTGGAAAACTGCCTTTAGTACCACATCAGGCCATTATGAGTACCTCGTCATGCCGTATGGGTTGAAAAATGCTCCAGCCGTCTTTCAATCCTTTGTTGACGAGATTCTCAGGGACCTGCACGGGCAGGGCGTGATTGTTTATATCGATGACATTTTGATATATTCCGCCACCCGCTCCGCGCATGTGTCCCTGGTGCGCAAGGTGCTTGGTAGACTGCTGGAGCATGACCTATACATTAAGGCTGAGAAGTGTGACTTTTTCAAACGAGCCGTCTCCTTTCTGGGTTATCGCATTTCCACCACGGGGGTGGTGATGGAGTGTGACCGCGTTAAGGCCGTGCGTAATTGGCCGACTCCAACCACGGTGAAGGAAGTGCAGCGGTTCTTGGGCTTTGCCAACTACTACCGGAGGTTTATCCGGGGGTTTGGCCAGGTAGCGGCTCCCATTACCTCACTGCTAAGGGGGGGCCGGCGCGTTTGAGATGGTCGACGGAGGCGGACGGAGCCTTCAAGAAGTTGAAGACACTGTTCACCGACGCGCCCGTGTTGGCGCACCCAAACCCCGCTTTAGCGTTCGTAGTAGAGGTGGACGCATCCGAGGCTGGGGTGGGTGCCGTGCTATCACAGCGCTCGGGTGCGCCACCGAAACTCCGCCCCTGCGCTTTCTTCTCAGGGAAGCTCAGTTCGGCGGAGCGTAATTACGATGTGGGGGACAGGGAGTTGCTAGCGGTAGTCAAAGCCTTGAGGGTGTGGCGACACTGGCTTGAGGGGGCTAAGCACCCCTTTCTCATCTGGACCGACCACCGAAACCTGGAGTACATCCGGGCAGCGAGGAGACTGAATCCACGTCAGGCAAGGTGGGCCATGTTCTTCGCCCGGTTTAGGTTTACCATCTCATATAGACCGGGTTCCCTTAATACTAAAGCTGACGCGCTGTCCCGTCTGTATGACACGGATGACCGACCCATCGATCCAACTTCCATCATTCCAGCGTCTAGGCTGGTGGCACCAGTGGTGTGGGAGGTGGACGCGGACATCGAGCGGGCACTGGTGTTGGAACCTGCGCCTGCGCAGGTGCCCGAGGGGCGCATGTATGTGCCGCTCGATGTTCGCGATCGGTTGATTCGGTGGGCGCACACGCTACCTGCGGCGGGTCATCCTGGTGTAGAGAGGACAGTGCGGAGTCTAAGGGGGAAGTATTGGTGGTCCACCTTGGCTGAGGACGTGAGGTCATATGTCTCTTCCTGTTCGGTGTGTGCCCAGAGTAAGGCTCCTAGGCATTTACCGAGAGGGAAGTTACAGCCCCTCCCCGTTCCGCAACGGCCATGGTCGCACCTGTCTATCGACTTCCTGACAGATCTTCCCCCCTCTCAGGGGAACACTGCGATTCTGGTGGTTGTGGATCGGTTTTCTAAGTCCTGCCGTCTCCTCCCCTTGCCCGGTCTCCCTACGGCCCTGCAGACTGCGGAGGCCCTATTTACCCACGTCTTCCGGCACTACGGGGTGCCGGAGGATATTGTCTCTGATCGGGGCTCCCAGTTCACATCCAGGGTCTGGAAGGCGTTTATGGAGCGGCTGGGGGTCTCGGTCAGTTTAACCTCCGGTTATCACCCCGAGAGCAATGGGCAGGCGGAGAGGGTGAACCAGGAGGTGGGCAGGTTCCTGAGGTCATATTGCCGGGACCGGCCAGGGGAGTGGGCGAGGTATATTCCCTGGGCAGAGTTAGCCCAGAACTCACTTCGCCACTCCTCTACTAACATGTCACCCTTCCAGTGTGTGTTAGGGTACCAGCCGGTCCTGGCCCCATGGCACCAGAGCCAGACCGAGGCTCCTGCGGTGGAGGACTGGGTTCAGCACTCCAAGGAGACCTGGAAAGCAGTACAGGACTCACTGAAGGAGGCCAGTGCCAGGCAGAAAAGGAGTGCTGACCGCCACCGCAGTGAGGCGCCGGTGTTCGCAACGGGTGACAGGGTCTGGCTCTCGACCCGGAACCTGTCCCTCCGCGTGCCCTGCCGGAAGCTGGGGCCGCAGTGTGTGGGGCCCTTCAAAGTCCTGAGGAGGATAAACGAGGTGTGTTATCGGTTGCAACTCCCTTCCTATTACCGTATTAACCCCTCGTTTCATGTGTCTCTCCTCAGGCCGGTGGTGGCTGGTCCCCTACAAGAAGATGAGGTGCCGGAGGTCCCTCCACCCCCCCTGGACATCGGGGGGTCCCCGGCGTACAGCGTAAGGGCCATTCTGGACTCGAGACGCCGGGCGGGGGGCCTGCAGTACCTCGTGGACTGGGAGGGGTACGGTCCGGAGGAGAGGTGCTGGGTGCCGGCGGAGGACGTCTTGGACCCATCCATGTTGAAGGAGTTCCACCGCCTCCGTCCGGATCGCCCTGCGCCTCGTCCTCCGGGTCGACCTCGAGGCCGGTGTCGGCGCGCTGCAGGAGCCGCGCGTCAGGAGGGGGGTACTGTCACGATTCCTACCGACGGTGGCGCCCCCTCCTGCTCGGGTGGCGCTCGGCGGTCGTCGTCACCGGCCTATTAGCTACCACCGATTCCCTTTTTGTTTTTCCCTTTTTTATGTTTTCTCACCTGCCCTGAGTTAGTAAATTAAGAGGGCTATTTAGTTCAGCTGGCCCGCTCCCTATTGTGCGGGATTGTCCTTCTGTGTGTCGACTGCGTTTTGTTCGACTGTGCTTGTCAAGTGTATTTTCCCTGTTGTTGGGAGACCTTTTATTTTGTACATGTGGTTTTATTAAAATTACCACACAGTGTTCGCTGCTTCCTGCGCTTCTTTCCGCCACACCACAGACAAGCCTTTACACCTATTAGCTTGCTGCCAGCTCTCAGCTGTTGGAAAAAATTGTGTTTGACCAAATACAATGCTATTTCTCTGTAAAAAAAAAATTAAGGAGGGCACTCAACATGTACTACACTAACACAAGTGACTGATGATTGGTTGAAAGATAATAATAAGATTGTGGTAGCTGTACTGTTAGATTTCAGTGCAGCCTTTGATATTATTGACCATAACCTGTTGTTGAGAAAACTTATGTGTTATGGCTTTTCAAGCTGTGCCATATCGGAACTATCTGTCTAATAGAACTTATAGAGGGTTTTAATAGAGGGTTTTCTTCAATGGAAGCTAATGTCAAACATGTAAAGGGTGGTGTGCCGCATGGCAGCTCTCTAGGCCCTCTACTCTTTTCTATTTTTAGCAATGACCTGCCACTGGCATTAAAGAAAGCATGTGTGTCCATGTATGCTGATAATTCAACCATATACGCATCCGCAACCACAGCTAATGAAGTCAATTTTGCAGTCAGTATTGGAATGGGTAGTCAGTAATAAGCTGGTCCTGAACATATCTAAGAGCATTGTATTTGGTACAAATGATTCCCTAAGTTCTAGACCTCAGCTGATTCTGGTAAGGAATGGTGTGGCTATTGAGGAGACTAAATTACTTGGTGTTACCTTAGGTTGTAAACTGTCATGGTCAAAACATATAGATTCAATGGTTGTAATGATGGGGAGAGATGTAAAGGGGTGCGTAACTGGTGGCAGTGAAGTCAGACGCAGGAGAGCAGAACTAGGTAATAGCCGGAGCAGTTCATTTCAAAACCAACGGCATAAAGAAATAACCGACATAGGTACAAAACCCGACGCGCACCAGTAAACATGTGCACAAGCACTTACAACAAACAATTCCACACAAAGACATGGGGGGAACAGAGGGTTAAATACACAACACTTAATGAGGGAAATGAGAACCAGGTGTGTAGGAAAACAAGACAAAACAAATGGAAAATGAAAAGTGGATCGACGATGGCTAGAAGACCGGTGACGCCGACCGCCGACGGCGCCCGAACAAGGAGAGGAACTGACTTCGATGGAAGTCGTGACAAGAGGTCTGTCCGTAGTAAAGAGATGCTCTGCTTTTTTGACACCACACTCCACAAAGCAAGTTCTGAAGGCTCTAGTTTTATCTTTATTATTATTATCCAGTCATATGGTCAAGTGCTGCAAAGAAAGACCTAGTTAAGCTGCAGCTGGCCCAGAACAGAATGGCACGTCTTGCTCTTCATTGTAATCAGAGGGCTAATATTAATACTATGCATGCCAGTAATTCTTGGCTAAGAGTTGAAAGACTGACTGCATCACTTCTTGTTTTAATAAGAAACATTAATGTGTTGGAAATTCCAAATTGTTTGCATAGTCAACTTACACACAGCAAGAAAATGTACTCCACATGCCACCAGGGGTCTTTTCACAGTCTCCAAGTCCAGAACAAACTCAAGGAAATGTACAGTATTATACTGAGCCATGAGTGCATGGAAATCCCTTCCATCTCATATAGCGCAAGTGAACAGCAAACCTGGTTTAAAAAAACAAATAAAGCAACACCTCACAGCATAACGCCTCTCCCCAATGTGACCTATTTGTTGTGTGTATGTACTGCCAACTATGTGTAACTAATAGATGCACATGCACACTACATGTTAATGTTTTTAAATATATGTCAATTGTAAATGATTTTGTCTGTAATCTCTTTTTCGTCGTGTCGGACCCCAGTAAGACTAGCAGTCGCCAAAACCTTCACAACTTGCAGGATCGCAGTCAGCTCCATGGGTCATAATAAATAAAATAACCTTTTAGTAAATTAACTTATATCGGAATTCTACAAACATCTACTTTTTTTTCAAATTACTCAAAATAAGAGACTTCAAAAGTTTAATGTTCCATTTATATTACATTATTACAGGTGGCCCGAACACCTTGCTGTACATAAAATGATTAATTATTACCATATTCATGTTTGACAAATGATCTGCTTCTCCAATGGAATAATACCCAGCCACTGTCAGGATGAATAATCCACACAAGGTGAACTTTGTTTTTGAGAGCATCTAAATCTGGCAAAAATCTATGTTTGGTTTGACACAATGCCTTTTCACACCTCCACTATGCCTGTATGTGTGTGTGAGAGAGAAAGACAGAGAGACAGAGCGTGCGTCCATGTGTGTATGAGAGAGTTGCAAGTAAGTGTGTGCATGTGCATGAGAATCAGAAACAGAGAAAGACACACAGGCACAGAGAGAGAGACACACACAGAAACACAGAGAGAGAGCCACAGAAACAGAGAGAGAGAGAGAGCCACAGAAACACACACAGAGAGAGAAACAGAAACAGAGAGAGAGAGATACACAGAAACAGAGAGAGAGAGAGAGAGAGAGAGAGAGAGAGAGACTAACCACTTCTGGGAAAATTGGAAAACACTAAACAAACAACAACATGAAGAGTTATCTATCCAAAATGGAGATGTATGGGTAAACCACTTCTCCAAACGTTTTGGCCCTATAACAAAGAACAAACAGCAAAAACATAAACGTGATCAAAATACAAAACCATTAAAGACTACCAGAACCCACTGGATTCTCCAACTACATTGAATGAACTACAGGACAAAATACAAACCCTCCAACCCAAAAAGGCCTGTGGTGTTGATGGTATTGTCAGTGAAATGATAAAATATACAGACAACAAATTCTAATTGGCTATACTTAAAATCTTTAACATCATCCTTAGCTCTGGCATCTTCCCCAATATTTGGAACCAAGGACTGATCACCCCAATCCACAAAAGCGGAGACAAATTTGACCCCAATAACTACTGTGGGATATGTGTCAACAGCAACCTTGGGAAAATCCTCTACTGTATCATTAACAGCAGACACGTACATTTCCACAGTGAAAACAATGTACTGAGCAAATGTCAAATTGGCTTTTTACCAAATTGCTTTACGACAGACCACGTATTCACCCTGCACACCCTAATTGACAAATAAACCAAAACAAAGTCAAAGTATTCTCATGCTTTGTTGATTTAAAAAAGCCTCAATTTGGCATGAGGGTCTGCTATACAAATTGATGGAAAGTGGTGTTGGGGGAAAAACATACAACATTATAAAATCCATGTACACAAACAAGTGTGCTGTTAAAATTGGCAAAAAACACACACATTTCTTTCCACAGGGCCGTGGGGTGAGACAGGGATGAAGCTTAAGCCCCACCCTCTTTAACATATATCAACAAATTGGCGATGGCACTAGAACAGACTGCAGTACCCAGCCTCACTTTACTAGAATCTGAAGTCAAATGTCTGCTGTTTGCTGATGATCTGGTGCTTCTGTCACCAACCAAGTAGGGCATGACAGCATCTAGATCTTCTGCACAGATTCTGTCAGACCTGAGCCCTGACAGTAAATCTCAGTAAGACAAAAATAATGGTGTTCCAAAAAAAGTCCAGTCGCCACGACTACAAATACAAATACAAATTCTTTATAGACACCGTTGCCCTAGAGCACACAAAAAACTATACATACCTCGGCCTAAACATCAGCGCCACAGGAAACTTCCACAAAGCTGTGAACGAGCTGATAGACAAGGCAAGAAGGGCCTTCTATGCCATCACAAGGAACATAACACTTGACATACCAATTAGGATCTGGCTAAAAATACTTGAATCAGTTATAGAACCCATTGCCCTTTATGGTTGTGAGGTCTGGGGTCCGCTCACCAACCAAGGATTCAAAAAATGGGACAAACACCAAATTGAGACTCTGCATGCGGAATTCTGCAAAAATATCCCCTGTGTATAATGTAAAACACCAAATAATGCATGCAAAACAGAATTAGGCCGATACCTGCTAATTATCAAAATCCGGAGAAGAGACGTTAAATTCTATAACCACCTAAAAGGAAGCGATTCCCAAACCTTCCATAACAAAGCCATCCCCTACAGAGAGATGTCTGGCAGACATATCAGTGTGGATGACGGATCACCACCTCAAGCTGAACCTCGTCAAGACGGAGCTGCTCTTCCTCCCGGGGAAGGACTGCCTGTTCCATGATCTCGCCATCACGGTTGACAACTCCCTTGTGTCCTCCTCCCAGAGTGCTAAGAACCTTGGCGTGATCCTGGACAACACCCTGTCGTTCTCCACTAACATCAAGGCAGTGACCCGATCCTGTAGGTTCATGCTCTACAACATTCGCAGAGTACGACCCTGCCTCACACAGGAAGCGATGCAGGTCCTAATCCAGGCACTTGTCATCTCCCGTCTGGATTACTGCAACTCGCTGTTGGCTGGGCTCCCTGCCTATGCCATTAAACCCCTACAACTCATCCAGAACGCCGCAGCCCGTCTGGTGTTCAACCTTCCCAAGTTCTCTCACGTCACCCCGCTCCTCCGCCCTCTCCACTGGCTTCCAGTTGAAGCTCGCATCCGCTACAAGACCATGGTGCTTGCCTACGGAGCTGTGAGGGGAACGGCACCTCCATACCTTCAGGCTCTGATCAGGCCCTACACCCAAACAAGGGCACTGCGTTCATCCACCTCTGGCCTGCTGGCCCCCCTACCTCTGAGGAAGCACGGTTCCCGCTCAGCCCAGTCCAAACTGTTCACTGCTCTGGCACCCCAATGGTGGAACAAGCTCCCTCACGACGCCAGGACAGCGGAGTCAATCACCACCTTCCGGAGACACCTGAAACCCCACCTCTTTAAGGAATACCTGGGATAGGATAAAGTAATCCTTCTAACCCCCCCCCCCCTTAAAAGATTTAGATGCACTATTGTAAAGTGGTTGTTCCACTGGATATCATAAGGTGAATGCACCAATTTGTAAGTCGCTCTGGATAAGAGCGTCTGCTAAATGACTTAAATGTAAATGTAAATGTAAGATGAACCTGGAGAAGACTCCCCTAAGAAAGCTGGTCCTGGGGTTCTTTTCACAACCATACACAGACCCCACAGAGCCCCAGGACAGCAATACAATTAGACCCAACCAAATCATGAGAAAACAAAAAGATAATTACTTGACAGAGCAAACTAGAATGCTATTTGGCCCTAAACAGAGAGTACACAGTGGCAGAATACCTGACCACTGTGACTGACCCAAACATAAGGAAAGCTTTGACTTTTTACAGACTCAGTGAGCATAGCCTTGCCGTAGGCAGAACTGGCTCTCAAGAGAAGACAGGCTATGTGCACACTGCCCAAAAAATGAGGTGGAAACTGAGCTGCACTTCCTAACCTGCTGCCAAATGTATGACCATATTAGAGACACATATTTCCCTCAGATTACACAGATCCACAAAGAATTAGAAAACAAACCCAATTTTGATAAACTCCCATATCTACTGGGTGAAATACCACAGTGTGCCATCACAGTAGCTGTGATGATTTGTGACCCGTTGCCACAAGAAAGTATCCATATTTATGTTTATTTATGTTCCCTTTTGTACTTTAACTACTTGCACATCGTTACAACACTGTATATAGACATAATAGGACATTTGAAAGGTCTTTATTCTTTTGGAATTTATGTGAGTGTAATGTTTACCTTTTATTTCACTTTTGTTTATTATCTACTTCACTTGCTTTGGCAATGTTAACATGTGTTTCCTATGCCAATAAAGCCCTCAAATTGAATTGAAATTGAATTGAATTGAATTGAGAGCGATACAGAAACAGAGAGAGAGAGACACAGAAACAGAGAGAGACATAAACACAGAGAGAGCCACAGAAACACACAGAGAGACACATAGAAACAGAGAGAGAGACACACAGAAACAGAGAGAGACATAAACACAGAGAGAGAGCCACAGAAACACACAGAGAGACACATAGAAACAGAGAGAGAGAGAGAGACACACAGAAACAGAGAGCGAGCCACAGAAACAGAGAGCGAGAGAGAGAGAGAGAGGGGGGGGGACAGAGAGAGAGAGAGAGAGCGGGCTACAGAAACAGAAAGAGAGAGAGGGAGACACACAAACAGAGAGAGAGAGATATATATACCGAAACAGATAGAGTCACAGAAACCGAGAGAGAGATGCACAGAAGCAGAGAGAGAGTCACAGAAACAGAGAGAGAAAGAGACACAAACAGAGAGAGAGAGAAAGAGATACAGAAACAGAGAGAGAGAGAGAGAGAGAGAGAAAGAGACACCGAAACAGAGAGAGAGATACACAGAAACAGAGAAAGAGTCACAGAAACAGAGAGAGAGATACACAGAAACAGAGAGAGAGAGAAACAGAGAGACACAGAAACAGAGAGAGAGAAACAGAGAGAGACATACACAGAAGCAGAGAGAGAGAGAGACAGAAACAGACAGAGAGACACATAGAAATGGAGAGAGAGAGACACAGAAACAGAGAGCGAGCCACAGAAACAGAGAGAGAGAGAGAAAAAAAAAAGTCTAAAATATAAAACAATTAGAGAGTGTCATTTTGCCAAATTTGAAACCCTTATTCAAGGTTTCAAAGACCTCTCTGATGAGGATAGGCTGCCTGTCCTGTTGGGGGAGGACACAGAGAGCTGTGTGTTGGCAGCGCACTACATTGCTGCCTGCTATAAGTTGAGGGACAGTGTCTGACAGACCAATCAACCTGCACATGTCCTCTACTGTATGCTTATTGTTATTGTTCAATGTATGGTTATTTTGACCCTTGGTTATTGTTGTTACTGTTGTCCCGTTGACAATTTTGATTCTCAATTGTATTTATTTTTATATTGTAAATATCCAAAATAAGCTTTGGCAATATGTACATTGTTACGTCATGCCAATAAAGTGAATTGAATTGAATTGAATTGAATTGAGAGAGAGAGACAGAGCGAGACACAGAAACACAGAGAGAGAGAAAGAGACAGAAACAGAGAGATACAAAGAAGCAGAGAGAGAGATACACAGAAACAGAGAGAGAGACACAGAAGCAGAGATCGAGTTATAGAAACAGAGAGAGAGTCACAGAAACAGAGAAAGAGAGAGAGAGAAAGAGAGAGTGAAAGAGAGAGAGAGAGAGTCACAGAAACAGAGCGAGAGAGAGAGAAAGAGACACAGAAACAGAGAGAGAGAGAAAGAGACAGAAACAGAAACAGAGAGAGAAAGAGAGAGACACAGAAACAGAGAGAGAGAGAAAAAGACTGAAACAGAGTGAGAGTCACAGAAACAGAGCGAGAGATACACAGAAACAGAGAGAGAGAGAGAAACAGAGAGAGACACAGAAACAGAGAGAGAGAGAAACAGAGAGAGAGATACACAGAAACAGAGAGAGAGAGAGAAACAGAGAGAGACACAGAAGCAGAGAGAGAGAGAAACAGAGAGAGAGATACACAGAAGCAGAGAGAGAGAGAGGGAGAATTGAAATTGATGTCAGATCTGATTCTAAAATCACCACAGGAACCACAGGAAGGAAGGAAGGAAGGAAGGAAGGAAGGAAGGAAGGAAGGAAGGAAGGAAGGAAGGAAGGAAGGAAGGAAGGAAGGAAGGAAGGAAGGAAGGAAGGAAGGAAGGAAGGAAGGAAGGAAGGAAGGAAGGAAGGAAGGGGGAGAAAATATCTGGGGAATAAAGAGAATGTCTATTATTCCTGATTCCAAAATAGAACATTATATTTTTAGCTTTACTGGCTGTATCAAGTCTTATTGTTACACAAATAGACACGACACACACACCCAAACCACTTCACAGTATAATTAGTGGCAGGTGTATAGGTGATGATGTGGATAATAATACAGGAATACTGAGCTCACTTACACAAACAAGCATACTCACTGACTCACCCACCTGCCTTTCTGACCCATATAAAATGTGCGCTTTCTCTCTATAGCTGCACCCCCTCCTCATTCGACTCTCCCTCTCATCTCCACTCCTACGCGGCTCAATCTCAGCGTCACTTACATGCTCTTCTCTTCTATACAACCACCTCTCTCTGCCTGATCCACCTGCCTGTCCCCCAGGCAACTATACTCATCACTCTCTCTCGGCCTCTTTATCTCTCTCTCTTCTCTATCCGTCTCTCGCTCCCTCTCTCTAAATATATCCCTCTCTCCACTATCTCTCTCCCCTATCTCTCTCTATTTATAGATTTCCCTCTCCATTTCTCTCTCTCTAGCTCTCTCGCCATCTCTCCCTCCCTCTTTTCCTCTCTCTCGCTCCCGTACACATCTGACACACTTTCTCTTTCTCCATTTCTGCCTCCACTCCTCTCCGCAACCACATTAGTAACCAGTACAGGGAACAGAGTGAGAGGGCGACAGCAGTGCTGTTACGAACTCCAGAAATGGCCCCTAAAAGAGAACCATCTATTAAGAAGACTCCATCGCCTGTGGCCCAGCAGCCCAGACTAGGGCCTCCTTTCCCTTGCCTCCCCTCAGCTAACCCTGCCCAGCCAAGGTCAGCTCCAGAACAGAAACCCAGGATGCTGCGACCCTCTGATTCTCCATTTGACCCCAGCACCATGGAGGTGAGTGGAGGTGCCTCCCACAGCATCCAACTGTGTGTGTGTGTGTGTGTGTGTGTGCGTGCGTGCGTGCGTGCGTGTCTGTGCACAGCAATGACAGAGCTAATGTGGAACGCAATCCTAAAATCTAGATCAGTGGAAGTCTCTTTACAAAATGTATCGATACAGTGCTGAATAACTACTATGACTAATAGGGCATGCTGAAAATAGCTCCCATGTCATAATAGACTGGAAAGTAGACAGAGCGATAGGCTGTTTCTTGAGATGCAAGCATTCAATCTATTTTGAAATATGCAGTTTATTACTATTGTTTTGTCCTGGGAAATGTTCAAGGCACAAAGCATCTCAATAGCTTGATGCGCTTACAAAGCGGACCAGTATCATTCTGGGATAAAGAAGAGTTGAACTAGGGCACTGCTTTAGAAGCTGTCTGTGACTGACCTCCTCTGGGAGGGAGTGTGCTTATTTCTCTCCAGGAGATACTCAGATATAGCCTTGAACCTTCTGCCGCAAACATTTACATATTCATATCCTGGGGGGGGGGGGGGGGGGGTTAGTGAAAGGAAATGAATTAAACTCGTTTTCTTTCCTTTCTAAAAACGTTTGGTTAGAAATGTAAAATCACAGAGACATCACAATTCGTAGACCTATATTTGTTTTTCATCCACATCAGGCCTGTCGCTGTGTTATGAAACATCCATAGCTTTGCTCTCATCACTGCTTTGTATGTTACTTTGCAATAGAATTAGTGGTCTGCTGCATGTCTGTGTTGCGAGAGTTTATAAGGGGGTCAATATACCCATAGACTGTAAACACTCCTTGGCACTTTGTCCTCATTGATCCGAGGACTAGGCAGGTTGTGGCCTAGTCAATGTGCTAGTCTCAGAACCTAAGGAATCCAACAGCATTTCTAGAACAGGCCAAAATGAAACATACATTCAGAGTATAATGTAGCTAGGCCTATGACAGTTTCAAAAAGTCTAAATCACTGCATCTCAGTGCAAGAGCCATCACTACAGTCCCTGGTTCGAATCCAGGCTGTATCACATCTGGCCGTGGGAGTCCCATAGGGCGGCGCACGGCCTATGGGACCCTGTCTGGGTTTGGCAAGGGTAGGCCGTCATTGTAAATAAGAATTTGTTCTTCACTGACTTCCCTAGTTAAATAAAGGTTCAATTATTTAAAAAAATATATATATATAGATCTCAATGGTTTTACCATGGAAAAGGGCCAGGGTCACTCCTACCCTGGCATATCCATGGTTATGCGCACTGCGCAGATGCAGCACAGAGGAGCTATGACGAGCAAGTAAACACTGCTGGGGCTGTGCTAGTACTAGTAGGGCTTTTCCTTTTCCACATTCCTCCAGCTTCGACACACTCCAACGGCCACAGATATGGTGGGTTCTTCAATAACCTGTATTAACTAACTAGCTATCTACTCGAAATCCGATTCTTATTTCGGAATTGTAGCTATGTCGAATTAGCTAATAGTTCGTTAACTTTACTAGCTAACGTTAGCCAGTTTAATTGAGCAGAACCAACTACCAAGTTAGCGTTATCGTAGCTAGTTAGCTTACTGGCTAACGTTAGTTGCTTACTCGCCAGTTTAGCAACCCTAGCTTATTGATATAAAGTGGTATACCAGTAGCTAAATCTCAATATAATTTGCCATTGTCTCCAAATGTCACCCAGATGTTAGTATTTCTCACTGACTAGTAACGTTAGCTAGTTCCTAGATAAGGTTATGATAGAAAGTTGTCTGCCTAGCTAGCTAGCCACAGGACTTTCGCAACAGGATTTTACAATATCATAGTAGCTAGCTAACTTTATCTTTCTTTGAACAGTCTGACTTCTCAGAAGATCAAATCATGGGTGAGTTACACATTTTGCTAACTAGATTAGCTAGCTAGCTAATTTCCCCAAACTTGACCAACTATTGCATGTTGCCGTCCTCAACTCAGAGACAAATGCCACTTATTTTCTTTCTTGCTTGTCTTTTTCTTTCGGGCTATCATCTGCTTTATGCCTTGTCTGTCATTCCTCTGTAGTAGCAGAGTTACCACTCTTTCCTTACTGCTTGTTCTTTCCAGATTGAGTTTAACCTGGATCAAATACACGGTGAGTTATTTGGCCCTTGAGTCTTGGACCTAAATCTAACAGTGTTTAAGGCATGTTGTTGGTCTGATACAGCTGCTGAAGGCTGTGATAGCCAGTCACACCTTGGATATTAGGTTACAAGGTGTCACTGGTGTCTTTAATGACGGACTGAGTCTAACCTGTTATTTTAGCCCTTTGTGTCATGTCTGTTTCGTGTTTAATTTTTTTTTTTTTTACTGTCAGTAGAAAGTCTGTTTTATAGCTAGTTTCATCCTCGTTAGCTCAGATCCAGTATACAAGGTAGTAATAGGCTCCTGGTGTGTCGTCACTCCACGTTCTGGGTTTGCATCAAACTGCATACCTTCCCAATTGTTCCGTTCTCATGTACCATAAATGTTTGCATGCTATCTTACTAGCTTGTCATCTCCCCTGGAGTGTTCCCTTTCCTTTTTTGGAGATGGACACAGACTAGTAGATGAGTCTTCTCCACTCCCTGGCTTGTTTAATCATGGTTGACAATCCAGCTCTCCGTCCCTCGCTCCTCCATTACCTAATATGGTGTTGGGAAATGGAACTCAGCGGGCCATGAGGGAAGAGGGAGGCACATTCCTGAGAACAGGAAAAATTACAATCGACCAGTGCTGTGTTTGCCTGTGGTTCTGAAGGGATATCCCATACTCTGCAGGCCAGGGTTGCGGTCAATTCCACTTCAATTCAGTCAATTTGGGAAGTATATGGACACTTTTTTAATTTAAATGTACTTTTCAGTTTACTTCCTGATTTCACAGCATTGAACAGGAATTGGGCCCTAGTCCAAGAACCGTGGTCCTAGAACCGAGAGACCACCACCAAGTGGTTACATAATTTCTCCTAGACCTTTTAGTTGCTTATGGGCCCTTTCTAGTTAGTTCGGCCAGCTTCTTTATAAGACTTTGCTGCTACTAATCAAGTTGTTTGTTTTAAGGAAATTTTCAGCTGAATAGTTTAATTAAAAAAAACAAAAAAACAAATAGCTTGAGATCAGTCTATGGTTGAGATGCTTCTGCATTGTCCGCTATGGATTTAGTGTTTTCTATGTCCTACACTAATACTCAGTAGAAACCTGCATGCCTCCTTGGAAGGCTTAGATAACACCTCCCGACCTTATATTACGCAGACCTATTTAGGGTCATCAAATATTCAGATGGAAGTAAATGCACAAAAGAGATTACGACATCTGAGAACTTACTGGTGCGAAGACTCAAGTGTTGGTTACATAGGAATTCATATCAGATTTTCTTCCCCCCACTTGTTGATATTTGAGCCTGATTAGGCACATTTACAAAGCTCATGGTAGTTAGTGTAGGCTGTAGCAGATGAGCCTCTTGTGGCTGTTTAGTTTGACTTGTTTGTCATTACTTGTTAATGTGGATGCGGACTAAGCTAATTCCCTTAGTGAACTGGGTGTTGTGCCATTAAAAGGGGAACCTTTGTCATATGTGGCTACATTGGATAATGTTCCCCAGCCTTGCTTAGGTAATGTCATTCTGCTCAGGTGTTTTCTTCCCCCGTCTACGCCGCTGGCCTCAATTAACCTCCACAACAGACCCCGTTATCCAGAGTCTGATAGGCGCCTTCGTGTCAAATGAGCTGGCTTCAGCCGAAATCACACGGAGAGACCCCGTGCTTCGGCGCAAAGTTTGCGTGTGAGAGTAGCCAGCGTCAATTCACATACACTGCGTAGCGTATGCCAAAGTAATTGTCATGAAAATCCATAATAAACACTTGTATTTGTTCACTATGTAGCCCCTGGGAGGTGTTATTGTGAGTTCCTTTTGACTCACCTTAGATGTTGTACGCAAGCCACCGTACCTATGCTAAAGTCTTGCTGCTTTGCTAGCTTTTGGTATTTTATTAGGGTCCCCATTAGCTGTTGCAAAAGCAGCAGCCACTCTTCCTGGGGTCCACATGAAACACAATACATAATACAGACCATCATTAGACAAGAACAGCTCAAGGACAGAACTACATAGAAAAATGTAAAGGCACACGTAGCCTACATATCAATGCATACACACAAACTATCTAGGTCAAATAGGGGAGAGGCGTTGTGTTGCTTTCTGTTTTTTACACCAAGTTTGCTGTTTATTTGAGCAATATGAGATGGAAGGAAGTTCCATGCAATAAGGGCTCTATATAATACTGTACGTTTTCTTGAATTTGTTCTGGATTTAGGGAAAAGACCCCTGGTGGCATGTCCGTTGTGTTTCAGAGCTGTGTGTAAGTTGACTATGCAAACAATTTTGGATTTTCATCACATTAATGTTTCTTATTAAAAGAAGTGATGCAGTCAGTCTCTCTTCAACTCTTAGCCAAGAGAGACTGGCATGCATAGTATTAATATTAGCCCTCTGATTACAATTAAGAGCAAAAAATGCCGCTCTGTTCTGGGCCAGCTGCAGCTTAACTAGGTCTTTCCTTGCAGCACTGGACCACACGACTGGACAATAATCAAGATTAGACAAACTAGAGCCTGCAGAACTTGCTTTTTGGAGTGTGGTGTCAAAAAAGCAGAGCATGTCTTTATTACGGCAGGACCTCTCCCCATCTTTACAACCATTGAATCTATATGTTTTGACCATGACAGTTTACAATCTATGGTAACGCCAAGTAATTTAGTCTCCTCAACTTGTTCAACAGCCACACCATTCATTACCAGATTCAGCTGAGGACTAGCACTTAAGGAATGATTTGTACCAAATACAACGCTCTTAGTTTTAGAGATGTTCAGGACCAGTTTATTACTGGCCACCCATTCCAAAACAGACTGCGGCTCTTTAAGGGTTTCAGTGACTTCATTAGCTGTGGTTGCTGATGCGTATATGGTTGAATCATCAGCATACATTTTTTTTATTTAACCAGGTAGGCCAGTTGAGAACAAGTTCTCATTTACAACTGCGACCTGGCCAAGATAAAGCAAAGCAGTGCGACCAAAAACAACGGTTACACATAAACGTACAGTCAGTAACACAATAGAAAAATCTGTGTGCAAATGTAGAAGAGTAGGGAGGTAAGGCAATAAATAGGCCATAGAGGCAAAATAATTACAATTTAGCATTAACACTGGCGTGATAGATGTGCAGATGGTGTGCAAGTAGAGATACTGGGGTGCAAAAGAGCAAGAGGATAAGTAACAATATGGGGATGAGGTAGTTGGGTGTGCTATTTACAGATTGGCTGTGTACAGGTACAGTGATCGGTAAGCTGCTCTGACAGCTGATGCTTAAAGTTAGAGAAGGAGATATGACTCCAGCTTCAGTGATTTTTGCAATTTGTTCCAGTCATTGGCAGCAGAGAACTGGAAGGAAAGGCGGCCAAAGGAAGTGTTGGCTTTGGGGGTGACCAGTGAAATATACCTGCTGGAGCGTGTGCTACGGGTGGGTGTTGCTATGGTGACCAGAGATAAGGCGGGACTTTACCTAGCATAGACTTATAGATGGCCTGGAGCCAGTGGGTTTGGAGACAAATATGTAGTGAGGGCTAGCCAGCGAGAGCATACAGGTTGCAGTGGTAGGTAGTATTTGGGGCTTTGACAAAACGGATGGCACTGTGATGAACTACATCCAGTTTGCTGAGTAGAGTGTTGGAGGCGATTTTGTAAATGACATCGCCGAAGTCAAGGATCGGTAGGATAGTCAGTTTTAGGAGGGTATTTTTGGCAGCCTGAGTGAAGGAGGCTTCGTTACGAAATAGGAAGCCGGTTCTAGATTTAATTTTGGATTGGAGATGCTTAATGTGAGTCTGGAAGGAGAGTTTAGTCTAACCAGACACATAGGTATTTGTAGTTGTCCACATATTCTAAGTCAGAACCGTCCAGAGTAGTGATGCAGGACAGGCGGGCAGGTGCAGGCAGCAATCGGTTGAAGAGCATGCACTTAGTTTTTCTAGCATTTTAAAGGCAGTTGGAGGCCACTGAAGGAGTGTTGTATGGCATTGAAGCTCGTTTGGAGGTCTGTTAGCACAGTGTCCAAAGAAGGGCCGGATGTATACAGAATGGTGTCGTCTGCGTAGAGGTAGATCAGAGACTCACCAGCAGCTAGAGCAACATTGATATATACCGAGAAAAGAGTTTGCCCGAAATTAAACCCTGTGGCACTCCCATAGACTGCCAGAGGTCCGGACAACAGCCCCTCCAATTTGACACACTGAACTCTGTCTGAGAAGTAGTTGGTGAACCAGGCGAGGCAGTCATTTGAGAAGCCAAGGCTATTGAGTCTGCCGATAAGAATGTGGTGATTGACAGAGTCGAAGGCCTTGGCCAGGTCGATGAAGGCTGCTGCACAGTACTGTCTTTTATCGATGGCGGTTATGATATTGTTTAGGAACTTGAGCGTGGCTGAGTTGCACCCATGACCAGCTCTCAAACCAGATTGCATAGTGGAGAAGGTACGGTGGGATTCGAAATGGTCGGTGATCTGTTTTAACTTGGTTTTTGAAAATGTTAGAAAGGTAGGGCAGGATGGATATAGGTATAACAGTTTGGGTCTAGAGTGTCTCCCCCTTTGAAGAGGGGGATGACCGTGGCAGCTTTCCAATCTTTGGGGATCTCAGACAATACGAAAGAGAGGTTGAATAGGCTAGTAAAAGGGGTTGCAACAATTTTGGCGGATAATTTTAGAAAGAGAGGGTCCAGATTGTCTAGCCCAGCTGATTTGTATGGATCCAGATTTTGCAGCTCTTTTAGAACATCAGCTGTCTGGATTTGGGTGAAGGAGAAGCGGGGAGGGGGCTTGGGAAAGTTGCTTCAGGGGTGCTGAAATGTTGGCCGGGGTAGGGGTAGCCAGGTGGAAAGCATGGCCAGCTGTAGAAAAATGCTTATGGAAATTATCGATTATCGTAGATTTATCGGTGGTGATCGTGTCCTATCCTCAGTGCAGGGGGCAGCTGGGAGGAGGTGCTCTTATTCTCCATGGACTTTAGTGTCCCAAAACGTTTTGGAATTGGTGCTACAGGATGCAAATTTCTGTTTGAAAAAGCTAGCCTCAGCTTTCCTAACTGACTGAGTATATTGGTTCCTGACTTCCCTGAAAAGTTGCATATCGCGGGGGCTATTCGATGCTAATGCAGAACGCCACAGGATGTTTTTGTGCTTTTCAAGGGCAGTCAATTCTGGGGTGAACCAAGGGCTATATCTGTTCTTAGTTCTACATTTTTTTTTAATGGGGCATGCTTATTTAAGATGGTGAGGAAAGCACTTTTAAAGAGCAACCAGGCATCCTCTACTGACGGGATGAGGTCAATTTCCTTCCAGGATACCCGGGCCAGGTCGATTAGAAAGGCCTGTTCGCTGAAGTGTTTTAGGGAGCGTTTGACAGTGATGAGGAGTGGTTGTTGGCCTGCGACCCATTACGCACGCAGGAAATGAGGCAATGATCGCTAAGATCCTGGTTGAAGACAGCAGAGATGTATTTAGAGGGCAAGTTGGTCAGGATGATGTGTAAGGGTGCCCATGGTTACGGATTTAAGGTTGTACCTGGTAGGTTCCTTGATAATTTGTGTGAGATTGAGGGCATCTAGCTTAGATTGTAGGACGGCCGGGGTGTTAAGCATGTCCCAGTTTAAGTCACCTAACAGTACGAACTCTGAATTGATTGCCCCCCATCTATCTTCACATATGGTGTCCAGGGCACAGCTGGGGGCTGAAGGGGGTCTATAACAACATGTGGCAACGGTGAGAGACTTGTATCTGGAAAGGTGGATTTATAAAAGTAGAAGCTCGAATTGTTCGGGCACAGACCTGGATATTATGACAGAACTCTGCAGGCTATCTCTGCAGTAGATTGCAACTCCGCCCCCTTTGGCAGTTCTATCTTGTCGGAAAATGTTATAGTTAGGGATGGAAATTTCATTGGTGGCCTTCCTAAGCCAGGATTCAGACACGGCTAGGACATCCAGATTGGCGGAGTGTGCTAAAGCAGTGAATAAAACAAACATGGACACACATGCTTTGTTTAATGCCAGTGGCAGGTCATTGGTGAAAAGAGTAGATGGTCTAGAGAGCTGCCCTGCGGTACACCACGCTTTACATGTTTGACATTAGAGACGCTTCCATTAAAGAAAACCCTTTGAGTTCTATTAGATTGCTCTGAATCCACAATATGGCAGAGGTTGAAAAGCTCTGGATGTTGTAGCTAATTAACCTGAGTTGTAAACAACCAAGTCTCATTCTTCTACAAACAGTGACGTTATTCTCTCTTGAAATCGGGAGTCCTTGAATTTTGCTTAGGCTATAAGCCTGTGACACAAAGCTGCATTTAAAAAAACAATGTAGCTTATTTGACTGATAAACCTTAGCTTGCAGGCAAATACTTTTTAAACTACATCTTTAGTCTACTTAGCATAGGGAAGATCAT
This sequence comes from Salmo trutta, assembly GCF_901001165.1. Taxonomy (NCBI): domain Eukaryota; kingdom Metazoa; phylum Chordata; class Actinopteri; order Salmoniformes; family Salmonidae; genus Salmo; species Salmo trutta. Next base: position 8,175,165 of record NC_042986.1, on the reverse strand, counting down.
AACAATTCCTATTCTGCACACGACCCACGCAATTTATCTTCTTATTAAACAGACTTGCTTTCTAAGTTGACGCTTGCGATCCATATATTTTCTCTCATTAACTCATATGCGTTCTATTTCCAGTGTGAGCACACTCGTTCACTCGCTAAAAAAAAAAAAAGAAGCTTTTTGTTTGAATTGGGCTTTAGGCTACCCACTCCACTAGTTGGTGCGATCTCATTTTACTTTCCTATGTGCCACCGTGTTGATCCCGCTGGTCAGGTGAAGGGAGACCATGATTCGTTCATTAATGGAATAAGCTGATGTTAAACAATGCTAAGTTCACTAACCTGTTATTCTATCTAAAACTACCTGAAGTAATACACACATTATTGGTTATCATATTGATTGGTGTCTTTTTCTCTGGCCCGTCTTACTTATCCAACCTCTCTTGCATTTCCAACTTGTTGACCATCTTCCCGTCTTTCATTTGTTTCCCCCCCTCCATCTCCTCCTAACCATTTAACATCCCTCTCCCACACCCACTCATTCTCTCCTCACACTCAACCATATCTCCCTCCCACCCTCTAGAGTTTAAGGAGGCTTTCCTCCTCTTCGACAGAACCGGCGATGGGAAGATCAGTTACAGTCAGTGCGGCGACGTCATGCGGGCGTTGGGCCAGAACCCCGTCAATGCAGAGGTCCTCAAGGTCCTGGGCAACCCCAAGGCTGAGGGTGAGGGTGAGATACAATAGAATACTGTATACTGGTGTTCTATTTCATTCTGTGCCCTAAACATATCTCTCTACCAGAACTTGTTTGGACCAGGGTTCTTTGAATTTTCACAAGCGAAGGCGTTATCCGACGCCAACATGATCTTAACTGCCTTTGACCTAGCGATCACTCTTGTGCTGAAAGGGTTGTGATGTTTTAGGAATGAACACAGGGGTCTATCATCAATTTGTTAATTTCCTCCGTTTCTACTTGTCCAGAGATGAACCACAAGATGCTTGACTTTGAGCAGTTCCTGCCCATGCTGCAGGCCATCGCTAAGAATAAAGACCAGGGCTCCTTTGAGGATTTCGTTGAGGGACTGCGCGTCTTTGATAAGGAGGGCAACGGCACCGTAATGGGGGCAGAGCTGCGTCACGTCCTCACCACACTAGGTGGGTTACTGGAGCGTCATTCTTTTACTCTCATCCACATCCTGAGGAAAGACATTTCATGTATTTAATGCAGAATGCAAATCCCTGAGCAAAAGGTCATCTAATTTGGAAGTTGACTCAGAAAATATGAATCCCAAATGTCGCAAAGATATTCTCTGTAATGTGCCAATTCTTTTTTTTTAATCAAAGCACAAACGTCAAGTCAGATTTCAGACGATTACCGATTTTTCAAGTGTGTTCTTTTTCAGTTCAACACCAATGAGAACACACAACAGTGTAGCTATTACTTTACTAATATATGAGTTTGTCTGTCTTTCAGGGGAGAAGATGACGGAGGAGGAGGTAGAGACGCTTCTTGCCGGACACGAGGACGCTAATGGCTGTATTAACTATGAAGGTGAGAGGGAGGGAGAATTAAAGATGGAGATAGAGGAGACACGGATGTGTTGTTGGGTCTGATTAGGTTAATAATGTGTTGTAAGAACCCCACCACCCTTACGCGACTCCTACTTCTAACCACAACACCCTGGTTATGCAATGATGACCGTGCATGTTTCCTTGCTGTGTGGCGAGAGGTAAAGTGCAGAAGTTGTGGCGGGGGAGGACTTCTGGGCTACAGTGTGTACAAAATGAAGATATGGATGTTTTAGTGCAAAGGTTTGTTTATGCATGGATCAATATTGATAGCGCAATCTTGCGGGTAGCCTCGAGGTTAAGAGAATTGGGCCAGTAAGCGAAAGGTCGCTGGTTCAAATCCCTGAGCCGACTAGGTGAAAAATCTGTCTCTGCCCTCGAGCAAGGCACTTAACCCTAATTCCTCATATACGTCGCTCTGGATAAGAGCATCTGCTAAATGACAAGTGCCAATGTCGATGGCTGAATAAGTGGACAAGTTTGTTTTTCTATAACTTTACCGTTGAAGCAGTTGGCTAAAGACCTGGACTGAGGTGGCGAAAGTACCAGCAATTACAATCTCCTGTGTCACTGCACAACGATGCAGCTCTGCAACGTTTTGTATACAGTAACTATTTGGTGATGGGAGAACCAGATTGTGAATAAAAACCGAATTGGTAACATGCTGTGTAACTGTTCTTCCTCCACAGCGTTTGTGCGTACCATCATGTCTGGCTGAGCGCCGGTATGAGCAGGGCAGCAGAGGGTATACTGTAGAGCCTACTTGAACAACGGGCTTCTTCTCAGGCTCTCCTGCTTTAGGCATCCCTGCAAAACATACACACAAAAGCTGTTATTTGCCTTGTAAACCCATTGTACATCTTGCAGTGGGATAGCCTGGTGAGAGAGAGTCCTGTTGTAGGGCAGTTTGGACTGGAGGTTTTGACTCGTTGGTAAACTCCCTGTTCTCTCCTGCTGCCCCCTGTCTCTCTCTTCTACCCTGAGCCTGGCTGCTACAGCAGGCCCCTCTGCATGTCTGGATATCCCCTCTCTCTGAAGGATTAGTGGAATCTCATTTGTGTTCCTCGCTCCCTCGGACCTTTTCCTTCAATGCGTTTTGAGAAGGAGAAGAGGAGAGAGGAAATACAATTGATATTCACCCTATAGAGGGGTAGTTTATACATGCAGAGCACTCTAGCAGGAGTGGTTGTTGTACTCCATGTTGTGTTCGGAGCTGGGCTGGATAATATAATTGAGCACCTTTTGCAGCAGGTTATTCCCCACAATGCAATTTTCTCATTTGGGCCTCATCACGTGAATTCCATGCTGCCACAAATAGGCAGTTTGCCTTGGAAGTCTCTCTGTGAAAGCCCCTACATGAGAATTAACACTAAATTGACCATTTGAATCAATGTGAGCATATCTTCTATATTCCCCCAACTCTGACATAACAGACCAGTCACTCCTCCCTTTTACTAACCCCAGAATTGCAGTGAATTTGCTATTTTTTGCTGCCGATATCTTCTCTCCTTATGGACACTGATTATAGCTGAGTGCTATTGTGATCTCTACACTCCCCCCCCCCCCCCCCAATCTCTCTCTTCCAATCTCTTCCCCCCTGATCTGTGCCTCATAGAGAAAACAAAGATGTTTTCTCTTTAACGGTCTCTTGGATCCTAGACCAGTCATCCTGGCCAAATCCATCCACTTTGGCTGAGTAGGAGATTGTGTAGAGATGATCTCTCAACCTCTGTCCTCCTCCCTCGCCCCTGCTTTCCTCTACTCATGGACTTAGAGAAACAAGGGATGTACCTCCTACAACAGCATCCCATTATATAAAGTAAACAATGTTGAGGTCGAAGGGTTAATTTTCAAAACAACCAGGATGTTGCTGTATTTGGAGTTGATTCCCCCAATTTAGCTATGAATTGGGATTCTAATGTTTTTTTTCTGTCTCTTCCTCTTTCTTTACATCACAGAACTCGTCCGGATGGTCATGAGCGGTTGAAGATCGGGAAGAACATTCCTTCCTAATTCTTCGTTTTCACCCCGTTTTATTTCTGTGACACATTTCCCCTCTTTGCAACTAGTTTCTAGTCCTGCCCGTTTCCTGTGCAGTCTTATTATATCTTCACGTCTCTTTTCTTTCGAAAGTGCCTTTACATTCCCAAGTTAAGACCATTAGTGACCCAAGCTTTTTATTTTTATGCGTCAGCCTGGTCCATTGAATTAAGAATAAGACAAACTTGCATGTAATTAGAAGCTTGTGTGCTGCTGACGGTGACCAGCAATAACATTCCGAGAGAGAGCACTTCATACCAACTGTTTGCGCTGTCATGCCAGTTGACAACTCTGTCAATGCTATGACAGTGACAGCAATGGAGTTGTCAAGACAGCACAAAAAAGATCTGAGACCAGGCTAATGAAGACTTGCTTTGGCTGGGAATGTCTCCCTTCCTTTCGCTGCCAGAGCTATGCAGTTAGTTAACCAATGTGCATAAGAAGCCATACAATCATGACGACATAGAAATCCGTGAGAGGTTCAGTGGATTTTTCTTCTTTTTTTCTTCCCTTTATTTGTTGCAGCGTTCAAATAAAAAAAATGATTTTCTGAAAACAGTTTTTGCTTTGTTTTTTTTTCTAACAAATTTTAATTGTGAGAGCATGATTTGACAGGGTGAACATGAGGGTTTATTGTCAAATAATTTTAGCTCCACAAATATCTGCTGTTTTAACTGACTCATTTTGACTTTTAACTAGTGCTCAGAAATGTGTTGCAATCTATTAAGTGGGCACAAGAGGGCAGTGCTGTCTGTTGCAACAAGACCATTCATACTCAGCACATCCAAGCAACATCTACTGTATGTTTTGTGAATGACAGGTTAGGCGGTAACCATAAACCCACAATGAAACCATAACAAAACATAACTGAGTGACTACAACTCTAACAGTCTGCTTTTTATTAAATATTGGCATAATGAGTTTGCACTGTTGGAAAAGGCATGCTCTTATTCAATGGGAATAGTTTTCACTTCATAAAACATGTTTCTATAGTTACGAAGTTCTCTTGTAACCAGTGTAATATAATTGTTCTGACACTCTTAAGAGAACTTTTAATGTATTTTGCAACCACTTCAATCTCAACTTTCCTTGGCGCTGACTGAATTTTAAAAAGATTGTACAGTTATTGATCAGTGTGTGTGATCCTGTATGACAGTGTTCTGGATTGAAACATGGAACTGTATGACACTATTCTGGAACATCCCCAGTAGAATCCTGTATGTTATGTTGCTTAGTGTGCCAAGACCGATTCCCCTCCGGCTTCCTGACCTTCTCCTTATTCCCCTCACAACCAGTCAACTATTTCCTCTCATTAGGTACCAAGAGATCTATCGGTGTGTGTGTGTGTGTGTGTGTGTGCGTGCAAAAGGTAAGGTATCATAGCACAGGGGTGAATAGGTTGTCCCCTAATTACTGAGCGTACGTGCACTGGCCTGTGTTTGTGTTGGATGTAAGTGAAGTGTATTGATTATTTTAAACCTGCTATTTGTGAGTGTGTGATCCTCGTGGCTCTGCATTCGACAGGGGGAACCTCTAATGGCCTGCAACCTGCCTCAAAACCTCTCCGCCAATTAATTTTACACTGGAATCTATCTGCCAGGACTACTGGAGAGAGCAAGCGAGGGGGCTGAGCGCACACTTTCGCTTTCTGTATTTTTCTCATGCACACACCCTCTCACACATGCAAAGATCCCCTCACTCGCTCCCACAGGCAACAGATTCACCAAAGCCCTTTAAATCCAGAAGGCCATTAGCTCTCTCCTTTAATTAAAGGTTTCCCTCTGCTCTCTGCCAATACTACAGGTACTGTAGTATTCAAGAACCAATCAAAGAGGAGGAGACGTTGTCCTCTGGATGGCTAAATATTTCAACAGTGAAATTACAATAAAAAGGAGAGGGCAAAGATTACATGCAAGCTTAAATTAGTTCAACCTCACATTTGAAAATACTGGGGGGAAAAACGTTTCTGTCTATATATGAGACATATCAATAGAGAATCCCAGAGACAAATGTCTCAATTAGCCTAGTAATTACCATACTGATTACCACTGCATGGCGAACATGTATGTGAACTTGTGAGATCAGGCTGCTTGCGAGGCTATGTCTCAATGCCAATAGTAGTTATAGCTAAACTATGATGATTATTGAAAATTAAGATGCTAATGGAAGATTTGTCATTCAGCCACGTTCCGATTTTTGGACATTGTAAATATAAGAACTCAATTCAATGACAGTATTTAGACACTAACAATTAGTGTGTGGCTCAATTTGGTAGAGCACAGCTCTTACGTCACCAGGGTCGTAGGGTCTGATTCCTATTGGCCCAACCCATGACTGTAAATCGCTTTGGATAAAAGCATAGGCTAAATATATACACACAATGAAATCATTTAGAGAGTAACAATGACAGTTTGAGGTAAAATGTCCATGCGTATAATTCATGTATATGTTCATTTCCCGTCATTACCAGGCTTACATATTGATTTATTCTCTGAGAAAGTGACAGATGCATGGGACTGACTATTGATAAAAAGCCAGTTCAATAATCTGCTTCTAACGGTGTACATTTCAACTCTAACTAATCATGCATTTTACATGACACGTTAAACACAGAAACCGAAATCAAGATCTCCTCAAATAGAATGTATTGACATGTTGTTTTGATTTACCACGCGACGATTCCATAGGCTCTCCATACATGTGTGGAGAGTAATGTAGCTTATTCATCCTCATCATAATCATTTAGGAAGCATTTAAATAACATCCTAGATTTACCGAAGGTTACACGTGGTTTGTTGTGACGGCTAATATGTGTTGTTACAGGTCATAAGGATGACATAATAGAGCGTCGTAGAGCTTCAAATCCAACATGCCTTAAATACCTGATACTTTTCAACCAACGTTACACTTCATGTCCGTTTAGTACTGTCAAGACAGATATCCTTGCCATTTTAAAATAACATATTGGGTGGCTTTTGTAGAGCAGGGTGAATGATCTACAACACAGGTCAATATATTCATGTTTCATTGTAAGGCTGTGTCTTAACTAGACATATTGGAAATCCATGAAGGAAAGGTTGGTCTGAGGCAGTGGCCAGCCTTTGGGAGTTCGATCCCAATCCTCTCTTTCACACTCTCTCACACACACACACACACACACACACACACACACACACACAACCACACACAGCCATACTGCTCACAGGTCACATTTCCAATTCCACACAGACAGTTCAAGCACCAAGCAGTCACTCCAAATGAATGTCAAATTAGTTTGTGTGTGTTTGTGCATATATGTGCTGTTTATTTATCCTGTTAACATAGTAGGCTTCAACAGTCTCCAGTCCATTTACAGTTGCTGGTGAATGTCATCCCTTGGTATCCAAACCAGACATGTAAGAATAGTGAAGTGAACAGCAGCGTTGTTGTTGTTAGATATTTTAATAGCAATTCTGTATACAACTTGGAAGCAGCAGCTTGTCAGGCTTTCATCCCAATGGGTACAGAGAGTAGAGTAGTGTTTATACACATCAGATGGTTTTACATAATACTGAAAACTCATGTTAGCTCCCAAAGCTAACGCCTTTAGCTCAGTGGGCTAACACGATCTTGCGTCACACACTCACAATCCGGTTTTAATAACCAGTTCTTCTCACTCCGAATGTGGAATGGGTAGAACTGATCATCTTTGTTATACTATGTGTACAGTTCACAATGTAAGTAGAAGAGACGTATGGAATATGCTCTATAATTCAATGTACCAAGTGTTAGTGCGCCGATACTGCGCCCAATTTCCCGATAGCGATGGAATGTGGGTTTACGAGTGTTTTAGAGACGCATCTTTCCTAGAACTGCTGAAGATGCAACATACGTTTCCCAAAACACCCCACGCAGAGAAAACGTTCGCTGTCTTGTCTTCGAGGCATGTGTCGATACTGATAGGATCGAAAGAAATTCAACGCTGGTCTCGGATCATAATGCTGACGACGGATCAGCTCCTAGACAGATATTATCAACTACGGCTGCAAATATCGAGGCGTCTTATTCTAATGCTTAGCCTAGAATAATGCACTAAATCAAGATTTGGCACATCATTGAGCACGTTAGGCTACACATCATTAACTACATTGAGACAAATTACAGACAGTACCCTACAGTAGCAAAATATAACTCAATTGAAATAGCCTACTTTGTATCAATATTTTAATGGTGTCATCTGGTTTTAATTTGAAGAATATTTTTTATACCTCGCTTGTTTGTATCAATTGCAAAGACAATTGCAACTTTATATATCGGTAGTGTTTTTTACGTTATCTGCGGCTAAACCATGTGATTCTATGTTTAGCGGAGATCTTCTGTGTATAAAGTTACACTGGAGGCCAAAAAAGCGTCTAACTCCGCACTTAGCTTTCTATGGGTGGTCTGAGGCATGCCATAGATTACGAGCGTTTTCACGTGCAACGTTAAGAACGACGGTTTTGGGAAACAGCTTGAAGATTTTACGATGCTCCCACTAATGTTTTAACGATCAATTTAGACTTAAGATGATTTTGGGAAGTCGGGCCCTGTACATTTTCTGATATCCTTACTTGTGCGCGCTCTGAAATGAAAACACACAGGAGGGGGTTACTGGTCACTTGGTCATGATGATTGCTTCAACACACAACTCTCTCATCACACACCCATAAAACACTTCATTGTAAAACCACATGCTCACCCACTCAGTCCAGTATTTTGTGTTTGTTGCCATTTCAGTGTGTGTGTACTGTATGTGTGTGTATTTTGTGTGTGTGTTTGTATTCCACTCCTCTCCTTCTGTCCTCCGCTAGCCTCATGGTGTGATGGTTATAGAAGGTCAACCATCTGTGCTTAAACAGATGGGTTTACTTTGAATGCTGTCTTCATTTTATTTTGTTATCAGTTTATGTCCTTCCTTGTTTGGTATTTTTATAACTGAAATCAATAAACAATTGATAATTAAAAAATAATACTATAACAGTAAAGCAGTTCGGTCCTAGATTATGAACAGCGGGGATCATGCTGTACTTTGAACTTTTATTTTGAAACAGCAGGGGCTATTATTTTTTTAAACAGCTAGCTAGGGGATGTTACTGGGAACTATCCAAGTGGTCTTAAACTGAACTGCCCACTGGATTAGAGGGGGGTTAAATGTAGCGAAGTTGAGAACTTTGGAAAACTGTGATGGCTCCCGGAGCGAATTTCTTGGCTCTAGCTCAGTGTGCTAACCTGGTCTTGATTCAAAACACTCACGACCTTGGTCCCACTCAGGATGCTGAATGCATGGGTAGGACTGATTTATTTTGGTTAAACTGTATGTCCAACTCACTATGTTAGTAGACGGTACATATGGCATATGCTGTATATTTTTCAATGCAACCTTGTGCACGTATTCTGTACATGTTGTAATATTCATATGTTCACACACACAAGGGGTCAATAAACATACTTGGTCATGATTGGCTTAGTAACACTCAACACACCCATGAAACACTCCTTCATTTCAAAAACCACACACTCAGTCTATGTCCTTTCATCCTTTCAGCGTGTGTGTGTTGGTGGGGGTGGGGGGGTTATCATGAAGCGGGGGGGTTGATCAGGGTCAGTCGGGGTAAATGAGGAACCCAGAGATGGTGCTGTATTTGTTGCTGTTTCCTCCATGGACCTTCCCCCCGTCCAGCTGTACACACACCTCGTCCCCCACGTCCAGATGCAGGATCACACTGTTGGATGCGTAGTCGTAGTTCTGGTCCGCATCCTGGGCAATGGCACTGGCCTTCACCTGTTACACACACGCGTGCACACACACAGAGGGGAAGACAGTTAGGGGAAGGACAGAACAGACTGAGCAAATGTCATGGCTTGAAATACAGTTAAACCATCAAGGTTATAGCTTTAAAATAGGCAATTGTAACAGTAACTTAATTCATGCATGTGTGTCTAGTGTCCACACGAGTAAACCCAATTAAATGTTTTAACAAACAAGTAATGATCCACTGCCTGCGGGTCAATACAGACTGAGCTCCTTAACAGCATGCAAATGAGAATCTGTCTGACGCTCAGGCCGGGCCTGACACAGCAGATGTGCTCCAAATGGCACCCTATTCCCTGCACACATTTTGACCACAGTTATACTTGCCTTGATCAAACGCCGTGCACTATAAAGGGAATAGGTTGCCATTTGAGACGCAGACAGCCAGTCAATACCATGCATATTGAGCTCTGCTGCTAGCACTAGGCTAGCATCATAAAGCAACAGGGTACCTGTTTCCCAAAAGCATCTTAAGGCTAAGTCCATTGTTAGAACCTTGGTAGGTGCGTCGTAAAATCTCCTAGCTGTTTCCCATAACCACTGTTAATAACGTGGCATGTGAAAACACTCGTAATCTAACGCCTTCCTCAGGCCACTCGTAGAACAGCTAAGTGCGTCGTTATGATGATGGTTTTTTTTGCCCTTCCACTTCACTTTATACACAGAAGATGTCCGCTAAACATAGAATCACATCTCTGTCACCACTGATAACTTCAGAACGAAGTTGACTACAAATACGAAGCTGCCAATGTCTTTCAATTGATACAAACCAGGGACTTATAAAAAATGCTTCAAATTAAAACCGAGATGACTGCATTAAAATACAAATACAGTAGGCTATAGGCCTATTTCAATTATATTGAAATACATTTAATGTTCAATCAAATGTGTTCTATTTTGCTACTTGTAGGCTACTGACTGTGGGCTAATTATATGTCATGATGTTTGGCCTAACATGTGCGCAATGATGTGCCAGATCTTTATTCAGTGCATTACTATAGGGTAAGGATTAGAATCAGGCCCCCAGTGTCTGGTCTGGAGCGTGAAGTCACGAGCTCTGCTGGTCGCCGACTGTGTAGCAACCTAGGAGTGCCAAAAGCCCTGGTCTGCCCAAGAAAGCCTATGTAAATTATGATCGCCAGAACAGCCAAACAAAAACATTTTGGAAGGCCGTTTTGGGTTCTAAAACCTGTTTATTATGATCAAGGTCGATCCCCACAGTCAATTATTTTAAAGTTTGCTATAAATTGAGATATTTAATTAAATAGTGATCCAGAGCGTTGGGCCAGTAACCGAAAGGTTGCTGGATCGAATCCCCGAGTTGACAAGGTGAAAATCTGTCGTTCTGCCCCTGTGCAAGGCAGTTAACCCACTGTTCACCGTGTGCCCGAAGACGTGGATGTCGATTAAGGCAGCCCCCCCGCACGTCCCTCATTCAGAGGAGTTGGGTTAAATGCGGCAGACACATTTCAGTTGAAGGCATTCAGTTGTACAACTGACTAGGTAACCCCCTTTCCCTTTCCATTCTGACTTCTACATTGTCGTCACACAGGACCACGTGCTGACACAGACCAATCATGGAACGACAGGCTACGTGGAGGCTCTCGCCCTCATGCACGCTCTTCGCAAGTGCACCTAAAGGGGTGTGGTGTGCTCATAAATTTACTCTCTCAGGCAGGAAGAAAATGACTACTTACGGCCACTTTCACCATGATCCTTAGCGATTTTTTGGTGCCATTCAGCCCCATTCAGAAATATGGCGCCCTTCAAATTCAAATACTTCTGGTTTCATGCGCCATCGGGAGTTTTCCATAGTGTAATGACTTGTCAGTCCTGAGACCCCCCCCCCCCCTCCTGGCACTGTTCGCCACTTTTATAATGGTCGTAAATACCTTCTCTTGCCAAGCAGTATGGAGGGAGAGAGCTCAGTAGAACAAAGTACCTTCTTCCGCCAAAACTCCTACCTCCCCTAAATTTGAGAATTAAGCAACATTTCTATTTTTGAGAACATGGAAATGGTCAGTGGAGACTAAAAGAACCCTCATGTCGAATTCGTTTTGATGTTTTGACATCATGAAAGACGGTAGAACCACATAACTGTATCTGTTTGTCTACACTTCATTTTATACAACATCTGAATGTTGTATAAAATGAATGATTAAGTATCAGAATCATTTTGAAAAGATATAAATGTGATTTTAGTCTTCTAAATGAGAAAATGGTTTGTCATGTAAAGTTTATCAAGTCAGTAACCACTCCCATGTGAGCACAGAGATTATGCAAAATGGAATGCCCTTTTCCCCCAAGTGTTTAAAAGGACGCGCTGAAGAATTTAAATAAAGACCAGGTACGTGCAGCACCAGCTGAATACGTTACAAATTGTTCAGAAATCTACCACTCAATAGACCATGCAGACTAAGGCGTAAAACTATAACGCTACCAAAGGAAAAGACCAGAGAACGTGAGGACGCTGGTCCCCACGTTGAAATGGTTACCACTCTACAGACCAAGTAGACTGACGTGTAAGCCGAATGTTGCAAAATGGTTATAAACTCTGAAACTATCGATCACTACAGAAGAAGCAAATCCTAGACGTCACAATATCAGTCTGCAGATGGAAACGTACGTAGCCTAGGACGATAACACCGACAACCTCTGAAGCATTCTAACGAGATCAACTTTAAGAACTATTGTACAGGGTACGTCGAAGTATCCAATCTTACCACCACCATGACCAGGAGCTCTACCTAAGGACATGGTGATCTCTGGTGGCTGAACCAGAGTCGTACACCCAACATCTCCGTGACCAAAGGATTTGGACAATCAAAGACAGCTCAATCGTAAATACATAAATTGCATTCTCTTTTTCCGAATGAGCGGCTATTAGATTAAAGATTTGGTATTTTCGTGAGCGTAGCTTCCCAATGTCTCATAGAGTAACTCCTTTGTCTCCCTTCCTTCCCCCCTCCTCTCTCTGAATTCACCACCTTGTTATAACCAAAATGTCCTGTTTTGTTAGTCTTCTAGAGACTATTTACTGTATAATGTTAGTGTGTATTTGTGTATTCTGTAATTGTTTAATTAGTTTGTAAATAAATAATTGAGCCAATTTGTGTATCGCTGATTCATCAATAAAGTAGGGTTCGTGCAGACTACAAGAATGACTGTTGAGGTACATTGATACACTGATACATTAATAAGTGACTGTAATCGATAAGATATGAAATTATCTGAAGAGAGTTCAATTCGGGAAAAAGTAACTCTTTAAACAACATTTTCCCGTGGTGCCCCGACTTCTTAGTTAATGAATGTTTACATGATTAGTTTAATCACATAATAATAATTACACCTAGAGAACTGATTTGTTATAACAGTCTTCACATTAATGAAAAGTCACGTCACGACAATAGGAATCCGTGGATGACGTCAGCGCTATCACTATCTACTGCTTTTAATGTCTATGGTTAGAATAAGCCTCCTCAATATTTGCAGCCATAGGTTAGAATATCTTTCTAGGAGCTGATCCGTTGTCAGAATTGTGGAACAATCTAACGTTAAGGTAAGATTTGAATGGAGAAAGCTGATCTGAGGGCAGCATTGCCTTTCTTTCGTCCTATCAGTATCAACACATTCCTCAAGGACTTGCGAACGTTCCCTCTGCATGGTGTTTTGGGAAACGTATGTTACATCTTCAGCCATTGTAGGAAAGATGCATCATTAAAACACTTGTAAGCCTAAGTTCCATCGTTATGGGAAAATCGTACCCAAGTCAATATCTGGTGGTAGAAGATACTGTTGCTGTTTCTTGATCTGACTGCCTGACTGGATGACTTCCAACCCCTTAGACCCCATTGTCTTCTTCATCTATTCTACACTAGCCAATCAGCCTTCTGCTTCATTACACATGCCTGAGCGCCCCATACACAGCTACAGCAGCTCTTTGATGACCAATAACAGTGTGTGCGTGGGGGGGGGGTTAATGGACAATAAAGTACATATTATCTTATATTTACCAGTCTTAAAAAAAAGACAGGAGTGAGTATATAAGATTTATATCTCAACTCTGTAGTCATATGTCTGTCTGGCATCAGTGGCCTAACTGTCCTTGGATCTATCAGTCTCCATGTCCAGGCAGCCACGGCACTGAGCACAGACCACTCAATCTCTGTCAGCTCTCCAGACAACCGACGCACATCTCCAAGACACCGCACCACACGACAGGCTCAGAATATGATCTGCAGCTCAACTAACATGACTCTCAATTCCACCACTTTACTGTGTCATTGGTAACACTTGACTTAAGGCTGAAAGGTATAATAATGCTTTATCGGCCCGTATGAGCCCTTATGTCCTTCTTCACAACAAGCTGCATTATGATATCTATATGCTAAACTTAGGAAAGAAGGTGCTATCTAGAACCTTAAAGGGTTCTTTGGCTGTCCCCATAGGAGAACCCTTTGAATAACCCTTTTTGGTTGCAGGTAGAACCCTTTTGGGTTCCATGTAGAACACTTTCTAAGGTTCTACAAGGAACACAAAATGGTTCTCTATGGGAACAGCTGAAGAACCCTTTTGCAACCCTTTTTTCTAAGAGTGTACATACCTGGCTAATCATTAGTAAGTAAGCCTTGTCTGAGCCAGAATGGCCCATAGGGCCTTACCCCCAATCCATCTCCTTAATGCTGAGGGCCAAGAAGAGAGGCATCGGGTCCCATTTTTAGAGTCTTTATTATGACTCAACCGGGGATTGAAGCCCAAACCTTCCAATCTCAGGGCAGACACTAACAAGAGAACACTGGCCCCACGTTCTGTATAAATCATACTCAATTTAAATTTACCAGATGCTCTCATCAAGAGCAACTTACAAGAGCAATTAGGGTTAAGTGCCTTGCTCAAGGGCACGATGAACATATTTTTCACCTAGTCAGCTTGGGGATTCAAACCAGCAACCTTTCAGTTACTGGCCCAACACTCTTAACTGCTAGGCTACCGGCAGATCATGCCGGCTTGTTTGTACGTTTTTTGTTGTTGCACCATCTATGCTCAGTGGGCAGTCAGAGGGATAGAATAAAGGAACGATAGTCCTACAGTGAGCCAGGGGAATGGAGGACGAAAGAAAAAGAACATGACAGAGACGCACCACTTAGAAGAAACATGACAGTAAAAGGATGGCAAAAGAAGACACGTTGGTTGACAGAGAGAGAGAGAGAGAGAAATCAGGGAATGAGAGGAGAGGAATATAGATGTGTGGGCTGAGGGACGAGGCAATAGGGAGATGGGTGGTGTGAGGGCCAGACTGAGATCACACCACAAGACAGATGTATAGACAAGACATGCAACATGTCATGATGGCCAGACAAGTGAACAAAGCATTAGAGAGAGAAAAAGAGAATGGGTTTAGACCAGGGCTCTCCAACCCTGTTCCTGGAGAGCTATCGTCCTGCAGGTTTTTGATCCAACCTTAGTCTAGCGCATCTGATTCTAATAATTAGCTCGTTGATAAACTGAATCAGGTTAGTTACAACTGGGGTTGGAGTGAAAACCTGCAGGAGTGTAGCTGTCCAGGAACAGGGTTGGAGACCCCTGGTCTAGACAATGTCGATGTCTGTTTGAGTTACGTGAAATCAGTATACTAATTAATTAATCATGTGACGTTATTGCTCCAGGGGGTATTTCCCATGTTAACTCCACCTGTACGTGTCTGTGTTAGTGGCATTTTTCCTCATTGCTGTTAGGGGACATTACATGTGGTTGGAACTCAAGGTGACATAGTGACAGCAGTTTTTCCCCTGCCTTTGCCATCAAAAGTACTAGAGATTTGGTATTTAACGTTCTACCACGTTTGCAATGGTCTTGTCTATACTAATGTAGCTATGCTTAATAATATGTCATGCTACACTTCTTAAACGCAACATCTCTCCTAACCTTTCATTAACTTTGTGGTGGGGCTATCGTTAATCTATTAATTTATAGTCCCACGCTGACGATCTGTACATTATCTGGAAATAATGGGCAAAGTGGTAGGGACCTCAATACAATGTGCAATATGGACATACTGCCTTCATTCCCTCTGATTGAAGCTATCCCTGGGTCTTTTCAATCTTTAATCCCGTAATCTTTTAATAGATCACCTGAAAGGTCAAGTGATTTCATACGGCCGTGTTAAAATGTCAGGCCCCTGGCCCATTCTGTAATGACCAGCACCTGTATTAACTCCAAGTGACATGGATTGCTTCCCAAATGGCATCTTATTCCCTACATAGTGCATTACTTTTGACCAAAGCCCTAATGGACTCTGGTCAAAAGAAGTGGACTAAATGGGGAATAGGATGCCATTTGGGGCACAAGCATGGATATGGTAGAGCTGCTGAAATATAATATAATTAGCCTTCAGAGTACTATAACGAAGGAAGCTCTGGCTCTGCCTATGTACGGTGCCTGACACTTTGAAGAAGTGACGTAACCTGTATTTGAGACTTCAAGGCAACCAATTAAAGAGTTCCTGATTAGGTCATATAAATCTCTCACAATAGAGATGTTTTGATCCTTCACGCCAGAGTAATTAGTAATCAGGTATGTACACAGTAAAGGCCTGTTCACCCCGCTACCATCCAGAAGGCGGAGACAGTAAAGGTGCATCAAAACTGAGAGCGAGAGACTGATAAACAGCTTTTATCTCCAGGCCATCAGACTGTTAAACAGTCACCACTAGCCGGGCCTCTACCCAGCCCAGTACCCTGCCCTGAACCGTAGACACTGCTGCCCTATGGAAATAGAATCATTGAACACTGGTCAGTTTAATAATGTTTACATATTGTTTTACCCACTTTAAATTTAAACTAAGTACACAAAAAATTAGGAACACCTGTTCTTTCCATGACATAGACTGATGAGGTGAATCCAGGTGAAAGCTATGATCCCTTATTGATATCACTGTGAAATCTACTTTAATCAGTGTAGATGAAGGGGAGGAGACAGGTTAAAGAGGGGTCTGTAAGCCTTGAGGCTGTTCTGAGGCCAAAAGGGATAGCAACTCAATATGAGGAAAATGTTCCTAATGTTTTGTATACTCAATGTATATATTGTATTCTAGTCATGGCTCATCCTATATATGTCACGACTTCCGCTCCTCTCCTTGTTCGGGCGGCGGTCGACGGTCGACGTCACCGGCTTTCTAGCCATCGCCGCTCCGCTTTTCATTGTTCCATTTGTTTTGTCTTGTTCCCTGCACACCTGGTTTACATTCCCTAATCCCACTGCATGTATTTATTCCTCTGTTCCCCCCATGTCTTTGTGTGAAATTGTTTTGTTACGTGTTTAGTGTGATGCACCAGACTGGGTATCGTATTTTGACCCGTTGTATGTATTTGTCATACATTTGTATATTTGTGAGTGTTTTCGCGCTTATTTACTTTTACCTGAGGCTGGAGGATTTTGGACGCAGTTGCGTCTGTCTTTTGTGCTTCTGCCTAATAAAGTGCGCCTGATCACAACTCACTGCCCTCCTGCACCTGACTTCGTACCAGTAGCGCACAACCTTGACAATATAACTACTGCTGTACACACCTTTTCTATTTATATACAGTCCATACTGTCTATACACATCATTATATATATAAACTGTATATACAGTGCATTCGAAAAGTATTCAGACCCCTTGACTTTTTCCACATTTTGTTACATTACAGCCTTATTTTAAAATGGATTAAATAAAATAAAAACACAAAATACCCCATAATGACATTTTTGCACACTTGAAATACTTTATTAACATAAGTATTCAGAGCCTTTGCTATGAGTTTGAGATTGACTGAGTTTTTTGGTAATGGGGTTGCTCCCTATGCACCTGCCAATGTTAATCTATTGAATATATTAGCAACCAGACAGGAAACAGTGCTAAAGTTTTTTCCCATTGATAACCTGAATGACAATGAACCTGACTCTCGCCCTGAGGACATGAAAAAGGAAAATACATATTTTAAGAGGAAAAGCACATATACCACCCAAAATAAATCCCTCTCTTGAAACATATTGCCGCCTTGTTGAGAAAGATGTACATAATCTCCTGGCTAAGAAAAAATAATGCAAGGTATTCCACAATATGTCCAAAGCAGAGAAATAATATATTATGGAACTCTTACGGAACTGAAAAATCATTATAAAACCTGCCGATAAAGGAGGTGCAATAGACAACTTAGTGATGATGAATTTTACAAAAGACTCCCAAAGGACCCTACTAATCAATTCAAGTCTCTGAACCATTATAAATTGTCAAAAATGTGGAATGAAGGGGAAATTACAAAGATGAAAGTTGAAAGTTGACTGCCCAACCACACCTGTCATATACGCTCTACCCAAAATTCACAAGAGCATGACACCACCTACACCAGGCAGGCCTATTGTGAGAAGTAATGTATCTCTGACAGAGAATATCTCTACCTTTGTAGACCAGTTTGTGAAACCCTGGGCAATCTCCCTCCCCACGTATACTATAGACTCTATTGATTTTATACATTTTTTTTAAATCAGTGGACCATATACCTGAAAATTATATTCTGTGTTCTTTTGATGTTACCAGTCTATATACTAACATCCCCCATCAGGGTGGCCTAGAGGCCCTCGTGTTCTACATTTACATTTACATTTAAGTCATTTTGCAGACACTCTTATCCAGAGCGACCCCTAATGCTCTACCCAGCACCAATTGCATTGTGGCCTGGGTGAACTTGTACTAACCTCCAACTATTTTCTCTTCAGAGGAGACTTTTTCCTCCACACCAAAGGGACAGTGACAGGGAGCACTATGGCTCCTCATTATGCTAACCTATATCTAGGAATGTTTGAAAAACAGGTGATGTTGAATCCAGACCTTTTGAATCCAGCCCATTTCTCTTCAACATTCTCCTAACTCGGAGATGCTTAGATTACATTTTGGTGATCTATATTAGGCACCCAGGAAGAACTTTTGGAATTCCATGCTTATCTAAACTTTATGAATGAACACCTTCACTTCACCATTAACTATGACTGATCACAAATCAGTCTTCTTGATGTGATGCTTATTAAGGACAAAACTTCACTCTATACAGATCTCTATAGGGGAAAGGGGGATACCTAGTCAGTTGTACAACTGAATGCCTTCAACTGAAATGTGTCTTCCGCATTTAACCCTCTGAAGCAGAGAGGTGCGGAGGGCTGCCTTAATCGACATCCACGTCTTCGGGCGCCCGGGGAACAGTGGGTTAACTGCTTTGCTCAGGTGCAGAACGGCAGATTTTTACCTTGTCTGCTCGGGGATTCAATCCAGCAACATTTTGGTTACTGGCCCAATGCTCTAACCACTAGGAAACCTACGGACAGGAATACCCTCCTTAGAGGTGACAGCTTTCATCCACGTCCACCTATTAAAAGTCTCCCTGTAAGTCAATTCAGTCGTATCAGAAGAATTTGCAGCTCTGTTGCCTCTTATCAGTAACAGACCACAGACCTCACGCAAAGGTTGAAGCAAAGGGGGTACAAAGACAATTGGGTAAAACATGCCAATGATCGTTTTGAAGGACTAACACAGTTGGAAAGTCTTCAACCAAAAGTCAAAGAAAAAGCAGAACATGTCCCATCATGCATTACCCAATTCTCACCATTGGGTAAGGCATTTAAGGACATTATCAGGAAGCACTACATTATTGATACTGACCCACAATTGAAACACATTTTTAAATATCCCCCACGTATGGTTTTTAAAAGACCCCCAAACGTGAGAGATATTGTGGTTAAATCTGATTACCCACCAGAGAAAAGGGAAACTTTTTTGGACAAGGTTCCGGAAGGTAATTACAAATGTGGCCAATGTGCTCAATGCAGCTTTACGTAAAAATGTAACTCATTTACCCACCCCCGCACAGGACAACGATTTAAGATCAAGGGCCTGATTACCACCAATGTTATTTACATGTTGAAATGTCCTTGTGGTCTGTCTTACATAGGGAAAACCCCTAGAAGCCTTAAGACACGGATCGGTGAGCACCGCAGCAATATACGGACAGGTGAGACAAAAAATCTGGTTGCTGTTCATTTAGTACAAGCTGGACATCCTATTAGTTCTCTGAGATACATTGGAATAGAAATGGTCAAGATGTCACGCAGGGGAGGGGATATTGAGAGGAAGCTTCTTCAAAGGGAATCTTTCTGAATCCACAGGCTCAACACACTGTCTCCTCTTGGCCTTAACGAGGAGTTTGACTTGAAACCGTTTTTATAGTTTCAATATGTCTAAATTGTGTTTGTTTTTTATCTAATATAATATTGTATGTGTATGTATATTACTGTAAATATTGATCACGTTCCCCGTGTATGATCATATATTTTCATACATTGAATGTTAATATTGGGAAACTATTGTATACATTTTCTTACCTCCTGTTTTAGGAAGTGATGTCACTGAGTACTGCCCCTATATATAGGACCTTCCACCCCCACCTGGGATATTGATGTCTGATGAAGACCTAAGGGTCGAAACGTTTGTCAAAAATAAAAATCATCTAGGAGCATGAGCTGCAGTGAGCAGCATTTTCCTTTCTGTTTTCCGCAAATTAAATTGATTGGACGTGATTTGGAAAAGCACACACCTGTCTACATAAGGTCACACAGTTGACAGTGCATGTCAGAGCAAAAACCAAGCCATGAGGTTGAAGGAATTGTCCTAAGAGCTCCGAGACAGGATTGTGTCGAGGCACAAATCTGGGGAAGGGTACCAAAACATTTCTGCAGCATTGAAGGTCCCCAAGAACACAGTGGCCTCCATCATTCTTGAATGGAATAAGTTTGGAACCACCAAGATTCTTAATAGAGCTGGCCGCCTGGCCAAACTGAGCAATCGAGGGAGAAGGGCCTTGGTCAGGGAGGTGACCAAGAACCCAATGGTCACTCTGACAGAGCTCCACTGTGGAGATGGGAGAAACTTCCAGAAGGACAACCATCTCTGCAGCACTCCACCAATCAGGCCTTTATGGTAGAGTGGCCAGACGGAAGACACTCCTCAGTAAAAGGCACGTGAAAGCCCGCTTGGCGTTTGCCAAAAGAGTCTCTGGTCTGATGAAACCAAGATTGAACTCTTGAATTCTTGAATTCCAAGCGTCACGTCTGGAGGAAACCTGACCAGTATCCATACGGTTAAGCACGGTGGTGGAAACGTAGATGTTTTTCAGCAGCAAGGACTGGGAGACTAGTAAGGATCGAGGGAAAAATGAACGGAACAACGGAAAAAAGCTATTTAATCAATTTTAGAATAAGGCTGTAACGTAGCAAAATGTGGAAAATGTCAAGAGGTCTGAATACTTTCCGAATGCACTGTATGTACAGTACCAGTCAAAAGTTTGGATACACCTACTCATTCAAGGGTTTTTCTTTTTTTATACTATTTTCTACATTGTAGAATAAAACTATGAAATAACCCATGGAATCATGTAGTAACCAAAAAAGTGTTAAACAAATCAAAATATATTTTCTATTTTAGATTCTTCAAAGTAGCCACCCTTTGCCTTGATGACAGCTTTGCACACTCTTGGCATTCTCTCAACCAGCATCATGAGGTAGTCACCTGGAATGCATTTAAATATACAGGTGTGCTTTGTTGAAAGTTAATTTGTGTAATTTCTTTCCTTTTTAATGCGTTTGAGCCAATCAGTTGTGTGGTGATAAGGTAGGGGTGGTATACAGAAGATAGCCCTATTTAGTAAAATACCAAGTCCATATTATGGCAAGAACAGCTCAAACAAGCAAAGACAAATGACAATCCATCATTATTTTAAGACATGAAGGTCAGTCAATCCGGAAAAGTCAAGAACTTTGAAAGTATCTTCAAATGCAGTCGCAAAAACCATCAAGCGTTCTGATTAAACTGACTCCCATGATTAAACTGGCTCCCACTTTTCAGAGGAGACTGTGCGAATCAGGCCTTCATGATTGAATTACTGCAAAGAAACCACTTCTAAAGGACACCAATAAGAAGAAGAGACTTGCTTGGGCCAAGAAACACGAGCAATGGATATTAGACCGGTGGAAATCTGTCCTTTGGTCTGATGAATCCAAATTTCAGATTTTTGGTTCCAACCGCCGTGTCTTTTTGAGACGCAGAGTAGGTGAATGGATGTATGGTTCCCACCGTGAAGCATGGAGGAGGAGGTGTGATGGTGTGAGGGTGCTTTGCTGATGACACTGTCAGTGATTTATTTCGAATTCAAGGCACACTTAACCAGCATGGCTACCACAGAATTCTGCAGAGATACGCCATTCCATCTGGTTTGCGTCAACTATCATTTGTTTTTCAACAGGACAATGACCCAACACACCTCCAGGCTGTGTAAGGGCTATTTCACCAAGAAGGAGAGTGATGAAGCGCTGCATCAGATGACCTGGCCTCCACAATCACCCCACCTCAACCCAATTGAGCTGGTTTGGGATGACTTTGACTGCAGAGTGAAGGAAAAGCAGCCAACAAGTGCTCAGCATATGTGGGAACTCCTTCAAGACTGATGGAAAAGTATTCCAGGTGACTCCCTCATGAAGTTGGTTGAAAGAATGCCAAGAGTGTGCAAAGCTGTCATCAAGGCAAAGGGTGGCTACTTTATCTAATCTTGTTTAACACTTTTTTGCTTACTACATGACGTGTTATTTCATAGTATTGATGTCTTCACTATTATTCTACAATGTAGAAAATAATGAAAAGAAAGAAAAACACTTGAATGATTAGGTGTGTCCAAACGTTTGACTGGAACTGTATATATATATATACAAAAATATATATGGGGGATTGGAAATGATGCAGAAAATTACATTGATGGAAGCTACAATCTATCTGCAATATTAAAGCTGATCTACCCCTAAAAAATTATAATAAAAAGAAACATCTCAAGGAGGATCAATGGAAACAGGATGCACCTGAGCTCAATTTCGAGTCCCATAGCAAACGGTCTGAAAACTTACGTAAATAAGGTATTTTTGTTTTGAATTTTTTGTACATTTGGAAAAATGTCTCAACTTGTTTTTGCTTCGTCATTATGGGGTATTGTATTATGGGGTATAGGTTGATGAGGAAAACAATTCATTGAATCCGTTTTAGAATAAGGCTGTAACATAAAAAAAATTGGAAAAAGGGAAAGGGTCTGAATACTTTCCGAATGCACATTTATCTGCAAATCTGTGTACGCAGCCAATAAACTTTGATTTGATTTTAATTACAGTGAGGGAAAAAAGTATTTGATCCCCTGCTGATTTTGTACATTTGACCACTTACAAAGAAATTATCAGTCTATAATTTTAATGGTAGGTTTATTTGAACAGTGAGAGACAGAATAACAACAAAAAATCCAGAAAAAAACACATAAAAAATGTTATAAATTGATTTGCATTTTAATGAGGGAAATAAATATTTGACCCCTCTGCAAAACATGACTTAGTACTTGGTGGCAAAACCCTTGTTGGCAATCACAGAGGTCAGACGTTTCTTGTAGTTGGCCACCAGGTATGCACACATCTCAGGAGGGATTTTGTCCCACTCCTCTTTGCAGATCTTCTCCAAGTCATTAAGGTTTCGAGGCTGACGTTTGGCAACTCGAACCTTCATCTCCCTCCACAGATTTTCTATGGGATTAAGGTCTGGAGACTGGCTAGGCCACTCCAGGACCTTAATGTGCTTCTTCTTGAGCCACTCCTTTGTTGCCTTGGCCGTGTGTTTTGGGTCATTGTCATGCTGAAATACCCATCCACAACCCATTTTCAATGCCCTGGCTGAGGGAAGGAGGTTCTCACCCAAGATTTGACGGTACATGGTCCCGTCCATCATCCCTTTGAAGTTGTCCTGTCCCCTTAGCAGAAAAACACCCCCAAAGCATAATGTTTCCATCTCCATGTTTGACGGTGGAGATGGTGTTCTTGAGGTCATAGGCAGCATTCCTCGTCCTCCAAACACTGCGAGTTGAGTTGATGCCAAAGAGCTCCATTTTGGTCTCATCTGACCACAACACTTTCACCCAGTTGTCCTCTGAATCATTCAGATGTTCATTGGCAAACTTCAGACGGCATGTATATGTGGTTTCTTGAGCAGGGGGACCTTGCGGGCGCTGCAGGATTTCAGTCTTTCACGGCATAGTGTGTGTTACCAATTGTTTTCTTAGTGACTATGGTCCCAGCTGCTTTGAGATCATTGACAAGATCCTCCCATGTAGTTCTGGGCTGATTCCTCACCGTTCTCATGATCATTGCAACTCCACGAGGTGAGATCTTGCATGGAGCCCCAGGCCGATGGAGATTGACAGTTCTTTTGTGTTTCTTCCATTTGCGAATAATCGCACCAACTGTTGTCACCTTCTCACCAAGCTGCTTGGCGATGGTCTTGTAGCCCATTCCAGCCTTGTGTAGGTCTACAATCCTGTCCCTGATATCCTTGGAGAGCTCTTTGATCTTGGCCATGGTGGAGAGTTTGGAATCTGATTGATTGATTGCTTCTGTGGACAGGTGTCTTTTATACAGGTAACAAGCTGAGATTAGGAGCACTCCCTTTAAGAGTGTGCTCCTAATCTCAGCTCGTTACCTGTATAAAAGACACCTGGGAGCCAGAAATCTTTCTGATTGAGAGGGGGTCAAATACTTATTTCCCTCATTAAAATGCAAATCAATTTATAACATTTTTGACATGCGTTTTTCAGGATTTTTTTGTTGTTATACTGTCTCTCACTCTTCAAATAAACCTACCATTAAAATTATAGACTGATCATTTCTTTGTCAGTGGGCAAACGTACAAAATCAGCAGGGGATCAAATACTTTTTCCCTCACTGTACATATACAGACCTTGTAGTCTAGACTGTTATTGTATAAGACTGTTTATGTAAAACGCCAAAAACAAACTTTGAGAAGAAGAGAAACCTTGACATATGTTATCAAAATGTACAATTTAGCCCAAAGTATAATATCTTGTAAATGAGATCTTTTGCATTTCACAGTAATGCCACTGACATAGTAAACTGTATTTATAAGAAGGTAGCCCATTAGATGTTGTTAGCACTCACCCTCATTCATGTAAAATGCCAACAAAACTCTAGAAAACAATGCAATGCTAAAGGAGCTCATTTCCCTGTAAAACCCAACCAAGAGTCCTCTTGAGGCAGAAAAAACCTTTTCAATAAATCTTCTATTTCTACTGCTTTCTCCTCAACCCTCTCTCGCTCTCTGCCTGCCTGTCTTGTCTTGCCATGTGCAGCAGAGAGAGAGAGAGAGAGTCCCCTCTCTTAAGAGCTACTTTTCTATTGGCTTCGCTCTAATAGGTCAGTATATCACAGCCAATGAATCCTGTCAGTTTTATTACCATTGGACCAAGGCACTACAGATAAAAACAAGGCTTTGTATACCCTCACATCTCCCTGCTGGTCTCACAGAATAGCTGTGCTTGATCAGTTTGTTACCCTAGCCACCCCAGCCCCCCTTCACCACCACCCTCCTCCTCTCATCCCTCTGGTCCTTCAGGTTTTGTGTTTCTCCTTTCGTCTACCCTTGTCTGACTCTTTCTACACACATGTTCACACATCCCAGGTTGTATATGAAATGACAGTGCAGCTGCCCCCTCCCTACCTCCCTCCTTTCCAGGACCGTTTACCAGAGACTCTGTGTTGAAAGGGCCAGGCTCAGCCAGACACAGAAAGAGAGACAGCTCCAGGCTGGCCCCAGGGTCCCCCTTGCTCCTCGCAGCCCCAGGATCAGCTCCCCCTCTCCTGGCCATCTCTCTCTCTCTCTCTATCTCTATTTCACCATTACCAGCAAAAAATAGCAGACCTACGTAAATCCTTTCACATATTAGAGCAATATTTCTACCATAAAAGCCCCTGCACCCAAATATTATGCTTTATACGTGCATAATAAATTATGTTAAAAAATCGTACAAAATAATAGACTTATACTGTTGAATGCTCCTTCGTTGAATAATTGGGGAAATCAAAAGTGGCCACATGCCAGCGTTTTTAACTTGAGCCTCACTCCGACTATATGCCTGAGGGAAAAAAGCACCCCATCACAGTTTGCTCAAAGGGTGACATATGCTGGGTGTCAATGGGAAGTCACAGCAACACAGCATCACTGTCATCAGCAACATGAGATGCTAATGTAATATTGGCTTGTCACTACGGACGTCTAGCAGAGTGACAAGCTAACCTTTACAGATGACAATCACCGGTTGTTGTTATTTAAATGATCTACGAGAAAACACATCGCTAAGCGCAAATATATGTAGCCTATATTACTTTTGTCTATATCATTACCTTGGTCAAAATGGTTATGTTATGATAACACAAGATATTACCACTCCAGGGGAGTGGATGAATCAATTCATTCATCTGATGGGTTTTTAAACTGTTAACCACCACATATAGAACCACTACTAACAGCCACATACAGTCGCTGACTCTTTAACATGTCTAAGATCTAATAAAGTTATGCCATAGCTCCACAGACACACACACACACACACACACACTTACTTAATCAATCTGCCTTAGAGTGGACACTGCACAGACACACAGGGCTTAGCTGCACCTCTAGCTGGCTGGCTGGCTATAGACACGCTTCATGTCCTGTGTGGACTCCGTGACCTGCGTCTCATTTAGAAACAACTACCATACGGACACTGACCAGAGCATGGAAAATAACACGAGGCATTGATCTATGTCTGGAAACAGAATGTAGCTATGTAAATGGTGAGTAAGAAGTAGTTCCAATGTAGCACCACAAATGAGAGAAGCTTGGTGGGGGGGGGTTCACATAGATTTTCAGGATGGAACGCATTTTCTCCAAGTTTATATTTTTACTTGATTCATTTAATTATTAGTCAGACCAACTCAATGCCCTTGTGGCTATGAATAAGTCATTTCCACTATTTTATATTTTGTGTTTATAACCCTTTAAAGCCACAGCTATAGACAGACACTGTGGGACGTGTCCCAAATGTCACCTTATTCCCTATAGGACACTACTTGAGCCCTATAGAACACTACTTGAGCACTATAGGCTGCAGTCAAAAGTACATTATAGAGATAACAGGCTGCCATTTGGGGGACAAAGTTGCAATACTGCGGCAATGGAAGAAGAGGTCCTTTGACTCTAAAGTCAGGAGGAATACAGCATGTTGGACACAGCGGCCATTTTGTAGATACTGTACCATCACTGACAAGGATATAGCCTCAGGCATAGAGCTCTTCTGCCTCAGGTGTTCAAAATGTAATGCGCCGTTTGGATGGTACGAAGAGTTAACATCAGGTAAATGAAAGATAAGACTTGGACATCAGACAGCATACGGAGTTCAACAGGACACTACTTTATTCTTGGTCAGGCAACGACCCTCTCAATCAGTTTTACGTGACAGAGAGGAATATATAGACACAGGTCAGGCATTACTAATCAATGATCATCAACTCGATCATTTGAACTCTTACAAGAATAAGACCATGCATCAAAACAGTAGTGATTCATTTACACCACACTTCTATCTAGATACATCTAATCTCTCGCGTGGACAGATGCACGTACCATAACTGGTATCGTAGCATCTGTCAATAGACTGTGGGAGGCATCGACTAACAAGGAACATTGTCCTGGTGCGCTGGTTTTTCGTCACTGATCATTTGGACAAATCATGATTTCGCAGGTACTTGCATCTTTCCAATCTCGGAAGAGGAGGGGACATTTGGCCCATAGACTTGCCCGCAACTTGCGGAGAGAGAGAAGGGTGTCCCTCTTCTTTAACACTGTCAGTGCTTAATTACAAGTCTTCTCCATCAAATACATTGCTTATCATATCATGCCCCATGTTACATAATCTACTGCTAGCCTAAAGGTTTCTCCGCTCCCTGGGTGGGGAGACCTTCTTCCTGTTATCAGTTTCACAGTAGTCACAAGTTGTCTGCTGTCTGTTAACAGTTTCTCTTTTCCTTGAATGTCTTGCTTACATTGCTAAATCCTTAAGCTTAAACTTTTCCTACACACACACACAGTACCTTCATCTTATAATCACTTGGTTATACATTTTCAGGGTGAAATAATTTAGTCAAACCACTAATCATATAATTTTCATTAGAGGCAACCGCCTTGCTTTCGCCCTTCTTTCTGGTAACTTTTATAACACATCTCCCCCACAAGACTTGAGCATCAGACGCAACTAGGCAAGATTTTAGTTCTGGGTTTCCGAGATTAAGTAAGAGAAATACATATTTCGAAAAACTGTTTTGGGAATTGACTAGACTGCAGTCGAGGTAACTCGAAAAATCATCTTCTTATACTTCGAGTGGAACATAAACACTGATATTGTGCTGGAGATAATGAATAAGAGGGTAAAAAATGGTGAAGTGTCCCTTTTTTAAACCGATTTCTAATATGAGATCTGATCTCTATATAAACTGTTAAAATAAATGGGGTCACCTGATGGTTGTGAGATGGACCTGGGTCTCTGTGACGTTAAATAATTGAATCGAGTGAAACTATAATTTATGGACAATCAATGCACAATGACGAGAGGAGGGAGAGGGGGGTAAGAGTGGAGGAGAGGGGGTAGAGGGAGGAGGGTGTAGAGGGTGGTAGAGGCAGGAGAGAGGCATACGGGGGTAGAGCGGAGGCAGAAGTGGGCGGTGGGGGTGGTGTTTCAGGGGATCTAATCTAGGAGTTATGAATGATTTAACAGGGTGATGAGATGACTAGAATGACAATATATCTGATATCGCTAACTGGTAGCCAAATACATTCAATCAGGCTTTGGACACATTTAAAGGACTGAATGCCACACTGCTAAAATAAAGAGTGTGGTGACTGTCTGATTTATTAAGATGAAAACATAGCAGTGTTAAAGTCCTCAAATTAAATCCCTGTGATTTATCCCACACCTCATATTTTCCTCTCCAATTTTTTGTTCTTCTTCCCACCATCAGGCCCTCTATCTTTAATTAGTACCAGGGGAACGAGAGAACAGGGAACGAGGGATGAGTGGATGAGTGGCCTGTCAGTTTCACTTTCATTATTTATTTATCTATCTGACGTGTAAAGCTGACTCGTCCGCGTTGTGACAGCCGGTGTCCCAAATGGCACCCTATTCCCTTTATAGTGCACTACTTTTGATCGGGGCAGGGCCCAAAGGGCTCTGGTCAAAAGTAATGCACTATGTAGGGAATAGGGTGCCATTTGGTACACACACTGAAGGACAGACATTTCTCCAGTGCTCCTTAGCGCTTACATTTAGGAAATATTTAAGTCCTGGAGTATAATACCAAATGGCACCCTATTCCTATGGGCCCTATATAGTGCACTACATAGAGAATAGGGTGCCATTTGGGACACAATCCTGGTGTATGATATCGACTCATTTTACTTTCCTTTGGCGAAGACCGACGGCAGCATACTGCCACTTGTCATTTGGCTACGGCTTATGGGAATACAAATATTAGTAGCTGTGATTTGAAAGTGTAAATGGTGATTTTAAAGCACGACTTCTCTTTAATGAGGGAAAATATTTTATTAGCTATATTTTGCTGCCGTGTTGCTGCGGCCCATAAATACAGGGGAATGTGATGTGAACTGGAAGTGACCGATGTTGTATAGCAAAGGTGAAAGTGAGTCAATTAGTGACTCTGAGGTAATGGTCAGTGGAGATGTGTTGCTCGGACAAACACACATGCACGCACACGCACACTCTCTATCTCTCCTACCTGTCCGTTCTTCTTCAGGTCGGCCCACATGCTGGTCCCGTCTCCACCCCTCATCAGAACATGGTAGGTGAAGTAGTAAATACCAGGTAGAGGACAGGTGAACTTCCCAGTACTAGGCTCATAGTAGTTCCCTACATTGGTCACCACATCATCAAACTTCAACACCTCGCTGCCCTCATGCTGTTTCCTTAGCCCTGCATAGAAGGCAATCTTAGGGCTGTAGGAGGGGACGTAACCATTAGGTCCAGGGCCTGGAGGCCCCTGTGGGCCTGGCTTGCCTGGTTCCCCAGGGGGCCCTGGGTCTCCTGGAGGACCAGAGATCCCAGGGACCCCGCGGTACCCCGTTTTCTTCCGCCCAGGGTAGTCCGGTTGGGGGGACACGGCTGTCAGCTCCTGGCCTGGTTGGGCAGTACTATATGGATCACAGACCATTCTGCAGCTCCCCAGCATCTCATAATGGGTCCCCCCTCCGCCACTTCCTGGGTTAGCTCCTCCACCTTTGGCGGTGTGGACCAATAGGGGGATGGCGATCAGGAGGAGTAGGACCATGGCCACGCCCACGGCGGCTCCGATGACACACTTCCAGCGGCTGAGCCGAGAGGCGGCCAGGGTCAGAAAGTCCTCCTCCCCTTTAGACGGAATGGTGCCGGGTGCCAGGGTGGACTATAGAGAGACAGAATATGAAAGAGTGGAATGAGGGATGGGTGAATGAAAGACTAGAAGGAGTGTATGGAGAGGTTTGGCTGCTGTATGAATGTGGTGCTCTCAGACTAGGACCACAGGCAGCCAATAGAGAGGGTCCGTTGAGACACCATGAGTAGAATGTGGGCGAGAAAAGGAAGATGGCGGACGGAGGGATCAATGACGAAGGGAAGAGAGGAACAACAGGGGACAGCAGGGGATGACGAAGGGAAAGGGGTGGTGAAGGAGCAAGATTCAACTCTTTTAAAATCAGTGTTCAGACAACACTGTGTTGTAGTTGATCTGGACAAAGATCTGGTTTGGATTGTGTTGGATAGGTTATAGAAACCATCATTTATTTCATTAAGCCTCTTTCACCCGTTTATTTTCCCAGTTCTTGTCTTCCAGGGGTCTTCTAGTCTCTGCTTTGATCAAATTCCTTCTCTTTTCTGTGCATCAAACATCAACCAAACCCAGCCCAAGAGTGGGTACAATAGTTAACTTATGACATCAGAACTTATCCAGAGCTCACTTTATCGACATCAGGTGCCAAATTTCAGCTAATTATGTACTGCAGTTGGCAAATGTTTTTTTGTTTAATAAAGAGTCATTCACAGTCTCTTCTTAGATAGAACACTTCTGCTTTACTTAATGTCCCCGTAAGCAGGACTGCATCTCACCTAATAGAGGCGTCTGCACTAAATGTGTCATGGCTGAGAGGGAAAAGACGGGAAGAGAAGGAAAAAGAAAGTCGATGTGTTCAGAGTTCCCTTCCTGTCAGAATCATTTTAGTCCTCTGTGTTTAAAGGATGGTAGTGGTATTATAGGGTGTCCTGGTCTAATTGGAGGGTGCCGAGGGAGAGAAACCAATACAATCTTTATTTTGTGATCCAAGGTATATTCCTCTATTCTAGGACTCACAAAGTCTGTGGAAAGATGAAGGGAAAAAAATACATTCATGTAGTGTTTATATTTCTATTCTTTTATATTATCCCATCCAATTAATATAATTGTCCAAGCTAAAAATCAAACGCTCCTTGAGGTTTGACACTGACTACTCTCATTTAAAACAACTGGTATTTTCTACATGGAGGACACTGTTTAATTTTCGGTCCTCTTTTCAGATTTGATAAAATGCACAAACAAGACAATTATTGAAATCGTTTATGAGGTCTTACTAGGTCAAAATCTTACAAAATCTGACAAAATGTAGTTTTATGTTCATCCCAAGCAATCCCTAAATATTTAATTAACAGCATTTTTTAAAGAAATGCAATTCACTTCCAATTATCAAGTAATGTTATTTGTTATATACTTAATCGAATTATTAGTAGCTTATAGGTAGCCTACAGTATTTCTATTCGTTTGTATCACTGTTCAAAACATGTCTCCATGATAAATCTGGGGAACGGACACATGAAATCAAAAAGCATGCACTGCATCGTATTTTAACTCACTCTCTTGTCTTCCTACTGTAATGAAACTGGAATCAAGAAGATTTCTCCACCAGGCGTCTTTGCATCGAGTCTATCCAGGTACGAATCCTCCCGGTGCGATGAGACTCCGCGAACAACTTCACGTGTCAAATAAATAGCCGAGGGCGCTCGCACTTTTAAGCAGGAGAAGCCCGGGAAGTGAAGAGAAGGAATAAGAAATCACTCCCCACCACCACTTCTACGGTAATTTCCCGTTTCGACTGAGATCAGTGCGGTTACTTATGAAGTCCAACATAGATCTCAATAAATTAGGGAAATAACCAACCCGAAGTTGCTAGAAATGTGGTTTTTTTGTCGCCCTCGTTAGCTTGTCCAAGTTGCTGTTGAGTGTTGAACATTGAGCATCCTTTTGTTTATGAAAACCGAGTTACTTTGAGGGACTGATTTTGTTCTATCTCCAACAAACCGCATTAAAAAGCTCCCACTCCCTCCCTGTGTAGGCAACACCTGTAAGATCTCTCTCTCTCTTTCTCTCTCTCCCCCTCTCCCTCTCTCTCCCCCTCTCCCTCTCTCTCCCCCTCTCCCTCTCTCTATCCTTGTGTTTTTGATTGCAAGCATTTTATTACAAAATATAGCCCTTGGGCTATTATAGGGGAAAATAATGAAATGTATTTTATATGGAAGCCCATTCCCGCCTCCAATTATTATTTTTTATGTCAAAACTATATAAAAATGTCGAGATACTATCTAAAAATGTCAAGATACTAAGTTCAAAGTTTGAGATACTTTTGTATATAGAGTGTATGTGGACACCCCTTCAAATTAGTGGATTCGGCTATTTCAGCCACACCTGTTGCTGACCGGTGTATAAAATCGAGCACACAGCCATGCAATCTCCATAGACAAACATTGGCAGTAGAATGGCCCGTACTGAAGAGCTCAGTGACTTTCAACGTGGCAAAGTCATAGGATGCCACCTTTCCAAGTCAGTTCGTCAAATTTCTGTCCTGCTAGAGCTGCCCCGGTCAACTGTAAGTGCTGTTATTGTGAAGTGGAAATGTCTAGGAGCAACAACGGCTCAGCCGTGAAGTGGTAGGCCACACAAGCTCACAGAACAAGTGAGCTCGTGCTGAAGCATGTAGCGTGCTGAAGCTCGTAGCGCATAAAAATTGGCTAGACGATTCTGTGCTTTCATCTTTGTGGCAACAGTTTGGGGAAAGCCCTTTCCTGTTTCAGCATGATAATAACCCTGTGCACAAAGTGAGGTCCATACAGAAATGGTTTGTCGAGATCAATGTGGATTAACTTGACTGGCCTGCATAGAGCCTTGACCTCAACCTCATCAAACACCTTGGAGATGAATTGGAACGCTGACTGGGAGCCAGACCTAATCGCCCAACATCAGTGCCTGACCTCACTAATGCTCTTGTGGCTGAATGGAAGCAAGTCCCTGCTGCAATGTTCCAACAGTGGACACTAAGTAAAATAAAAACTAGAAAACAACTGCGATGGACAATAGAACTAACCCTGCATAAATCAAGCTCAGCTCTGTTAATTCTTTTATCCAATCACAGTTGTTGTCTTTTTTTTTTTTTTACAATTTGACCTGATTAGAAAAATCTGGCCCCATCATAGCCCATATAAAACCGTTTTACAGCTGCTTTATTACCATGTCCCACCCTACAGCTAGGGTTCCGAGTTTTACCTGGTTATGTTAACCTACCAGATTAGGGAAAACTCTGGGCCCCAGGAAAACACCGCCTCTGAAATCACCACAAAATGTTACAAATTAAGAAACATATCCTATAAGTATAAATTCAATTTGTACTTACGTTACTCAACATTTTTACTAACTATCTTGAAATGTTGAGATAGTATCGACATACAAAAAAAAATGGTGGCGGAGATGGGCTTCCATAGTTTTGAACCATTTTTCTTTTCAAACGGACACAAAATAGATGGGATGAATGGCAATGCTAATGGTTCTATTTCCACCTACCCTGATGAGAGGGGAGGAAGGAACAAACAGCTAAAGGATGTTGTATAAAATACCTATCATTTCCCTGCTTGTTAATGCTTCTCTACACCTACATCACATGTCCTTAACCCACCTGTTGTTACCTGTTGGTAAGACTTCTGTGGCAAAACCATTAAATAGTAGGTACAATCCTGCAAGAAAGAGAGGTAGAAGGAGGAAGAAACAAGGCAAGGATGACTAAGTATAATTATTGTTGTACGTATGGGTGAGGAATGTAGAGAAGACACTAAATGTTCCCTAGACTTTTGTCTGAGTGACACACACACACACACACACACACACACCCACACACGCATACACACACGCACACACACACGCATACACACACACACGCATACACACACACACGCACACACACACGCACACACACACACGCACACGCACACACACACACACACGCCCACACACGCACACACACACGCACACACACACGCACACACACACGCACACACACAGACACACACACACACACGCATGCCTAGACTATTGTCTGTCTGTGTGAGTGAGTCGCTTTCCCTCGTTATCAGGCCTCATTAGGAAGAGATACTGAGCCACACAGAGAACTGTTCTTCTCTTACACACACACACACACACACGCAGACACCCATACACACAAACACACGCTTTTTTCCAAGATCCATGTTTTTGCTCTCCGTTCTTTTTGTTATCAGGTGTTATTATAGTTATATGACAATAAAATAAATAACTTCAAATAATTGCAATAATAGTAATTTACAGTAACTGCATCTCAATTGCCCAGTTCATTCACTAAACAATTGTGGTCAAAACAGTATAGGGACATAGTTGTAAAATAAATGAATACATAATTCTAAAGGTATTAGTTTATTTAATGGCTTTAATAACTTGTTTTTAAATGCAGGTTTTACCTCTGTATCCTCTGAGACTTGTGTCTCTCTCCATGACAGATGTAATCACACCTCTGCATGTTTAAAGTTTATTGACTGAGATGGGAGCTGGTGGGAGGCTCTGGGGAAATACATATTGATGATGACTCTTTTTCATCAATTGCCAATCGTTCTACCTCTATCCCACTTTCTTTAGATATGACCACTGTCATTGGAGCGAGGGAGAAGCCCACCAGAGAGAAAAAAACAGAGAAGGTAAACATTGTGCCTAACAAGCGTTACGCTTTCTCTCTATTAGCCTACTGAATATGTCAAAGTCGAGGAAGTATGACAACGTGAGACTAGATTCGGATGGAACGTTAAGAGAAGGAAAAGGGTGGGTGGGGGGCTAAGATAGATTAGGTTACTAGGGCTCCATGGGGTAATGTTTGAGAACTTAACATGTGCAATCCAGTCCTATCCAACACAGGTATGTGTTGTGTTAAATGGTGTGTCAGTCTCATTTTGTGGCTTGGCCAGTCTGCCAGTGCCATTAAAACCATTAGAATGCTAGAACATTACAACATAGTAGAACACTCCTCAGAGCTCTAGAGGCAGTCTCAGTCACCGACAGGACAACAGACAGATAATCATGGCCAGCAGTGAGAGGCAATATAGTCCGAATTGGATTTTTAGGGGCTGTTAAAATATTACTGAGCTCATTAATATTGAAATTTGCATATGTCTCTGAGCTGTCTATCTCTCACTCCCTCCTTCTGTCTTTCTCCCTCCCTCCCTCTCTCTCTCTCTCTCTCTCTCTCTCTCTCTCTCTTGCGCTCTCTCTCTCTCCTGCGCTCTATCTACCCTTACTTGTCCTTGTTATATTTGTCACGTTCTGACTAAAGGGGTTATTTGTTATTGTAGTTTGGTCAGGACGTGGCAGGGGGTGTTTGTTTTATGTGGTTCGGGGTTTGTTGGTCTATGTACTTATGTAAGAGGGGTGTTTGTTTTATGTGTTCCGGGTTTTTTGGTCTATGTTCTAGGTTAGTGTTTTTCTATGTTCAGTCTAGTTTTCTA